>NC_084649.1:15696666-16005000 GCF_019802595.1 Syngnathoides biaculeatus | reverse complement strand
CCTGGGGGGATGCCCAGTGTTCATTTTTGTTGATATCATTGCGGGTGTAAGAAATGTCTATCATACTATATCACACATACACCCCCTCTCCATTAAGATAAATGAAGTCCTGATGGTTTATGAGCAAGATTATGAGGAAGGGGGAGTGGGGGTGGAGGCTATTTAAAGGTGGTGATGGGGTTAAGAGTTTAATGAGGTTTGGGATATGGATGTATGTGTGGGTGTGTGTGTGTGCGTGCGTGCGTGTGTGTGGTGGGATAAGCTGCGCATGGGTGGGTGTGGATGTCACCGTGATGGCGTCCTGCGTGGGTCAGCGGGAACAAAAGAGCATAGAAGACGGGGGTGGGCGGTTGGTTGGGGGACTGGCCGGCTGGCTGCGTGGTTCGGTCACAGCTGCTGTGTGGGACTCTCCAAACGAATGGACATCTCTGTGGGCATCGGCGCCGTCCCAGCGCCAGCCCGGAGATGCGTCATCAGAGGGCCGACCTTCAGCGCAAAAACTGAGCAAAGTTGCTGAACAGAGAAGAAAGAAGAGGACTAATTAGGAAGCATGCAATGTTTTACACGCATACAGTGGTGCTTTGATTTATCAGATGAATTTGTTCTGTGACCGTCTTAATAATCCAAATCAGCCATATCGGAAATAGACTTGTCCCATTAAAATCAATGGAAATGCTGTTAATTCGTTCCAAATCCTAAAATAAACCCTTGCTCTACCCTCCCCTTTAATATTGAAACGTGCAAAAAGCACTCTACAGTATTGTACAACTATTGTGAACATAATAAAAGAATGTAACATAGCCTAATTTAATGTATAGTAATGATAGAATGACCAAAAATAGAAATAAATGCTATTCCAAAGTGTTTTGTTTTTTTTAGCAATCCAAAACAACTCAGCTCCAAACAAAGTTTCCAGAATGAATACACAGTCACAACATAAATCGGACCGTCGAGGGATCCTCCCTCCATTTACTTTCTATTAGTCTACTGAGATACGCTATGTGCACAGACGATGTATATGATGTGAATGATAAAGAAGCGCAAAGTGTTTGATTATTTTAAATTGTACATCATTATAGAGTGCTATTTTTCTCGTTGAAAAATTGTTACAAAATGTTTTGTCATTTTTTTTGTGGGGAAGCTGGAATAAATTAATGGCATTGTCTTTCGTTTCAATGGGGAAAGATGATTTAAGAGAGGGGTGACGTGAGTTCCAAGCGTGGTTACGGAACCAATAAAAACTTGTATCTCAAGGCACCACTGTACTAATTAATCCAAAGTACCAGATTGGCAAAACTGTTCCAAACCACATGATGATGTAGCACCTGTGTGTTTTTTGTCATCTAAAAAACTGTGAACTGTGTGGCAGGCAGCCTTTCACAGAGTGTGTGTGTTATACACAAGACGGAGGGATGGGGGGTGGGCGGGGGAGGGGGGGGCAACGAGGCAGGGGGCCAGTGCGCGTTGGCTGCGGTTCACTGTCAGTCGTGTCCCACTTAGCAGACAGGCCACGCTCCTCAGGGAACCGCACACCAGCGCTGCTGCCATACATCAGCCTGACAGGCCAAGCTGCTCAAAGGCCAGACGGCGACTCGCACACCAAGCTTAAGCCGGGCAAAAAAAAAAAAAAAAAAAGACCACGTTATTGGGCCGCCTCAGACTCCCTCACACGTCACCCGCCTTCATTAATAAGAGCCGCAACTCGCCCGTCTGCTCTGAGCTTGATTGCTGGGAGGTGTGATGGATCAATGTCAATTAAGTCAAATTAGCACTCCTTTAGATAGTAGAGACCCATTATATTATTGTATATTATCATCAAGTGATATTAGCACGGTCATTTTTCTCTCCCTGGGTCTCTCAACGCAAACAGTCGAACGGAACGTGACCGTGTGCCGTCACAACATTTTGCATTTGAAACAAATTGCTTCAAGCGTGCAGAGGATGCAATTAGGCTACAAGCAGCAGTAGTTTGACTAATTAATTAACTAAACAACTTGACAACCAGCAGCAGTCGGCGGGGCTAAATCATGCCCGACTAGTTTCCTGCCTAAACAGATTGCTCTAAAAATTGCAACAGGATGCAAACGTTGTTGTGGCTGCATCTTGAAGTCGTAAAAACGAATTGTATAGCGCTACTGCACTGGGAAACCTCTTTTTCAGGCCTCACTTGTTTGCTGCCTAAATGGGCGGATGTAGGAATCAAAACGAGTTGGAAACCACAAGAGTTATGTGCCGTCCCAATGCCTCGAAGTCATTGAAACAAATTAGATTTCACAACTCGGCAGCGAAGCGAGCGCAGCTAATTCAGGCCCGACTAGTTTTCGCTGCCGAAACAGATCATCATAAAAATGACAACAGACTATAAACCTGGTATGTTGTCGCTCTTTCCTGAAGAGATAGATTTGATTTTACTACTTGGCACCGAGCAGCAGTAGGGAACCAATTACTGTAAATCAGACCCGACTAGTTTCCAGCCTAAAGTTCTTGCTATAGAAAATACAACAGAGTGCAAAAATGTTATGTTGTCACTGGAGTTGAAGTCATAAATTGCCTTTTACTACTCGAGAGCAGGGCAGCACTGTGGCTCAGCTGGTAAAGCGTTGGCCTCACGGTTCTGAGGTCCCGGGTTCAATCCCAGATTGACTGTGTGGAGTTAGTATGTTCTCCCCGTGCGTACGTGAGTTTCCTCTGGGCACTCCGGTTTCCTCCCACATCCCACAAACATGCAACGTTAATTGGACACTCTACAGTAAATTGCCCCTAGGTGTGATTGTGACTACAGCTAGTGAGTACAAGCGGCCGAAATGAGTTTCCTCCGGAGCATGTCCGGGCCCTCTCTTATTGATAGGGTGAGAAGCTCAATCATCCGGGAGGGGCTCAGTGTCAAGCCGCTGCTCCTCTGCATTGAGAGGAGCCAGATGAGGTGGCTGGGGCATCTGATTCTGATGCTTCCCGGATGCCTCCATGGTGAGGCGTTCCGGGCACATCCCACCAGAAAGAGACCCCGAGGACGACCCAGGACACGCTGGAGAGACGATGTCTCTCGGCTAGCTCGGGAATGCCTCGGGATCCCTCTGGAAGAACTGGAAGAAGTGGCTGGGGAAAGGGAAGTCTGGGTATCCCTACTGAAGCGACTTCCCCTGCGACCCGACCCGGAAAAGCGGTAGATAAATGGATGGATGGATGGAGAAAATGGATGAATGGATACTCGACAGCAAGCAGCAGTGGGAGACGTACTGAATGAAGTAATTAAAGCCTGATTCTATTTGCCTAACCTGCACACCATAACAATGTACACAGAACGCAAACATGTCACTATGTCTTGAAGCATTACCAACAAGATGGATTTCGCTGCTTGACAGCAAAGCGTCGTGGGTGCCGCCTTTCCAGGCCCCACAAGTTTGCTGTCTAAATGGCCTGCTGTAGAAATCCAAAAAAGATGGAACTCACAAGAGAAGTTGGGTTCATTCGGACCATTTTGAGCCACATAGAACAAAGCTCCATGTAAATGCGACAGTTGCACAGACGCCTGACAATCTTTCAGTTGGCTGTTGAACCAGTGAACAGAACAGAAACCACAAGAGAGCAAATGGGATTGGCAAAACCTTCAAATCAACCACCGTAGACGATGTTCTGTTGTCGCTGCATCCTCAAGCAATGGAAACAAATTGGATTTTACCACTGAGTAAAATCCAGCTGCCGACTTTAATTCAGACCCGACTGCGAGTAGTTTTTTGCTGCCAAATGTTTTGCTATACAAACTGAAACAGAACGTGCAAGTTATGTCGTCGTTAGTTCTAAATCTACTACTGGAAGCCGAAAGTAGGTCCAATTGAACTGAGTGTAAGTTTGCTTGTTGAGCAGTTTTGGGGGGGTTGTGAGTGGGAGTTGGTCAAAGCGCTGAGTCATTGTGTCCGTTCCGCATCGCGTCCGACATCCGGGCCGTCCGTTGCCGAACGCTCCGGCGAGAGGAGGCTGCGGGCCGGGCCTTGACATGTGTTGTCAAAGGGCCGTGACCCTCGGCCTTTCCCCAAAGACACCAACGCGGCCGCCCGCTCTACCAACCCCCACTGCAATCGACCAATCACAGTCCGGCCCGCTGGCCAGATGGCCGTGTGATAAAGCGAGCAAAGAGGAGATCCAGTCAACCAGCACTCGATGTGAAGATTTTATGATTTTTAATTGCCAAACTTTGACTTTCCTGTTACAAAAAAAAGAGTGTGAGGGAAAAAAAAAAAAAAAAAAAAAAAAAAAAAAAAAAAAAATCGCTCCAACGTGTTAAACACTGTATTTAATTCTTCCGAATGTTAACTTAGTCTCATTTGCATTAAAAGCTTGAAAAATTGGGGATTGGATTTAGACAATTTCCAAAGCAGTTTCAGACCAAAAGTATTAACGTTCGCGTGGAAGGCCATAAGTTAGTCCCTTCTTTAATGACATGGCTATTAAAACCATTCAGCTGAGGCCAATTTATGCCATTTTTCATGCCATTGTTCAAATCACTGGGAGAAATTAGCCTCAAACGTGGTGTGAACCAATCAAGTGAGCGTCATGGGCTTGTGCTTCCATTTATCCGGCGCAATTAAAGTTATTGAATTCATGAAAAATAGCAGTCTACTACTACTTCTGCAACATTAACTTCCACGTTTGGGGAGGTTCCACTGACAAAATACGATCAGGTGGAACCGTTTGATGAATAATATTACTGTTTCCAGCCCAAAATTAAAAAAAAAAAAGTTGTCTACTGTACTACTACGTCTCGCGCTACGCTATGGGAGGATTAACTATCATAACGTCTTATACAAATAAATAGCTACAATTCATGAAAACTAAGAAAAAAAATTAAAAAACACAAGGGAACATATTGTATTGTTTATATAAAAATATGAAAAATTGATAAATATATAAAAATGATTTAAAAAAAAAAAAAAAAAGGAATGCCGGCGAGCTCGTGCGTACACGAGCACGTAACGGCCAGATTCAAATGAGCTCTCGGGGGCGGCTCATTTCCATTCCCATCTGTCTGCTGACCTCTATGAAGCCACGACATGACATCCTTGACGGGCCCGTCTGGCTGCCATCCACCAAGTGGGCTTATTCTTGCATGTTCCTGAGAGTTTCGCTTTCATTGTGGCCTTCAGTCTTTTCTCTTGTCTTCATCCAGCACCCCCACCCCCTTCTTCTTGTCCTCTGAGGAGCCCCCCCAATGGAGACCGTCACCTTGTCGCCGCGGTGCATGCGGGCCAGTGTTTGGCCGCTGCGCCGACGGCGTGTCAGGAGCTCCCACGGGTTATGGCCTCCATTCTCCCAGGGGTGACCCTGTGTTAAAAGAGTGTCAGCTGGGGTTCTGTCATGGCTGATGCAGGCTAAAGATCTGCCGCCTCTTTTGTTCGAGGGCCGGCCTTTCACAGGCTGTGAAGTGCAGCCCCTTTTCTCTCTTTGTCCGAAGGGTCTTGTCTCTTTCGGGTGCAACGCGGAGGGCTTTGAAACCTCCAGCATCTCTCAGGGTGGGAAATCCAAGAGCGCCCGTTTGGCCCCAACACAGCTAACCCTACTTATCGTTTGTTATTGGAGCTAAAAGTAGGGTCTCCTTGTCCCACGGCAAGACGATGATTACCTCAGCCGTTTTAGCCTGTACGTATTCCTACTAAGTATTCAAACCCCCTAAAAAAAATCATTAATGTACTCACAGCACCCCTAATTGACGGGAAGAAACCCTAACCCTTAACACCTTAGAGTCCAGCTGTGCTGGATTATACTGATTGGACTTGATGAGGAAAGTCTCACACCTGTCTTTGTCAGAGCAAATGAGAATCACGAGGTCAAAGGAACTGCCTGAAGAGCTCAAGAGACAGAATTGCGGCAAGGAAAAGATCTGGCCAAGGTTACAAAAACATTTCTTCTGGTTTTAAGGTTCCGGAGAGCACAGTGGCCTCCATAATCCTTAAATGGAAGACATTTGGAATGACCAGAATCCTTCATAGTGTAATCGGGGGAGAAGAGACTTGCTGAGATAGGGTAAAGAGAAAAAAAAAAAAAAAAAAAAAGATTCTGGTGGCTGAGTTCCAGAGATGCCGTCGGGAGATGGGAGAAACTTCCAGAATGTCATCCATCAATGCGGCCCTACACCAGTCGAGGCTTTATGGCAGAGAGCTCCGACTGAAGCCTCTCCTCGGGGCAAAATGTACGGTAGCCTGCATGGAGTTTGCCCAAAAAAAAAAAAAAAAAAAAATTAAATCACCCTGAGGACTCCCAACATGGTGAGAAATAAGATTCTTCGGTCTGATGAGACCAAGATAGAACTTTATGGCCTTAATTCTAAGCAGTGTATGTGGAGAAAACCAGGCACTGCTTATCACCAGTTGAATAGAGTCTCAACGGTGAAGCATGCTGGCGGCAGCATCAAGCTGTGGGGGTGTTTTTCGGCTACGGGGACAGAACGACTTGTTGCAGTTGAAGGAAAGATGAATGAGGCCGAGTACAGGGATATCCTGGACCAAAACCTTAGCAGACCTAGACAAAAGGTTTACCTTCCAACAAGACAATGACCCTCAGCATACAGCTAAAACAAAAGAACAAATCCTTGACAGTTCTTCAGTGGTGCAGTCAGAGCCTTGATTTAAATCCAATTGAGCATCTGGAGCCAATCCCAGCTGTCATCGGGGAAGAGGCGGGGCACACCCAGAACAGATTGCCAGCCAATAGCAGGGCACATAGAGACGGTCAACAGTCGCACTCACAATCACACCTAGGCGTAATTTAGAGTCTCCAATGAATACATGTTTTTGGGATGTGGGAGGAAACCGGAGTGCCCGGAGGAAATCCATGCAGGCACAGGGGAGAACGTGCAAACTCCATAGAGGCGGGTCCAGGATTTGAACCTTGGTCCTCAGAACTGTGAGGCCAATGTTCTAACCACTTTCCCCACTGTGGTACCCTATTCATACATGCTTTAGGATTCATGTTGGTAACAATACCAAACTGACTAGTGTATATATAAAATTATAAAACTGGTAAAACAAAAAGTGTTTTTTTTTTTTATAAATACCTTTGTTCAACTTTAAAAAAAAAAAAAAAAAAAAAAAAAGTAACTTACTTTAATTTTTGATACATTTGCAAAATAAATAAAATTTGAAATAATTATGTATAGGATGTCATGACAAGGCTCGAGGGCGGACCCAAATGCACGACTCCAGAGGCAAGCAGGTAGAGTACAAAAGCCTTTATTCAGTCCGAGGTCTATGATCAGCAAGTCAGTCCGTAAGAGCAGCAGTAGCAGAAGAGGCAGGCTTACTTGGATGGTCCGGGGACAGGCGAGGGTCGGTACACGGCAGGTCAGGTGTACAGGAGAACGTTCGAAGCAGGCAGAAGTATCGAGGGAGTCAGGCTTTCGGTGTGAGTCGGATAACAGGCGAAGGTCGCTACACACAGGTTGTCGGTCAGTGACACGAGAGTGCTGGAACGGGACATGAAGCTCAACGATCTGGCGGCGGACTAGTTGTCCCCCGTGTCCTATAAGTACCGGGTGTACTCAGCCCAAACTAGGGTGCAGGTGTGTGCCGACTAATTGGCTGACCACACCCAGCCTGGGGAGGATGTCAGGAGCATGACATAGGAAGGGCATTCGGCGTAGAAACTGTGCCAAACAAATATGAGCGTTCATCTGAGATGTCACGCTGTGGTGACCCCTAACGGGACGAGCCGAAAGAAACCTACTATAAATACATAAAATGAACTTTAATTGGATTAACATGGAACTAGACCAATTGTTTATAGGAATATCATTTGTATTATTGTATCTATTTGTATTCCATAATATTGATTTCTTTATTTACACTTTTAAAGCAATACCTTGTCTACTAAAAACTGTTTTGGATAGAATTTTACTAAATTCCCATGACATGCAGACCTGCTCACAGAACGAGATAAAACAAGTTGTTGTTCTAATAGCTACAACAGTTGAGAAAAATGTAAATCTCTTGTAAGACAACTTGGAAAAATCCGCGTGTGTACAGTGTGGGAATCAAGTGATTAGTGTCGATCGGTGTCGCTTGCTCCGTGGAGCAGATGCCTGTATTGGGTTCGTCATCATCCATTTCCCCCCTCAATCGCCACCCGATTTGCAGCCCTGTGATTAAGAATCAGGCCCATCTGCTGCGGAGACAGGAAATCTCGGTCTGCATCTGCTGCCGGCTGAGACGCTAAGCCGCTGCAGTCGAGGGGTGCGGCGAGTAGGAGTTCAAACGCCCGTAATCCCGCCAAACTCCTGGAATGCAGAGAGCGCGTTACACATCCCGACCCGCGCCGTCCCCCGGGAACAAGAGACGGGACTCAGACGGGCTTTACGTCATCGTGGAGGCTCGTTCAAAGTGCGGGCCTATAAGCGTTCCCGACGGAACGCGCTAATTAGAGCGTGCATCAGATGTAGCGCACCAGCAAAATGTATTTTATATTTTGTATCTCCATGTTAGATGTGAGCCTGTTTATTGAACACCGGGAGAATAGTATAACACCCAAACATACTGAAATCACCCTCATGCAAGAGCTGCTGTGGGTCACAGCTCCTAACCAGACACTCACATGCAGATTCGACGACATCCCACCCCACCCCACCCCACCGGGCGTCACCTCTTAAAGCCACGCAGCTCTACATTGAATCTGAATCAGATTTAATGATTCGTACATTAATGATAATGACTGAAACCACAATACATACAATATTTTCTCTACATTTTATGCTTGACATTTTTGTCGTCCACAAATGTTTACTATGTATTCAAATAGTCCACGTCTAAAACATCTGTGAAGGGTAATATTATATTAAAAAAATACTTGTATACGGTCATTCCATCCATCCATCCATCCATCCATCCATCCATCCATCCATTTTCTTTGCCGCTTATCCTCACGAGGGTTGCGGAGAGTGCCTGAGCCTATCCCATCTGTCAACGGGCAGGGTGCACCCTGGAATGGTTGCCAGCCAACCGCCGGGCACATGGAGAGATACAGCCACACTCACAATCACACCTAGGGGCAATTTAGAGTGTCCAAATGTTGCATGTGTTTGGAAGGTGGGAGGAAACCGGAGTACCCAGAGAAAACCCACACAGGCACGGGGAGAACATGCAAACTCCACACAGCGAGGGCTGGGATTGAACCCGGGACCTCAGAACTGTGAGGGGGTGGGACTTGGTACGTAGCCCACCTCCTGCAGGCATTTTCGAGCGCACGGTCGGTGAATCGGGATTCAGCGGGATCCGTGGTTTCAAGACGGAGGTTCAAAACACCGGCAAGACAGACTGCGTCCATACATGTCACATTTGAACGCTGCGCCCTCACTAAAGCTCCACCAGCGTTGGAGCACATCGGAGCAGAAGCGGGCCCTGCTGGTGCCATATGACAAATCGGCATGCCGCTCCTGCCTCCAATCCGCCCACCGACCACCTCCAAAGCTGGGCAAGGGAGGAGGATTAGCTCACGCAGCTAAAAGCAAACAGCCTGCTCTGTGTTCAGACAGCTTTTGGTCCAAATCTTGTTTGTGCCTCCTGTTTTGATGGCTCCCATCACTAGCGGGGTCGCGCTGCACTTCGCAACTGGTGCCAAGCACTGTGTGTGTGTTTGCGCACCCCCGTATGTGTGTGTGTCTGTCGGTTGCGGGGGGCGGGGGGGGGGTGTTTTGAGGATTCGCATTGCTCAACTCCCCTGTTATTAAGGATATGCATAATTACTTTGGGGATTTTGAGGTACTAGTAAGAATCTCGCTAGTTGTACCGTAAAAATAAAGCCAAGGCCACGTTTCCACCAGTTGGTTACTTTCGTTCCCTTTGGCATGGTGGGGTTTGGAATGTCATAAAAACCCGACTTCCCCTGCAGGGTGTGTAGGAAGCTACCCCACATTCAGGCCCGGGAGGAGGCAGTGCCCCACTAGATCTAGCCAATAACGTAATATTCTTTATCTATTTAATATAGACTAATAATATCAATCTATAAATTTCAGTTTGAAGGTCTTATGAGAATGAGTGGCACAAGACCATTTTTTCCCCCCATTGAATTCTACCCATGAACGAGAGGACAAATTGTGTTCCGTGACCAGTAATGTCGTCGCCCGGTGTGACGGTCTGAGCACTCCCCCGTGCTGAAAAGTCTCCTCGTGATGAATGCAGATGCCTTACTAACAGGGGAACTCTGGGTACGTTGCAGACGCTTACTGGGACATCACCCGGTCTCATAGTTCCCCTTCTTCTATAAAGAGGTACCTCACATACGTTATAACCTAACTTTAACCTAACCTTAAAACAAAAGTTGATTTAAAAAAAAGATATGCACATATGTACGTTCGCTGTGTTCGTCGTTCTGGGACGTCCATAGCAAACATGAACACTCGGTGACAAGTTGTCCACGAATGACATTTAATTCTGCGACTCTACCATAATAATGTAGTTTTCTGGGTTCCACAGTATGAAGAATACAGTAATTAGTCCCTCACAAATATATATTTTAGATTTAATATAGAGTACTGACACCATGAATGTCATATGCATATTTTTTTCTGTTTTACTGGAATGATTATGTGCATGGAATGCATTCCGTACGAAACAGACTTAAGAATGTGACTGTTAACGTAAATTGGGGTTTCTACCCCAAGTTATTCCGCTCCACATATTCTGCCAAACAAGGAGAGTCCATAACTTAACTGCGATATCGACGTATATGATAACATTTCAGTATGAAACAGCGTCATGAGTGTGATGTATTTTTTTTTTTGTAACGGGCTTTGCACCAAAAATGATAGCACAACTTCAAATCTACCTAGCAACAAGAGGAGGAGAAGTTATTTAATACAGAGTAGTGGCTCAACTGCCAAATCAAATCGTATGAATAAACCTACTTTTGTCATTGCAACCTCATTATTTTGTCAAAACCGTTTGATACTTCATATACTGTACAGCATCATATCTGAAATTGTGATGCCCGTGCGATATACTCAAGTCGTGTACATGCATTTCTAGTTTATTGGCAAAATCGCACCAAATAAAGTGAGTTTGCCTTTGTACAAAATGGGCTTAGAAGAGCAGAGTGTATGGAAAAAAAAAAAGTTTGATGTGCAGACTGTGTGTGTGTGTGGGTTTGTGCGTGTGGGCAGGTGAGCGTTGTCGGACTGAAGTCACGGTGGTTTGCAGTCGGCTGGTGGTGATTGGAGGGCGGCTGTGGTTGCTAAGCAGAGCTGTGCTAAATAAGAACTTGCTGGCTCTCGCCGGCTCTGAGGAAAGCGCAGCAGAGCGCACCGTGGCACACATATGTACCGTACTGTACTGCACGCTTGCATGCGCAGAACTCACACTGCACAGACCTTTCACAGCTGAGAGACCTCAGCGCGCTCCTCCTTCTGCTGCTCTTCCACGCCGCATCACGCAGTCTTTTCCCTGCGGCTCGGCTCTGCGTAAGGCTCGCCTCTTCCATCAGCGAGACCGTTCACCTCCTCCGTTTGACACGGGGCCGACCCCGGAGGACATACGTACTCGCGCGGGCCCGCCCGTACGGCAGACCCGCACGGGCTCTCCTCCAACTGCACGGCACTGCACTCCACTCCCCCTCACGCCGCTTTCTACTACAACCCTACCTCCACTCACAATGGCCTACATACAGAGGAAGGATGGATGGAAAGCTACAGAACATTTACATGTCCGAGTACTAGGAAGGCTAACTCTTAATTATTAATCCTAGCCTTTAAATCACAATTTAAGTGTGGTTAATTGCAAGTTGTAATGTTCGAACATTAAATAAAGTGCTTTTGCAGTAATACCTTAAAGTGCAACCGTAAAATATACTGTATAGAAAGTTCCCTCATTTACTCCATCTATAAATAGAATGGAAATATGTTTCAAAAAGTACTTAAATGTAACCTGGGTAGGTAGCTACTTAGCTGTGATAGCTATAAGTAAATAATGCTGACCTTCAATTCATCCCTCTCCCCTATCAACCGAATCAAAATCATCTTTATTTGCCAAGTATGTCAAAAACACACAAGGAATTTGTCTCCAGGAGTTGGAGTCGCTCCAGTATGACAGGATACACTTATGATACGTAAAAACATAGTGCGGAGAGTCATCGAGCAATAAAACGTTAATTGTGCAAGTTATCCTGAGTCATCTAGACATCTATAAAAGTTTCAGTTTGGATTTTGGTTTTCTTTTTTTAGAACAAGTAAAAAAAAAAAAGGGAAAAAAATGTAGCAGCAATGCGATCTTGTCGGCTAGCGAGGAAAAACACTAGCACGTTAGCTAATTGCTAGCTACTTAGATCATGTCGACCATGATCCCTTCATATATATTTCCCACAAAACAGAAATCCCCCCCCCCATTAAATTTAGCTTCTACAGCTAGCTAGTAAGAAAATTAACAAGCTCAAAATCATCAAAACTACATCAAATTTAACTTTGACAGCTAAGTAATTAGCTAATTAACAAGGTCGCTAGCTGATTAGCGGATTTATAGCTTGATATTATCCTTTAATCCATTAGTCTATATTTCCAACAGAACCTGATTTGCAAATTATCCCCCCCACATTAACAACGGAACACAAATTTCTCTTTAAAGAAACCACATCAATGTCGCTTCAGAAGCCAGATGCTATCTAAATATAACTTGGATGACTTGCTAGCTAGCTAGCAAGTTTGCAAGCTGCTAACCTGCATCAGAAATTGCTCTATTATAGATAATTGAAATGTTACATTTTGAAACAACTTTTCCCCATCGGAAAGAATGCCAACGGGATTCCTTTTCAAATGGTCGCCGTTATCTGAAAATAACTAAACTATGTTTTAAGTAGAAATCAAAGAGGATTAGTGGTTCGGATGTCTGCCTCTCAGTTCTGAGGATCTGGGTTCTAATCATGGATGCGGTCTTCCTGTGCGTAGTTTGCATGTTCCCACATTCCAAAAACATGCATGTTACGTTCATTGAAGACGAAAATAATAAATTTGAATGCCAGGTCATATATATGTATGCTCTATGCTGTATGCGCCCTGTGATTAGCTGGTGGCCAGTCCGGGGTGTACCCCACCTCTCACTAGACTACAGCCCACCGACGAACCTAATGAGGGGGAAAAAACAGTGTAGAGAGGATGGATGGATAGTGTAGATAACATTTTAACGGGCATATGAGTGCGAAAACACATGTATTAAAACTAAATGCATGACATCAGCATCGGTGATGGAGATGCACACCCTAGCGAGATTTTGCAGTTTGTCAGGATGACCTCAGGACCAATCTGCAGTACTTCTTTTTGTGTTAAGAGCCTGTTAAATGATCAAATAAGGCGGATTCGCATTTTCAGCTGCGCCATTATCCATGCCGTCTCCTCTGAGGGTGCTGTGTCTTCTCGCTAACTGTAAAACAATATGGTTTGGCACATTTGGGGGAATGGGGGAGGGCGTGCGGGGCTGGGGGGACGACGGGGAGTAGTAATTGTTGGTGAACAATCTGGAAGCCTCGCATGAGGCCAACATGCTCTCATGCAGAGATGGAGCCATGCGGAATTGTCAGCAGGTGCCCGTATCAAATGAATTCAGCACACTCTGCTGGAGTGACGCTTTGGGTATAAAAAAGCCGCGCTGGGATCCGCCATGCTCGCTGCTTATCACGGCATCACGGTCTCAGGTGAAGTGTCAAAGTGCGCTTTGCTGTCGGTCATGATAAGAGGCATCTCGCACGATAGAAATAAATATAACAACTTGAAATAGTCCCGAGTCAAAAGAAGTTCAAGGCAGAGCATACATACATACATACATACATACATACATGACCTCACCCCTAGGCCAGTTATAAATCATAACAGGCAATCTAAAAATATTGAACAACTACAAACAATGCAAAATATTTTTAATATCCACATAATGGGCATTCAGTGCCAGGCTTCTGAGTTAACATGGATATTTGACTTCTAAAAGTGTCAATGGTATTAATGCACGGGTGCATTTATAAGTATCTTATGTACCATATAATAATGTGACCGGTCCTCTCATCAGATATTCATAACTACTGCGTTGCACAACTGAAATTAACACGACTCAAAATAATCCACAATAAAAAAAAAAACTATGCAACACGCTCAGCGATGCATGGGAAAATTCAAGCGCAATTTACATGATATGATTACGCGATCAATTCTCTTCCCAATTATTGATCAATAATCACCATTTGGTAAATGCACAGGCAGGTTGCAGTGCAAAATGTTCAATCGCTCTTCTGGTCAGTTATTAATAACACCTAACCCTTTTCACAATACGAATACTTATGACTCAAAATAATCCAGTCAAAAGAGTCTACAGCACGCTAGGTCATCCTCGCCACGTGCATGCGATTTATCATATCATTAATGCGATCGCTTCTATCATCGGTTATACACGATAACTGCCACCAGTCACAACAGAAATAAATCTGCTACAAATATTCTAGTCAAAAAAACAAAAAGTCCATGGCGCATTAGGTCACACTTGGGCCGACGACAACATTATGTTATTGTTCCTCTTGTCAGTTATTGATGACAACCACCGGCCACCTTGCACAATAGAAATAAATCAACATACCAGAAATAAACCACAAAGTCGGCAAAATGGATTGCCTGTTTGTGGCAAGCATCTGGTTGTATCGCCAGGCACACACGCACAAAGAGAGTCAGCGGTGGCTCGAAATAGAGTACGCCGAAGCCTTCATCCCATTATGACCGGACTATTATAAGACGTGGTGGTGTCTTACATGCACGAGGGAGGAGTTTAGCAAGTTATCTCGGAAGAAAAGATGCTTGTGAGTTCATCGTCAAAAAGCTTCAATCTGATAAACGTATTTTAGTGAGTGGATGTGAGATGATGGAGAAAGAAAGCTGCAGGAGAAAGACGCAAATATTTGGTACAGCTGTGCATTCGCCTCTTTCTTCGGTCCGCAAAACATTTACGTTAAGTTGGAAGTTAAATTGATTAAGGTTAAATTTGAAGTGCTAAAAAAAGTTTTAAAAAGTCTTAAAAAATAACTTTTTAAAAAATGTGTTTTTATAATTATTATTTTAGAATTTACATTATTTATTAAATATATTTCCTTGCACATAGATTTAATAATTACACAATTAATATAAAATATTATCTATCGCATTTTTCTCATATTATACAGAAAAGAGTATTTGAAAATAAAAACGCAACCTTTTTCATGATGAAACACATTCACCCAAGAAGATTTTTGAGTGCCAAAGAAAAAAATATAAGGAGAGGTAAACTTACCAATCAACGTCCAAATTTTTCAAGATACAGTACGAGTGATGTACTCAATTCAACTGACTTCACAGCAAGTCAACGTTTGGCAGATTGCAAACAATTCTTCTGCTGTTGAATGCCACTCCCAGCTGAAGTTTACTGTAAAACTAAACATAAAAACGAATGACAAGTTTTGTATTTAAAAAAATGTAACTTTTTCTTTAAGTTCACTAGCTTAATGCTGAAACCAAATGCAAAACGCCATAGACTGGCTAATGAATAGCATCTATGTTGCAGAGTTTACACTTTAAGCAACTGACATTTGAGCTCTAACATATAAATGGACGATATAACAGGAAAGATGAGCAAATGGGTTCATACATATATGCTTTAAGTTGCAAGCATGATCACAGTATGGGTTAAACTTGTATCTCAAGGCAGCGCTGCCCAAGGCAGTTCAGAATAGCACAATTGCTAAATTAAACATAGCAGTAAAGAAAAGTAATGAGATGTGACCCGTTATGTCATCAGTCATATTTTCCAAAACATTGCTAATATTTCACAAATACTGTCAAGGCATGTAAACTCTGTTTGGATTTATAGTACATCTAAATATGCATTTAGTTAGTATAGTAGAAAATAGTGCAGGATTAATAATCAAGAAAAGGAGATTACCTAATATTGTATAAAGTGAGGTGATTACTACGAAAAATGCGTGAGACAAAAACGTTCAAAAACAAATTGCACACTGATCTCTTTATCCAAGGTTTGTGTTTAAATTGAATTTAAATATGAATCCCCCCCAAAAAAACGTCATTGTGGTTGGATTGTGTGCCCCATATGGAATGTATGAATGATTCCAGAGGTGAGAAAAGGGCATTGTTGGCGGCGTCATCCTCACAAAGATCCCCGCCCGCGCCCCCCGCCCGCTCTCCGTCTCCCATCCAGCTGCCCCACTGTACACGCCGCTGCAACATAATGAGTCGCTCCAAAGAGATTAGTCACCCAATCATCAACGCCGCTCCCTAATTTCTCCGTCTTTTGTCGCGGTTGCACGCGGTAACCGAATGCGGCGGAGGGGGGGCGTGGGGGGTCAGAGGGAGGAAGTGGCTTTTGTGGCCACAGCAGGTGCGGGGGACCCCCCCCCCTCTCCCTTCCCTCCCCACCTCCTCACATACCACCGCTGAATTACCCCCACGAGGTGCCGCTGAGATACTCCAGCAACCTTCTGGAGCTCAACTTGAACCCTCAGTCACCGCCCGAGAAATTCTTCAGGCGAATGGTTTTCTTCCCCCCACCCCGGCCCCCCCACTTTGCACACACATCTGGTGAACAGCACAAGCACCCCTGTCATCTTTTACTGCGTTGAGGTCATTTCCACCCTATCAGTAAAATGGAAACACATGATGTGCAGGCTTGGCTCTTAATGGGGTGGGGCTGGCATGGAGCAGCACTGACACACGGCTTTTTACAGGCTGCCAAAAAAAAAAAAAAAAAGCGTCTCGGGAGACGTTTCGGCTTCGTTCACCTCAAAACGCGTCAGATGCGTAGCGAATGCGTACGTACTGTTTGCCGCCTTCGACTCGAGGCGCTCTCGAGGTGCTGCGGGTCGGACACGCTGCAGCCTTTTGGCTTCCATGCCGACTCTCGGGGGAAAGGGCGTGGCGGCTATTTTAATTAGGATTCTCCTTCCGCAATAAATCGTACACATTTCCACTATTCTGTGCCACGGTTCCTCTCCGGTTCCCGACTTCACGCCATTGTTTCCTTTACTATTGACTCGGTCGCTATGTTGTACGGAAACTGCATTGGAGATTGCGGCAGCACGCTGCCTAGTGATTGGCACGTCTGCCTCGAAGTACTGGGTTTCAGGGTTTGATTCTCAGCCCAGGCCTTCCTGTGTGCAGTTTGAATGTTCAGCTGTGGGTACGCCGGCTTTGTCTGTATGTGCTGTGCGAATGGGTGGCAAGCAATTCAGGCTGGATCCCGCTTCTTTTGCTAAAAATTCAGCACCAGCTCACAGTGCGTTGCAGAAAAATCGTCGTTTTCCAAAAACAAAAAAAAAAAATAAAGAAAAAGACACTTGTAAAAGATAAAGTTTCAGCAGATTTTCTGACAACTTATGTGTCCGTTTCCAAGTTCCGTTTTATTTTTATTTTTTTTGGTGGAACTCTCCACTCGTGCTATTATTCTGCAGCTCTCTCTCTCATCCAAACTCCTCTGACACTTTTTAACTGAATTCTTGACTGCATTAACAGCATCGGCGTCATATAAATTCAGCCCCAACATTGTTTTTTTCTATACAGGAAATCTGCAAGCCATTAGTATGCAACGACTGATTTTTCTTGTCTTGTACATGTACATTCCAGCCACGCTCTGGTTTCCATTTGGCAGGAGATAGAAAGAAGGAAGAGGGTAGTGGGGCTGGCGGGGGAGAGGGGGGGGAGGCTTCCTTCAACAGGACTTGATAGTAGACTGCAGCGTGGTTCGCAGTATATATATCGAGGGCGCACGCTCCTGTACGGCGCGCCCCTGTCCTCATTACCTCTGCGGCAGCTTCGCTCGTCTGCCTTTGTTCTCGCTCGTCTTGGCTTGAAACTGGAGAGTATGGAGGGAAATGCTGAGGCTGCACATTTGCTCGGCTGCCCACAACTACTTGCGTGCCGCGCGGGAGGAAACCTAGCACAGACAAGCACCCCCTCAGGCCCCACTTCTTGTCTACATAGTTCCGTGAAACAGCCGCTATGGTTTGATTTATTGTCCTGACTGGGATTTCTCTCTTTTTTTTTTTTTTTTTTTGGTATTGTTATACAATGATTCGGTGAATCCTCACAAACAAACCGTTCACTGAAAAACACACCGATTACCCTATCCTATCTGTATTTTTGGTGGTCTTTCTGTACTGCTGTGAGACGGTCCTACTCCTTCTAAAGAGCCATGTTAGCAGAAGAGTAGCTAACCAATCAAAATGAAGCATAATGGCGAAATAGAAGAAATTCTTGCACGCTCAGACATCCAGATGACTACTAACTACCTAACCAGTCTTATATGTCCACCATCACCCCCAATCCCCTCCCCAACCTCCCAAATCCGCATCCTCGTGACCTACTGACCAGCCTGGAAAGATCCTGCGGACCAAGACCTCAAACAGTGGCAACCATGCAGACGCAAGCTGGGAGGACAGTAAAAGTTTATCACACTAATAACCCACACAGTCATGTTTTCTAATGGCTCAAACAGCCACGCCAGAAGGGGTTGCCTGGAGGTCATGCGGAATTTCGAGTGCTGGGTATTAAATGGGCCTGGATTCTGACCGCGAGACCAGATAAAGGAGGGGTTGGAAGAAACAAATAGCACGTGATTGGCGAATTCTTGAACACAGACACATCGCAGTTAAAAGAGGGCGCGTACACTCAATCGTGTGGAGACTAAAAACACACTGAATTTGAATCCAACAAAATGTATTCAAAATTTTTGAATGAAAACCCGGGAGCCCAACCCATTGGCGTGTAACGTTTCTTTCAAAAGTGATATTGCAAAAGAGGGACCAGGCGAGCCTAGTACATCTTACTATTTGTTGGCCATTAAAGGTTGTTGACTAACTTTTTAAAAAAAAATACTTGATATAAAAAGCCTCCACACGGGTCGTAGTTTTCCATATGGACATGAAAGGAAGTCATTGATAAGTGCTTCTTTTATGCTTCCTTCAAAAAAAAACAACACAACGATGTGTCCTTTTAACCCCGTTTCCACCCAACTCCGCAGGGACCTTGGCCGTGGTCCGAGCCCGCCGCCAAAAGGCCGCGACTCCTACACAAGTGACAAGCAAGCGAAAATATTTGAGGCCAGTTTACTCAGCACTGGCCGGTCATAGTGAAGAAATTCAAGAGAGCGGATTTGTTCACTTTTCTCCCCAAGGCGGAGCGCTCCTGAGAGTGTTTGTGTAAGGTGAAGTAGGAAAACCGAGGGGCCGTGAACCAGACGGCGGCGGCGGCGGTCCGAGCCCGGACGGGAATGCAGACGGCTCTTGTTTGTTTGGGGAGAAATTGTAGACCCTGCCAAAGACCCAGACTCACGCCTAAACCAGGCAAATAAAACCTATTCACACAGGAGGAGGAAGGTCGGGGCGGGGGTGTACCCAGGTGGGGGGGCACTACATTTGGACAGTGCTGCTTGGTCGCAGGGGTGCGCGTCCTCTTGTTAAAAAAAAAAAAAAAAAAAGAGGAGGGTAGCTCTTTCACAGCTGAGATGGCATTAGATTGTCGGATGTTTGTATGTTTTGTTCCTGGCCTTTTCATAAATAACCCTTTTTTCACATCGCTGAGGTCAACTGGTTTTACTAGACTAGAGAGAGGCAAGTCCAGAGGCAAGGAGGCCTCCCCACCATCTGGCAGCCATAAAAAGAGGGGAGCGAGAGGTTTTTTTTTTTGTTTTTACAGGCGGTTTATTGGATGGCAGGGTGAGGAGTGCCAGAGTGGATGGTGGACTCTGGTTGCCCCCGAGCTGCAAAGCTTCCTCTACAATCTGAATGACAGGTCAGAAGTTCATTGCCTTTTTTTTTTTTTTTTTTTACCCCCTCCCTCCTACCGCCGGCATCTGCCTTGTAAGGTGAAGGAGGGGACGGCGGGGTCAGAGTTCGAGGGCAAGGGAGAAGAAGAAGAAGAAGAAGAAGCCGCCGTCTCCGAGAGGCTGCTCGGAATAAGAATGGCTGCGAGGCTTTAATGAGGCGCCCTGCAAAAAAAAAAAAAATACATCGAAGAGTCTGAGCGAGAGGACGTTTCACAACAATGTTAATGGTTTGAGCTCTTTTTTTTGGGTCTGAGTGACATCCACTGATTTTCTATAGCACATATTCTGTTCAAGGTCATTGCAGAACCTGCAGTGGATTCCAACTGACTTGTGAACAGCGCACTGTTTTTGTGTCATTTTGAATAATTTGGTAACACTGTAGTTGGTTACGTCAGTCAATCCATTTTCTACTGGTTATCCTCACCGGGGTCGCGGGAAACTGGAGCCCATTTCAGCGGTCTTTGGAGTGGTTGGCCCAGGGCACGACCAGACAAGCAACCATTTGCATTTGCAAGAATTGGCAGTCCGGCAACCAGCAAAAAAAAAAAAAAAAAAAAAACATTTTCAGATTTTGGCTGAAGTTTTATCATTTGGTTATGGTTTTGGACTCAGAACGACATGTTGCAATGTAGGAATTTTGGTAGGAATATGAAAAAAAAAAAAACAATACCAGTCTAATTTCGCCATGATGTAGTGATAAACAGTAAGACAGATAGTTGACATGATCCCATAAACAGGGTCACGTATGTGACTGAACAAGTGTGGTTTTCTCATTATTTTCATCGCTTTTCCGGGAAGTACTAAAGAGATTATGGGTTATTTTTGACATGGCAACAGAAACAGCAAATAGTCGGACAAACAGAATGCCCCCCCCCCCCCCAAAAAAAAATGGATTCCACATAGATTTGTGAGGAGCAGCGCACGGGCCAAGGAAGAACAGAACATTTTGGTGAGGCTGCACGAATTTATTTCCACCATGACTCACTATGACATCAATTGAACGTCGTTATTGTGTTTGTTTTCCCTCGGCAACTCTTCACTAAAAAAAAAAAAAAAAAAATCCTTCACAACGACGCATCTTGTTCTGGAAAACCATTAGAAATTTTTGCTGCTGCGATCTGGGGCTTTCCAATGCAACCGTGCCCCTTGGCCTAAATTGATTTTTTTTTTTTAAAAGGATGTTTTTCATTTATTTTCCCAGTGCTTGTTAAAAAAAAAACAAAAAAAAAAAACAATGTAGGGTTTTGTGAACATTGCTGGAAATATTTCGAGACGACTTTTGCTTCCCGTGTAACGCCGCACTGAAGATGAGCGCTGCAGATGGTGCAGAATTATGTGGCTGCGTAAACACTGACGATGATTCAATGGCTTGGTGTTATTTGGCGATGCGTCACAATCTCCAAAGCAACCCGGCACACCACCAGCTAGCTAACACTCATTTTGTTTTTTTGTACGACAAGCCCTCGCGTCCAGGCCCGTTTGTCAGGTGGATTCTTGTTTGCACCAAAGCGGCATTAAGAGGAAGCCGTGACAAAAAAACGGCAGACTTTGAAGGGCCCCCGTTCTTCTTCATCTCTCGCTCGCGGCCCGCCGGAATCTTTCTCGTCCGGGTTTGAAGAGGCTGATGCGGAGTGGGCCGGTGCTTGTGAGACTGGATGTGAGTGTGGGTTTATAGGTTCTCCAGAATGGGGTTATCATTGCAGAGGTCTACTTTGCTGACTCTGGCACAGATACCAACCGGAGAGATTTCATCTTTGGTTCTGCTGCAGCTGAGACGCGTTAACCCCGTTTGCCCCTTCGCGACGACGTGGCTACGCGAAGGTTCTGGAGCCGTGTCAATCATTCTCGGCCTGTTACTGTACTCAGCACATACCCTCGCTGCCGTCTACCTCCCAAGCTGATATTTTTCCAGCAAAGAGACTCATTTGAAAACATTATCCTTGGCCTCAAAAAATCGCACCGCCGCGTGCGTCAGAGTGGAATTCACACAAATTAAATCAACGGCAAGAAATACAGAACAGATTCCGACTCGGGACGCAGGACGTTGGACCTCCAATTTGTTTGTATTTCAAATAAATTTTTCCCAGGGGAAATCATGTAAATTGAGTTAGTCCGTTTCAGAGTCACCACCATAAAACCTTGTGGAACCGTAACGCCAATATTTTAAGCAACATATGTCGGCTCAATCTGGGACACTACCGAGAAGAGCGCTGTTAACAATCCTGATAATTGTGCCGGATGACCGCTGATGCAAACGAAGGTACTCGAGTTTTTACATATTGGGGGAGGGACGACTCGTGGCAGATACCCAACTGCGTCGGTGGGCGCCGTTTTGGCCACACCTACAAAAATATAGGAAAACTGAAAATGGTGAAAAACAGTTTAAGCTGATATCACCGGAGTTCTTAGTCTTTGCACATTTTCAGCACTTATCTTCAAACATCCATCTTCTATTCTGCTTATCATTATTATTTACAGGCCCTATAACTGTCATCCAAGCGCAAAAGAGAAGTTAACCACTGTATAGAAAAAATAAACAAACACACCCATTTGATGAATGTCATAACACAAGCTCAGTTGCAGTGAAGAAAATAAGTATTTGAACACCCTGCTAAATTGCAAGTTCTCCCACTTAGAAATCATGGAGGGGTCTGAATTTTAATGAGAAAAAAATAAGTATTTGAACACCTGAGAAAAGCAATGTTAATATTTGGTACAGTAGCCTTTGTTTGCAATTACAGAGGTTGTTCACCAGGTTTGCACAGAGTGCAGGAGGGATTTTGGCCCACTTCTCCACACAGATCTTTTGAAGATCAGACAGGTTTATGGGCTGTCGCTGAGAAACACAAATTTTCAGCTCTCTCCAAAGATTTTCTATTGGGTTTAGGTCTGGAGACTGGTTAGGCCACACCAAAACCCTGATGTGCTTCTTACGGAGCCACTTCTTGGTTTTCGTGTCTGTGTGTTTCGGGTCTTGGCCATGTTACAAGTTTGAGTCTTCCTGAGTGTATGGGGTGGACAGGTGTCTTTATGCAGCTAACGACCTCACACAGGTGCATCTGATTCAGGATAATGCATGGAGTGGAGGTGGACCTTTAAAGGTGGTCTTTGGGGGTCATAATTCTAGCTGATAGACAGGTGTTCAAATACTTATTTGTTGCTGTAGTACACAAATCGTAATCATACATTGTGATTTCTGGATTTTTCTTTTAAGATTATCTCCCTCCCAGTGGACATGCACCTATGATGAAAATTTCAGACCCCTCCATGATTTCCAAGTGGGGGAACTTGCAATATAGCAGGGTGTTCAAATATTTATTTTCTTCACTGTAAGTAGTGACATTTTTTTAACATACAGTACAACAAGTGTAAAAACATGTTAACTACAGTAGTTCTAAGGAATGAGTTGAAACATCATATCCCGAAAGAGGAAAGAGTGTAGTTAGCAGCAATGTGGCATCCTGCCTGGTCCAGCTAATTACCAACCGGTCTACCATCAACATGATTTCCGAGACTTCACTCGGTGAACTCATGACATATCCTTTCTTTAGGTGTGTGAAACCCCCATTTTCTGGACCATTTCATTTAGTCCCACCAAAAAAAAAAAAAAAAAAAAAATACATGAGCAGCGTCCTGGCAGGTCCACCTTATTACAAGCCAGTGTACCATCAACATGATTTAGAAGGCTTCACTCGGTGAAATCACTAAGTATTCCTTCTTTAAGTGTGCCAAACTGCAATTTTCTGAGCCATTTCCATTAGTCACACTTTAAGAAACTACACAACATAACCGGCATCCGAGCTGGTCCCCCATACTACAAGCCAGTGGACCATCAAGATGATTTAGAAGACTAATTAGTGAAATCACAAAATGTTCTGTAAGAATGCCAAGGTGACATTTTATGGCCATTTTGAGTGGGTAACACACACTTCACCCCCGCATGGGTTTTTTCCAGGTACTCCAACTTCCTCCCACATTCCAAAAACTTGCACACCCATGACCAGAATGAGGACGAGATATATAGAAGAATGGCCGACACTAAATTTATTGGGTTTGAGGCTTTCCTTATGAGCATGTGGGCGAGTTAAGGGGTGTGTCGACTTTTTATACCAACTGCACATTATGTCAGTATGTGAATAGATAGAGCGTTACCCAATGCGACAAACAAATGAAAAATGGCCCAACTGGTCTACTGACAGAAAAAGAATGATTTAGGCCAGCAATAATGGGACTCAACTCAAACGGCGACCACTCCCTTGACGCTTCAAAATTCACCGTTCAATTTGCACTCCCGATATTTAGAACACCCATGTTGGCATTAAAAGGGCGACCTCAGGTACTGATCTATGAGTCAAAGGAGAGAACGGGGACACAGCTTCGGGCTTTAAAGCATCAATGAGTAATAAAATGTTGGTGTTTGCGGTATGAATGAGTCACGTTAGCGTCGCCCGTTGGCCGCCGGCGCTAGTTTGGGCTTTGCGGGACCCTCGGCTGCTCATGTGTTGGAGGGGGGAGTGCTGACAGCAGAAGAATGAGAGCGTGTTTGGCAGGCACACCCTTGAAGGTTTGTTTGTCATTCAACTCGATTCAATTTTTAATTCGACATGCTCGTCAAGCTAAACGAGGCGTGCAAAAGTAGCGATATATATTATGAAAAAAAAACTAGTTTTATAAAATCAGGGCAAGGGTGTAGCAATACGTTAGTTGCGGCAGTTTTTTTTTTTCTCACTTCAATCAGGCAGCGGCGTGACTTGAATTTTGCCACTAAAAACTTGTAAATTCGAGTTTCTTTGTTTTTCCATTTTTCTGCTTTTTTGGGCAGCAGAGCAGAAACAACCCTAAGATTAATGACAGTTTCTTACTGTTACTTCAGGAATTTGGGGGAAATTTGGGGTCCGGTGAACTTTATCTTTGACGACCCCCCACAAGAAGAAATCCATTGGGGTGAGGTGTGGGGATTGAGTTAGCCTTTCAATATTGGGAATCTGGAATGGATTAAGGACGTTTCAATTCATCTCAATGGGGAACCGTTATTTGATATGCATGTAAATTGAGTTATGAGCTAATATTCACGCGTACTCGCAGTTTAGCACCTGCAGATTCAACTATCCGCAGATGTTTTTTTGTATATTTTTCTTCGTTTTAAAAAACTAATTGGTGGTTTATCCTTACTTATGCAATAATTTTGGGTTGGGGGGGTTAGTTATCAATTTTTTGCTAAGTTGTTGCTACTAGCAATCCAGCGTGATTCCTTTCCCCCGTGAATAGCGAGGGTTCACCATACCGACTTTTACACACCCCACCCCACGGAATCCCTTTTATAAGATTGAGAGTGGGACAGAAAAATAAAGATCCCTTCTCAACAACGTGAAGTTTATCAACAGCTTTTTATGCTGGGGGGGGGGGGGTGAACACAAGCGTTTGGCTTCATGGGTTGCTGCGAATTAACCCAGCAGGAGTTGTCGCCGGGACTAAAACGGACGTCTCAATGTCGCGTGTACAATGTGACCTACAGCCCGGCAGCATGTGCGCATATGTGCTACATTCGTATTCTGAGGATTTACTGGAATTAAACCAGACCCCCCTCCGGGGCCAAAGACCACCACTCGCACTTGACATTGTTATGTCTTTGAAAAGAAAGCCATCAAAGGTGGCAGCCTTCGCGGAGAGACTCTCCAAGCACACTCTCGGCCTGTTTATTCACTCACATTCAGAGACAATGAGGTGAAACCAAAAAAAAAAAAAAAAAAAAAAAACAATAATAAAACAGGCCCTTCCTCTGCGAGGGCCTCGCCGGTGCTCTGCGGTTCCTTCCACTGCATTGAATCAGAGGATAAAAATGTGGGCCTGTGTCTCTTTAAAAGCCTGTCTGCAGAATGCATCAGTCCTGCAGAGCAGACACAGGCCAGGACGGGAGTTGGGGGTGTGGGGGATTTGGAGGGAGGAGCGTGCATGGGGCTGTGCGGAGGGAGGGAGACGGGCAGGAGGGAACAGCCGCAGTCTGGGCTTCCAGCCTCCTGGCTAGACTGCTGAAAGTTATTATTGAGTTCCTGTGTAGGGCCTCCCCTCCCTCTGGCATCGTCCTCTGCTCCGAGGAAGAAAGTGCGGGAGAAGCGCACGGAAA
The DNA here is from genome assembly GCF_019802595.1 of Syngnathoides biaculeatus. Classification (NCBI taxonomy): domain Eukaryota; kingdom Metazoa; phylum Chordata; class Actinopteri; order Syngnathiformes; family Syngnathidae; genus Syngnathoides; species Syngnathoides biaculeatus. Next base: position 15,979,062 of record NC_084649.1, on the reverse strand, counting down.
AGCCTCGGCGGGCTCTGCCGCGCGGCCATCTCGCAGAGGGCGGCGAATGTTGCAAATAATTCCGTCTTCTCGTGAGTCTTCGGCGAGGGCCTCGGCGGCTCACAGCTGCTCAGCACGGCAGCTGAAACGTGGACGCCGGCAATTTGTTGTCTTGAGTTTTACTTCAGTGCCCCCCCCCCCCCCCCGTTTACTTTTGAGCGCCACAACTGGACAGGACAAGAAGACTAGCCACAGGCCAATGAGGAGGCAGCAGGTTCAATCCTCTGCTCTGCTCTGATGCTAAGCGATTAGTATGATTCAAGGGCAGGTGGTGGATGGGCGTGCGTCCGTGTGTGTTGAACGTGCGTCACGAATTTGAAAAGCCGATTTTTGCTAAAAGCATGAATGTTGCTTTAAAGAGTGCTAAAGGCGAGAGTAACATTGTCAGAACAGCCCCTGCCGAGTCACCGTTTGCTCTTCACAAACTCACAGTGGTGCCGTCGCTTACATGTTTTGGAAAGGACAGCTTTTATTTCGACACAAACGTTAGCGACACAGAAAAATTCACAAGGATATATTCTTTATCCTCTGTGAAAAATGACTAATGATTGCAACTTGGTTATGGAAGTCTTCTGTGTTTCAACATCAAATTTTCAATGTAGTAAATCTGTACTTTTGATACTGCCCCTGGTGCCCAAGGTGGGCACACCAGAAGGAGCAGCACAATTTAACGTAAAAGCTGAACTCACAATGCATAAACTGTTTGATTCTCAATATTCAGTTTTAAATGTTTTTAATAAAGTATAATACTGTAGGGAGCAGTATTTTTGTGTTGTTGGGGGGGCTGGAACAGATTAATGGTATTTCCATTCATTTCAAAGGAAATGATGATTTGATTGGTACTAGTGTATGTGACGCTCGTTTTTTTTTCTGTGGAAGATATCGGCCGGTATTCCCCACCAATCTTAAACCTTTTTGCAGTTTTTGTACACTTTCTGGACCATAAAAGCCAATATCTCGGCTAATTGAGAAGAAGTCATCGGTATCAAGGAAGTATGTTGACGTATTACATCTTGACTGAGAGACTAACCTCATTGCATGTCAGGGAAGATTTAATTTTAGCCTGAGTTGTTAGTTGAAGTTCCGAACAGTTGTTACTGCATGTACTTTTGTTATTTTCTGGAAAATATTGTAAGATATGTTAGAAATGACGTTTCTTGCTAGCAAAGTGTAAATTATTTGTATGGGCTGTCATAAAAAAAAATAATAGGGAGGATGTCAAGGATCCGCTAAAGCTAGTTCCTTGAAGCGGTCTGAAAAGCGGTAGGCACATCTATCGCAACAGAAAAATGCCTTGAGAACGCATGGCCCAAAAAGGACGGGAAGTCAGTCATGTTATGTTAAAGCAGCCATTTTGAGGTCACTTCAGCCATTTGCAGGGGTTAGCACTTCAATGAACTCGGAAGGGATCGATCCGATTTGAATGGATTTTTGCCTTTCCTGAAATGACCGAACTTGTTGCTTTGTCACTGCGTGTGGGCGGAGGTCAGTGGCAAAGATTACCTTTTGCAATTGAGAACTGAGAATTAATATGAAGGCGGTTGTCGCTTTATGACGGTCCCAACATGTGACGCCTCGAGATTTTAAATGTCAAGCGGCTTAAGAATTCGTGGTCTCGGGGCACAAGAAGATATGCTCGGTTCATAACGTACTTCATGGTTTTCATTTGATTGCTTCATACTTATGCCGTAGATCTGTTTTTCATACAAATATTTAGTGTTATTATGACATTTGGAATTTCCAAAGGGTGCACAATGCAATAATTTGCACAGTGGCGTAAGAATACGTGGTCACAAGGCACAAAAGGGCACGCTCAATTACCACCGTACTTACTCTTTCTTATTTGATTGTTTTATATTGATGGTCCACAAGTGTTTTTCATACAAATATGAACTGTAGTTTAGAAGACCTTTCCCTGATGCAAATTGATACTCGGGCAATGTATTAATGTCTGTTTTTCCGCCACTAGTGACCAATTGTTTCCAACAATCCCCCAGCATGTGTAGAGACATTTCCCATACCGAGCACACGCCTTTGGAGTGCATATTAGTGGTTCTTTTATTAATAATTCACTTGGTAGCCAAAGTAAGTTTACGTCAACTGAAAGGCAATGGAACAAAAAAAAAAAAATCAAACGCGAGTCGAACACACAACACGGAACGGTCCTGGCAGGTCCACCAATCTTAATAGAGCACAAAAGTAAGCAATCTGGGTCACCGTGGTAATGAGAGAGATTCGACTCCTGTGATTTGGAAGCTGACATTTAAAGTGGCAAAAGTACTGACTGCAGTAGTAGTAGTACCGGTACACGCCATCAGTATCATGTATCAATACAAATCAGTTCACCCATACAAGAACTCACCCTACAGTAACACAACTGTATAAAGTAGGGGTTGAACCAATTAGTCGGCGAGTCGACGTTACTACTCTGCATCGACATTTAAAACTCGAAGTCAACTAAAGGCTAATCCCGTTTTTGACATCTCATCTTCCGACGGGCCAATTTACAGAGACCTTTCAACCCGGACAGCTGCTGCCCGTCGCCAGACGGGAACGCTCCGCGGAGCAACCAAATGTCGCGCCGTCAAGGTGACCCGGTCGACGTACATCTGGCCGCGACGCAAAGTGTGAAAATAAGCAGGTGGTGCAAGAGGGATCGCGGTTAGCCTCGCTAGCTTAAGCTATTTCGATCGCTGCTGGTCCTAAACTTTACGTTCATCACGTTTTGAGCAACTATGAGCGACCTTCAGAGATGATTATTTTGGGATACAAGTAAATTGAGTCGGGAGCTCGGTCGAGGAACAAAACCCGCGAGTCGAGGTACTATTTGTGTTTTCAAATGTCCCCATAAGCATAAATACCCAGTTAAAGTACAGATACACGACAAAACTCCTCAAAGAGTTTCACTTTGCTACTTTCCACCATTGGATCTTTTCCATATTGACACTTTAAAATGCATTTATGCAAGGGTCAGGACTCAAGGGCACGGTATGCGGTCTTGCGAGACCTCCCCCCTCACGCCGATGACACGAATCCCTGGGCCGCCTTCACCATTTGCTGGCTTGCGTCCTGACAGCTCCGACCGGTGACACCACGAGTGGCAGATTTTCACGCAACCGTCCGGTCGATTTATTCAGAACCTGCTGTCGTTTTGATCGTGCCCACATCCTTGACCGGGTTCGGCTGCCGCCTGTCCGACGGCACCAAATGTGTCAGGCTGGACCCACGCCGCGCCAGAGCCATGCGGGTCTGTCAAATGCCCTGTCAGTGAGTCTCAAAGTGAAGCGCACTGGGGAAGTTGAAAAAAAGAAAATACGTCTTAATACACTTTAGTAAGGGCGACAGTGGATCAGCTGGTAAAGCGTTGGACTCACAGTTCTGAGGTCCGGGGTTCAATCCCGACCTGCCTCTGTGGAGTTTGCATGTTCTCCCCGTGCCTGCGTTGGTTTTCTCCGGGCACTTCTGTTTCTATGTGCCCTGCGATTGGTTGGCAACCAGTCCAGGGTGTACCCTGCCCGTTGACAGCTGGGATAGGCTCCAGGACTCCCCGTGACCCTCGTGAGGATAAGTTGGACTCACAGTTCTGAGGTCCGGGGTTCAATCCCGACCTGCCTCTGTGGAGTTTGCATGTTCTCCCCGTGCCTGCGTTGGTTTTCTCCGGGCACTTCTGTTTCTATGTGCCCTGCGATTGGTTGGCAACCAGTCCAGGGTGTACCCTGCCCGTTGACAGCTGGGATAGGCTCCAGGACTCCCCGTGACCCTCGTGAGGATAAGCAGCAAAGAAAATGGATGGATGGATGGACGTCTTAGTGAGTCGGTTGTTAAACTCGTCTTTCTATCTCGTCTTTTGTCTCGATCACACTGCCTCCAAAGAATTGCTCTATTAATAAAAATTAATTAATAACGGATTTAGTAATGGATTCATAGCATTCCGATTCATTTATTTCAATGGGGAAAGATGACTGTTTTGAGATCATGAAGACAAACTCATATCCCACCGGACCACCAGAACATTTAAGCGTTCATGTTCAAACTTCGCATAATGTTACAGAGGATTACAACAATATTAAATATATTTTAGGAATAAAACCTTCCATATTTCGATGAACACTTCAACTGATTGGGCTATTATATTTTAATGTTGGACACGATGGTGACACTTGAGAGAGAGACAAGAGAATTTTTTTGGGGGGGCGGGATATTGAAGAACCACCGCCCTACGTCAAATACTGTCCGCGGCGCCACATTCATCAACATTCCCGTCCGGCGGCGTCACCGGACGCCACCTTTTTCCGAGGCGTCCCGAGGAAAGGTTCGGACGCACGGTACGGCGCTGAGCGAGAAAACCCTGGCGCCGAATTGGGTATTTTGTGGGGTTCTGTTTGTGAGTCAGAGCTGAGTTGGGCTCTGCTGTTATTGGGTTGCCATGGAGAGCAAAACACTGGCGCTTGAGCAATAAAAAGCATCCAGGAAAGGGAAAAAAAAAAAAAAAAAAGACATTTGCGGACTCAAGGAACAGACAGCGGAGTTGGCCCAATTTGCGAGGTTTTCGCTGTGTTTATTTATTTAATATAGGGAGCGCGTTTTCATCGTAATGGAAGATGCGAGGCTTGGGGGGGGGGAGCCCTCTCACCTAATTGCTTGTGTAAGCAGATATGTTTTCCTATGCTTGAAAGAGGGAAGCAAAAGCAGTGTTTAAGGCTGGAATGCGAGATCTTAGGAACGGATGTTGTGGGTGTTTAATCCCCCATTTTCCCTTCACAGACAATTCCTGGGACAAGTGGAAACAAGCCAAACCCTATATGAGCTTTGTCAAATATTACTGTATGTACAGGCCCCTTTTTCTTTTCTTTTTTTTTTAAATATCAGAGTGTCTCTCCTCCAGAGAGAATTGTGCAACCTTGCTGCCCACACAAAGTCCAAAATATGTACAGTACATTTTTTTATATTCTCACGGGGAAATTAAACCCAAACATTGCATGTGTCAGCACTCAGCAAAAAAAAAAAAAACAGTACTTTGATTAAAATTGCATTTGCGGTAAGGCTCGGACTCGCCCCCTGGAATCCAACGCATGATTAGCATTGACGTCACCGAATGACTACCAAATCGGAATTGAATTGTTACTACTTGTACGATTTCAAAAATTATAGTCCAACAAATGTGTGGCGACCAGTCCAAGGTGGACCCCGCCTCTAGCCCAGAGTCATCGGGTTGGCCTCCATCTAGCCTTATTCGGAATCCGACACTTGCTCGAGACGGGCCACGCCCAGCTGCAACATGATTAGCTTCGCCGATATAACGAGATGACCGCTCCAAATGCATATGACATTTGTACAAAATAAAAACAAAATACATTTGTTATGGTTTGGGGCTATCTTGGGGTTAGCATTCGCATGGGTTTTGGTTAGTGGGATTCATATTAACGCAGCCGCACTTTAGTCACATCATAATTTTTCCATCTGGAAGCAGTAGGCGGTGCTTGGGATACAGCAGCCAATGATATTGCGGCGGTGCATATCCTGCGGCCAGGAATATTGGGGCAGGGGTACCGCCTAGAACACGTGGTTCTAATATCGCCTCCAGCTCACCAGGGATGGAGAATTAAAATAAGACGTTAGATAGAATGATAATGACAATAATAATAATCGTTTAAAAAAAATGCTGGGCCGTAAAAGGAAAGGAAGGTCAAAGCTACTTGAACAAAAGCCCTTGTCTGCGACGATCACAAGGGGCTTTTTGATGACCGGGAAGGCCGCATTGAGCAGAAAAGGCCGGAAAGATGTCCATAAATTTCCACAGAATTTATGACTCTGGTTCAACTAATTAGCTCCGAAGCCATTCTCATGACGGACACTATGTTGGTGAAATGACATCAGACGGGACCCTGAGGGAGCAGCGACCCTAACTTCACCTCTGATGGATTTTACACCCCCACCACCACCTCCCTCGACCCCTCCTCCCAAGCCAACTCTATCCCCCCGTGCTTCTTAACCTCCGGTATTCATCCCTTTTTCATCTTTCCAAATAAACCTGCCACCTGCCTTCCTCCCCACCGACTGGTTTTGAGCAGTGCGTTCGCGGTTCACGGCGAGGGGTGGGGGTGGGGGGTGCGGGGTTGCATGCGGTCATGCGGCTCATCTTACTAGACGCGACGTTGCAAAACCGCAGCGCAGCTGACTTCTGATCTGTTTTTGTGTTTTGATATTTTTAAAAATAAAATTCCAGTCCTCGACATCCCTTTGGCTCACCAAAATGTCTGCGTGTCGCTTGGTACAATCAAATTGCTTGTGTGAATTTATATAAGAGGCCACAGGCGAGACATTTTGGAAGCCGTTTTAGGAAACATAAAACAACTCTTCATTTGTTGCAAAACAAAAAAGCAACGCTAACTCTGATTGATCTTTTACATCTTTTATTTCCTATTCATGCTCACTGAATGGAATTTTTTCAGGGCATTTTCTTGTTTTCATTTAAAAACAAAAAAAAGTTACTAAAATGTATATATTTTTTTTAAATCAAACTCCATTTAAAAAGCAGATCTAATATTTGTTGTCCAAAAATGTCCCATATTTAGTATTTGTCAAATGCATCATGATTTAAAATAAAATGAAAAAAAATACATATAAAATGTATAAAATTCATGTAAAAATTTTAGATTATTTCATTTTTCATTGTATGATTCTTTCTTAAAATGTGAAATACAAAATGTCCTAGATTTGTTTTCATTCAATCGTGCCTTATTTTCAACTTAGAAAACATTTTCTTTAGTTGGATGCCGCCTTAAAAAAATCTTTAAAATATAAGATTTTTTAAAAATGCTGGTTATATTGTTTTTCATTGCATGTTTTTTTCACAATAAAAAAGGGAACAGCAATCTTTTCTGAAATTTAACTGAGCATTTTTTAATCCAAAACATTTTATTTAAATCCAGGATGTTTTTCTCGTTGCGTGATGCTTTTGACTTTGAACAGATTACATGTTTTTTCATGGTGGTTTGATTTAAAAAAAAAAAAAAAGAAAAACTCACATATTTGTTTTGGCACTTTTAATTTTTTTAAAAATATATTTAAAGTTATACTTTATACTTTACTTTTAGTAGCCCGCATCCATCCGACCATTTGCTCCACTGCTTGTCTCCATTATAAAAAAAAACAAAATAGGAATATGTAATCATTTTTGTTTTCATTGCATGGTGCTTTAACCTCACGCAAGCTTTTGTTTTCAAAACTGTTTCACGGAACTAAAACGTGGTCAGGGTCTCGGCCCGAGCATCATTAAGGGGCTTAGCTTTGCCCCTGGCGGTGAACAATGGGACGTGCCCATGTGTCCCTGCGGCCCGTCCAACTCCTAGACTGAGAAGTCTCGACACTCCCCGGGGGATAAGATGGACCTGTTGTGCCTGGGCCTCTTCTAAGAGGTGTGATCCAGTACCTGCTGTTGCCACTGATACTTTCTGTGTGTGTGTGCGTGCGTGTGTGTGTTTGGAGCTGTTACTGTTTGGGTTGCTGCGAGGTTATCCGGTGACATTTTAATCGTCTTTGGGCCTCCTTTGCCATGACATTAGAATTAATCTGCCGGATTAAAATCTCAGCCAGTCAGACAGTGATGTCGCTGTCTTGCTGTGTGGAGCGGAGTGTGTTTTGTTTTTGTTTGGGGGAGGGGGGGAGGCAGTGGGGGCTTACACGCACCAACCAATGTTTTGCAGTCTACAAAACAGACAGATGAGAGGAGGAGAATTGCGGTTTTTGAGGGCAGAGAGTGAGAAACCACCATCTTGTTCCGCTCCTCTTTTATAAGGGGGGGGGGGCAACGATTCCCTCGTAAAACACACACATTACCCATTTGTGACTCAGTTGGAATGGGTCGTTCTTCATCTTGCATCATAGGTCAAAATGTGTGTTATGGCAGAAAAAAATATTTCCATACATTGTGGTCAAACATCGCTATTTTATTTCAATTTTTTTGTTAACTATGCAAACACAAACACACCATTCAATTAATATCTTCAGTTACTCTGTACTATAAAGACTGGAACAAAAGAATCTATACAGTTAGCGTATTATATCACTGACAAGTTTCGATATGCTCAAGTCAAAAATCAAGACTTTTGTTTAAAAACCAAACTGTTTTAGGGTAATACACAGATATCGATTTGTGATACATTTAATGGATTACATTATCGCTGATCGATAGTAAGGCACCACATTATTGAGAAACCATATATTGGTCTTAATATAGCCATTGTTACTATTTTTTTTTTTATTTTTAGGGCAAAGTATTGAGATTATACAGTATTTATTTTAGCGGTCAAACAATAATAATGGAGTTCAGCCTGCAAAAATGAGCAATTACGATTGCACTGCGGCGAACGCGAGGGTCGAGGTCGGTGAGCTGAACACGAGCTGCGCACCGCCGGCCGAGCACCAGATGAGGGTCAGTATAATGCCAAGGGATTAAGCTCGCATAGCCAAGATGGCGTTGGCACTGGTGTGGCGCAGAGATCAAGTTCTGTGGAGGCACGCACATGCACACACGGACACGTATGGAGCGCAAGTCTGGAAATAAAAGAATCAGAGGAAGCGCCGCGGTGCTCGCTCCAGCGGATTTGCAATTTGCGCGGCTCTGCACGGAAAGCAGAAGAAGTAATAATGAAATAAGTAATAATAAGAGGAGGTCAGATCTTTCTCTCTCTAACCTTCACCCCCTGCAGCCTCCTGCTTAACATCACAGCTGCTTCTGCATTGCAATCGTGCTAAATGTGAAAAGAAGCAGAAAAGCAAGAGGGTGCGCGTGCGCGCGTGTTTTAGTTAAAGCTCATAAATAATTCTCTAAGTTATCGCCCCTCGTAATTCAATTGCATCACTGTATGGGTTTGTCTGAAAGAAACCAGAGTGTGCTTTAAAAGATCATGAAAATAAACAAATTGATTGAGAGGAAAATAAAACATGAAAATAACAATTAATATTAGTATAGTCACCACTGAGAACTAGTGGACTTTTATTAATATTATTATTATCTTCGTGGCGGCATGGTGCCGCACCTGGAAAGCGTTGGCCTCACAGTTCTGAGGACCCGGGTTCAATCCCGCCCCCACCTGTGTGGAGTTAGGGTTAGGGTTCTTGCCGTGCCTGCGTGGGTTTTCTCCGGGCATTCCGGTTTCCTCCCACATCCCAAAAACATGCAACGTTAATTGGACAAATAAAATTGCCTGTAGGTGAGATAGTGAGTGCGGCTGTTTGTCTCCATGTGCCCTGCGATTGGCTTACAACCTGTTCAGGGTGTACCCCGCCTCCTGTCCGTTGACAGCTGAGATAGCCTCCAGCATTCCCCGCGACCCTTGTGAGGATAAGCGGCTCAGAAAATAGATGGATGGATATTATTTTAGTACAGTGAAGTTTTATGGGTACCGCCCAATGACTGCTGTTGAGAGTGTAGTGCAATAGCGGTCTAATTGCATATCTCCATCTAATCTATCAATATTTCATGCAAGATAACATTCACCTGTATTGAAATGCAGATGTACTGGCACCCAATCTTAAAAGAAGGACTTATATGTCAAAATTGGAATTAAACCTCAATTTATCCCTGTATTCATTTGATCTAACCCTTTCTGTGCTCATTTATGTCCCCAAATTTTGACCAAAATTACATCAGCCCACTCGAGGTCTGCGTTAGCTCAATTGTCCATAAATTGTTGTTCCATTTTGAATAAACTGGGCATGTGAGGTCTCTGCCAGAATACATTAAAAGAGATGGATCGTTTTCTTAAAAAAAAAAAAAAATTATCTTTCGATCAATGTAATAATATTACATGAAATCAATCATTTTCCTCGTCAAAAACAGTCCCTTTTAGGCGATTAGATGGGATTGACAGGTCCCCGCTGGGGTTTACTGTCAATCTGGATGAGAGCCACAACAATATTCATTAGCATAATATGGATACTGTCAACACAGTCATTGGAAGCTCTCAAAAGACGAGCTGCTGTCACGTAAGCTTCCTAAAACTTTGTACTAATAAACATATTGTTAAATGAATACCTACTCCGACCATACCGGTCAAAACCAAGCTGGTAAAAGCAGAAAATGGTTCTTGAATTGGATACAAATTACACACGTGCTTTCCAACCTTTATTGAGCCAAGCCACCGATTTTACATGAGCGAAACATCACACAGCACCGAAAAAAAATATCGCATCACGTACATAAAGTATAATGTACGTTGCAGTAAAGATGGTCTTTATACCCTCTATCTGAAATCTGGGCTTGTTAACCACGAAGCTATTCTGTTGTATGAATGGTAACAGTTAAACAGGTTAATTGTCGCATCTGCCATCTAGTGGACCTGTTGTGCCTGTAACACCCTCAATTTGCAGGGGAGTGGGACGGAGCCCTGTCAGAAAACAACAAAAATTTGCAAGCAAAGGACGGTTACCCGCCATAGGGCTTCATAATTGCCTAAAGATGCCACAAGATGACGGCAAAGGGCTCCCTCAATTCACTTCGACATAGTTCTTCAGGACCTAGCAAGTTTACCATAGATTATTTGGAACAAATTAATAATAATTTTCAAACCAATTTGGTGAAATTGGAGAATTTCCCACAGCACCGAGGTCGGGCAGTTCCCGCATTTGACTGTGCAGGTGTTCCTAATCAAGTGTCCTCCACAAATCGTGCCTCTCTCTGGCGAATTTGCCACCACGCATCTATTAATACTCGCCAAACGTTTTGTCCTCCAAAAATAACTTTGACCAACACGCCGGCGCTAATAACGTCCCAATTGCGGACATATCGGTTACCGGCCGCCTTGGTTCAGGGCTCGCCGCTTCTGTTGAAATGACTTACGAGCTCCAAATGCGGTGAGGTCATGCGTCATGACACGGGACGCCTCCGTCAACAGGCAGGTGAGCACGTCCCGTTGTTATGGTCGCCGTGTTTGGACCTCAATCGGAATGTCTCGCTTTTGATTCGGCGCGCAGAAGGGTCGTTAATCGTCCGGGCCAAATAACACTACACGCTTTTTTATTATGACAACAAAGAAAGGAGAAGAGGTTTGATTATATTATGATCGCCCGTGAACCAGGACGCTTCCAGGGCACTTGGTTGAGTTTTAATGAGATCCAATACAAGAGCCATTACTATAAATATGCTCACATTTGACACTGTCGGAGAGCTACTCGATTGAAGTGTTTATTCTAGTGAGTTTTGTGTTTTCCGCAGCTACTGACTGCGACAAAATGTTTAGTTCAATAGTGGTCTAAGTTCAAACGAGTCCAATCTATGAATATTTTTTGAAAGATGAAGACATTTACCCATACTAAAGCAAAGCAAAGCAAATTTATACGTATAGCACACTTCATACACGAGGTAACTCAATGTGCTTGATTAAAGGCATTTGAAAAGAAAGAGATATAACATTTAAAATGGGATAAAAACAATAAAAATGACAAAATATTTTTAAAAAAGACGCACACAGTGCAACTAATATGATCAAAAACTGGATATATTCTAAAAAGCATGGGAAAAAAAAAGAAGAGTTTTCAACCTGGATTTAAAAACATTGACACTTGGGGCTAACCTCACCTCTGTTGGCAACTTCTTCCATTTGTGTGCAGCGTATTATAATAGCTAAATGCTGCTTCACCCTGTTTGCTTTGGACTCTGCGCTCCACTATTTGACCTGAGTCAGCCGATCTCAGAGCTCAACTGGGTTCGTATTCCGTAAGCATTTCTTTTCTGTATTCAAGACCTAAATCATATAGTGATTTATCGACCAGTAGCAGAACTTTAAAATCTATTCTAAAGCTGACTGGAAGCCAGTGCAAGGACTTTAGGGTTGGAGTTATATGCTCGGACCGCTTTGTTTTGGTCAGAACGCGAGCACCATTATTCTGAATGAGCTGCAGCTGTTTAATACTATTTTGGGGGAGTCCAGTCAGAAGACCATTACAATAGTCAAGTCTACTTGAGCATGGATGAGCTTTTCCTGCTCTGTTTGACACATACAAGACTTCACTCTGGATATGTTTTTCAGATGGTAGAAAGCAGTTTTTGTGATTGATCTGATATGATTGTTGAAAGTCAGGTCGGAATCAATCAGAACACCAAGGTTTCAGACTTGGTCTTTGGTTTTTAAAGATAGAGAGTCCAAGTGTTTACTAACAATAATTCTCTTTTCTTTATTGCCAAAAACAATTGTCTCGGTTTTGTTGTGATTTAGTTGAAGAAAATTTTGGCTCATACAGTTATTTATCTGATTTAGACATACTAACATTACATAGACAAACTAACGTGCAGATGCACTGGTACCCCAGTTAAAAATAAAAGGTCTGCGTGCTATAATGGGCTGCCCACTCTATGTCAAAATTGGAAGTAATCCTCGTGACGATAAGCTCCCTCTCAATTCATTCCTGCGAGATAAAAATGACAAAAATGGAATTAGCCATTCCAAAGTCAACCTGCTTCTCCCCTCCAAATTCAACTGGGATAGATTCCACCTCTGTATGCATGTCAGGATTACTGACGACTAAATTGAGCTACTAAGAACTCGAGTGGGCTAAGGCCATTTTTGTCATTCGCAGGAGAGTATTACGGTTGCCAATACAGGTTTAATCGAATGATGGTCTAAGTCCAAACACGCGTCAAATGGGACTGAATGCAAAAATAGATGGCCTCCCTACGCCAAAACTGGAACTAAACATTGATTAAACCAGTATTCACCTGTCAGCCTAATAACATAGTTGCCAAAGTCATTTTTGAAAGTTTTCAGAAAACAAATTGACCTGGATGATTGACAAGCTAAAGTGCACTGACTTAAAGATAGGTAATTTTTTTTAGCATGCACATTTTTTTTTATTTTTATTGATAATGTAACAGGGCGGCACGGTGGATCAGCTGGTAAACTGTCAGCCTCACAGTTCTGTGGTCCCGGGTTCGATCCCGGCTCTGACTGTGTGGAGTTTGCATGATCTACCCGTGCCTGCCTGGGTCTCCTCCGGGTGCTCCGGTTTCCTCCCACATCCCAAAAACATGCAACATTAATTGGACACTCTAAATTGCCCCAAGGTGTGATTGTGAGTGTGGCTGTTTGTCTCCATGTGCCCTGCGATTGGCTGGCAACCAGTTCAGGGTGTACCCTGCCTCCTGCCCGTTGACAGCTGGGATAGGCTCCAGCACTTCCCGCGACCCTCGTGAGGATAAGCGGCAAAAGAAAATGGATGGATGGATGGATGGATGGATGGATGGATGGATGGATGGATGGATGGATGGATGGATGGATGGATGGAATGTGACAGTAAGTTAAATAGGACTTGGGCAATTATGCTAGAAGAAAAACAAGATTCATTTCTGCACTGAAAAGTGACAAAAATGGAGTTAGCCCCCCTGGTCAATTGAGTGGCTAAATGGTCCATAGGTGGTTTGTCTATATGTGCCCTGCGATTGGGTGCTGAACAGTCCAAGGCGGTGTGAGTCGCTCTCACCCAAAGTCAGATGCGACAGAACACACGTGACCGGAATGATGTTTTCGAAAATTATTGAATGGACAACAAACGTAAAATATTTCCTGATTTTGTTTCCTGTGATTTGGATGGTTACAGCTATACTGGAATAAAGTCCGACGCTCGGATGGAGACATGTGGGCTGTTAAGCGGTTGCGTCGCATGTCGCGCCTTTTTTAGGGCCGGCGTTTCCTCTCGACTCGGCATCTCATCCAGTCTCGAGCCCAAAGGCAATTAGGACAATCCAATAAGCTTGGCTGTAATGCCGACCTCATGTCAAGCCCCTGAGGCTCTCCCCCCACCCCACCCCCCGTATGTGTGCGTCAGGGCTGTCATGGCCGGGTGCAGCTACATAAACACCATGACCCTAAAAGTAGAAGCGCTAGGGAATAAGCTTAAGAGAGGGGAAATTAAAGCAGAACGCTGGGATGGAGTTTCACGGACATTTTGGTTAGACACCCCAGACCATCCTCCAACTGTTGCAAGGTGACCACAGCGGACTTTATATAACGCAAAGTCCTACAAGTGATAGCGAGGACGCATCCGGCAAACCGCGGGGGGGATCCGATGACGACGAGCGGACCTTCCCAAACAGGGATGCCGTTTCCTGAATGAGCCGTGCCAGTTGGCGTGTCCTTGAGGGGAGACAGTGTCTCCCCCCCCCCCCCCGCCCCCCCCAATCAAGTGCACGTGGAGTTGGGGGATTACGCCGGTGGGGTTAGTGGAGGGAAGGAAGCCGTCATCCGAAACTGTTGTGTCTTCTCGGTTGTTAAAGCAGAAGCCGGGGCGACGGTACGGCGCGAGAGTCGTCGCCCCAGGAAGTTCAGCTGGGGGAGACTATTTCCGTCTCGACGGATAAGATCCGACTGATGTTGGGCTCCTGAGATAACTTTCTTTACTTTGGTTGTTTGTTTGTTTGTTTGCTTGTTTTACGCGCCGCAACAGTTGCTGGGTGAGTCCTCCTGTCATTGCTATGACGTGTAAAAGTAATGAGGACAAAGGCATTTCCTTGCAAGGACATATTTTGAGAGGTTTTATACATCCATCCATTTTCTTTGCCGCTTATCCTCACGAGGATCTTGGGGAGTGCTGGAGCCTATCCCAGCTGTCTACAGGCAGGAGGCGGGGTACACCCTGGACTGGTCGCCAGCCAATCACAGGGCACATAGAGATAAACAGCCACAATCACAATCACGTCGAGGGGCGATTTAGAGTGTCCAATTAATGTTGCATGTTTTTGGGATGTGGGAGGAAACTGGAATGTAAGAAAACGGGTTTTAAATATGTACACAGTATATACTTCATATATTTATTTGTTTGTTTTACTTTCGCTCTGGGAATTATCACTGTTAATATCACTTGACCACCAGCAGCTTTGCAACATTCTGACCAGTCAATCAAAAAGAAAAAAAAATTGCTATGACTACTACTATTAAAAATAATAATAATAACAGTGAATGCGGAAAAATATATTTATGTGACAAAGCACTTTACTTAAAAGTCATGATAGTTGAAAAAATACATCACGTGTACGGTTTGTGTCCAGGGCTGAACAGTATCGTTTTTAAGTTCAAGATGTAAAAGAAATTCAGCGAAAATAAATAAATGAGAAACGCAAATTACTACATTGTTTAATCATAAAAATTAAGATTTTTTTTGTAGCTGTAAATTCATTATGTATACATATATATGTATGTAAGGTGAGACTTACCCATGTTCATGTCGAGGAAGCGATGTCAGGAGATCCAGCTAAAGAGCCATTAAGGGCTACAAAGGTCCTGCAAGACAAGACAATCAGAAACTGTCTTTAGACTTTGTTGGTCAAAAAAATTAGCAAGCTCAAAAAGAAAAAAAAAAGTTCTACGTGGTCATACATGATGGATAATCTGTGCAGAAAGGAGAACACTGAACAAGCTTCTGTCTGTTATGGACAATCTACAGCATGCACTGGACACCACCATCTCCATACAGGGGAGCGCCTTCACAGATTGATTGATCGACTTATTTATCATTTTTTAAAAAAGTGTTTTCAAACAATTTCACATAAAACTGGAAAAAGTTGACATTTCTCGTGACGCTAGCGATTCTAGCGATGCTACGTCCACGGTCGAGAAGCTTCGCGCTATCTTTGGCAATGCTCCACTTGGCAAAATATGAACAAAAAGATGATTCCTCAACTATGCCGGCGAATCAATACGTTTGTGACGTGAGGCCCACCCCTGGAATCGCAGAGCGGCTCTAATTAAAAAATAAAGCATGTCTGCTCTGGCCCGGGCGGCTATTAGAGTCTTGTTTAGCCTGCAGATTTGCTTTGAAAGGCCGCTTCATTAAAGCACCTCAAAGCCATATCATACAATGGTCAGTTGAAAAGGCCAAAGCTTGAATGGAGTCCTAAAGACGTGAAGGGGTGGGGGGGAGGTTGGACTTGGCCTTCAAGTAAACATTCCTGCAGCTCACTGTTTCCTCTGTGTTCCCGCTCCCTCGGCCCACCTCCCTCCCACTCCGGTTCCCACAGGGGACTCGCTCACTCGGCCACAGGAAGTCTGAGGAGGCAGGCGGGCTGCGAAGTCTCCGGCGCGATACGGCGCTGAGCAAAGGAGGGTTTTGGTTTGGTGTTTGCAGGCCGCGCTGTTTTCCTCCGTTGCCGTAGTTGGCGCTGTGCTTCCCCTTCAGTCTCTGAGGTTTTGCCCTTTATTTCCCCAACCAAAAATATTTCAACAAGCCAGACGGTGGAAAACTATATCATGGGGTGCAGTAATTGGGACATTGTTAATCGTAAGACATCGAAGGACACCATTTTTGCTTATGGGATGGGGGTGGCCCAAAAATAAAAAATTTGAAGTTAGTATTCTCTTCCTGGTTCATGACGGGTGATGAAAGATGACAGGGCTTTCCCATTTTTTTATTCTGGCGTTAAGATACAATTTTCCATTGTGACTGAAACAGCAAAAAGAGCAAATAGATGTGGCGGAAAAACCCATAAATTGCTGTATTTTTCTTTGTCCTTCCATTTTCATGTTAGCGCGCTACTTCCTGGTTTACAGAGGATGATGAACGACGATTGTACCATTTTTGATTCTGAAGTGGGAGAAGCAGTTCCATTGTTATTAAAATGGAAAAATAGAGAAATTCAAACGGCAAAAGCAGCATAAAATACAATACAAAATTGCTGCATTTGTTCTTATACATAGATATAATACTGCTTGTCTTCACTAGTATTATCTAGGGCCTACCAATTATTCATTCATCCATCCATTTTCTTAGCCGCTTATCCTCACGAGGATCATGGGAGTGCTGGAGCCTATCCCAGCTGTCAACGGGCAGGAGGCGGGGTACACCCTGAACTGGTTGCTAGCCAATCGCAGGGCACATTGAGACAAACAGCCGCACTCACAATCACACCTAGGGGCAATTTAGTGTCCAATTAATGTTGCATGTTTTTGGGATACGGGAGGAAACTGGAGTGCCCGGAGAAAACCCATACAGGCACGGGGAGAACATGCCAACTCCACACAGGCGGGGCCGGGATCGAACCCGGGTCCTCAGAACTGTGAGGCCAACGCTTTACCGACTGATGCACTGTGCTGCCACTACCAATTATGATTTTCGGCAAAAAAAGAAAATGGGATAAAATAACCATCCATTTCTATATCATCTGTCGTTATTAGTACACAGAGCGAGCCAATCAATGTTGAGATTTGGCAAGTCACTTGTCATCTGTCAACTGCAGTGCGCACGAGGACAAAATTCCAGTCGCACTTATACACAAGTTAGAGTCTTCAATGAACCTAACATTTTTGGAATTTGCCAGAAAGCCAAGTATCCTGAGAAATCACAGGGTGAACATGCAATCTGATATTCAAACCCAGAACGCGATAACTCGATGGCAGACATGCCAGCCACCAGCATAGCTAGCCAGAGAACCAATAGACTTCCATAGAGAACCTTTTAGAACCAATGCTAGCCAGGTGTCTGGCCACCATTGCTGTATTTATTGATTTCTTTTAGGCTGGCATGCCACTTTCTGGTTCGGAAGAGATTAGATCAGACAATGGAAGCAAACCATTTTTTTGTTTTGTTAGCTGACATGCTACTTCCTGGTTGTTGTTGTTGGGGGGAGGGGGCGGTGTTGGTCATTTAACCACCGGGACATGCAGCACAAGACATGTTATGACTCCCGGGCCAAGCTATGTCTTTGAAGCCCGTGAGGTCAGCGTCGCATTTAGCCATGCGGGTCCCTAGTGGTGTCTGGGGAGTGTCTGCTTTCGGGCCTCTTGTTATGTCTGGGGAAACCTTCCCGCGGACGCAAAAAAAAAAAAAAAATGTCACAGTAGAAATTGCCACCGTCATCCTTTGTCGTAGCACGTAATGAAACACTAAAACTTTACAAACCCTCGAGTTGGGGGGGAAGGTGAGAGGACCGTTACGGAGGGCGTGCAGTCTGGGTTCAAAAATGAACTCGTACAAGACAAGACAAACAGTGTGTGAGCGCTTGCGTGTGTGTGTGTACTGTACCGTGTATGTGTAAAGTGGTGACTGGTTAAACAGGTCGAGGAGACGTGTCAGACAGACAGAAGGGGAGTGTCCAGACAAACGTCTTGTGCAACGCTCCAAGTAGAGCATGAATAGGCAGAATGACAATGCCAACTGTTTTAAAAATGCAGCCCGATTGGATTTTATACAACAAACCGGCTAATAGTTCGTAGGTTCAATCTCAGCTCAAGCCTTCCTGTGCCGAGTTTGTAAGTTGTCCTCGGTACGTGCTTGGTTTTCTCCACTTACTCTGGCTTCCTCCCGCATTTCAAAAACATGCATGTTAGGGTCACGCTATCGTCTCCACGTGTGTGAGTGTGAATGGTTGCTTGACATGTCTTGTATGCGCCCAGTGAGCGACTGACGGGCAATCCGGGGCGGACGCGGGTCCTCTCTGCCAAAATCAAATCGGATAGGCTCCACTTTTACACCAAGCCCAATGAGGACAAATTAAATAGAAAACGGATTGATGGATGGCTGCGTTTTAAGTCAGCCAAACCCGATTATTTGGAGACAATTTGTGACCCTGCGCCCTTTTGAAAAATAGGTCACAGCTTCAACAACATAGAAGGACAAGACAACAGTTTTGGCCCATGTCGAGATGACAAAAACTGTTCCATAAACACTAAATCTGAACACATACAATATCGTTGCAAAGTTGTGCTCTGTGCACCAAACTCCCAAAGAGTACAACTAAATCCATAGTACCCGTCCTGGTTTCCTCAGGTGGGATCCGATTGCTAGAATTTTTCCACCCCTTAAAATGTGAACTTGCACGCGGACTGTTGGGACTTGCCTGCCTTATGGCAAATCTCCGTGAGGTGCGGCCAATGATAACTGAAGGTGCTGATACTTTTGAAGGTTCAGATAAGGTTAGTGTCAAAGTAGTGGTTTGGCCCCCAGGAAGTGACTATTAAGTCACTGTGATGTGCTTTGAAAAGAGTAGAAAATGTAGGTGTGTGGATCTGTTGGTCTGGACTGCAGCCACCACGGCTTTCACCCCTCCCAGTCGAGGCGCCGTCAGACCACACGAAGTCTTCAACATGGAGTCACGGGCCCATTAAACTAATTGCCCTTAAACGCTTGTGCAGCTCAGCCAAAAAAAAAAAAGAGAGAATGCAACGTTACACGCAGCTGCAGAAAGGGATGTTCGAACGCCGCAGTGACGT
Source organism: Syngnathoides biaculeatus (assembly GCF_019802595.1). Taxonomy (NCBI): domain Eukaryota; kingdom Metazoa; phylum Chordata; class Actinopteri; order Syngnathiformes; family Syngnathidae; genus Syngnathoides; species Syngnathoides biaculeatus. The sequence goes on along the minus strand of NC_084649.1, from coordinate 15,959,824 downwards.
GTGGGGACGGCAGATGTTGCGATACGGAGAACTTCCTTAGCCTGCAGGTCCGCACTTGTCACACGAGAGGATGTGTTTACCTTGGCGGAACGTGGAGGCCCGCACAGGCCTGCTGCTCGCTTACTCACTCCCATGACGTTCCGCCTCCAGCTCATGTCAAGCGTTTCCATCACCTAAACCAGCGGCCCCCAACTCGTTTCACCCCACGGACCAGTTCCTACTCATGCCGTAATTTGACGGCCGTCATAGAATCATATCATAAAGTAGTCGCAGCCCAGCGCATGTTTCTCTTCAATGAGTTGGTGAACGTTTAGAGGTAACACGGATTTTTTTTCGTATATATACTGTATATATACAGTGAAGGAAATAAGTATTTGAACACCCTGCTATATTGCAAGTTCTCCCACTTAGAAATCACGGAGGGGTCGGAAATTTTCATCGTAGGTCCATGTCCACCGTGAGAGAGATCATCTAAAAGGAAAAATCCAGAAATCACAATGTATGATTTTTTTCATGATTTATTTGTTTGATACAGCTGCAAATAAATATCTGAACACCTGAGAAAACCAATGTTAATATTTGGTACAGTAGCCTTTGTTTGCAATTACAGAGGTCAAACGTTTCCTATAGTTGTTCACCAGGTTTGCACACACTGCAGGAGGGATTTTGGCCCACTTCTCAACACAGTTCTTCTCTAGATTAGACAGGTTTCTGGGCTGTCGCTGAGAAACACGGAGTTTCAGCTCCCTCCAAAGATTTTCTATTGGGTTTAGGTCTGGAGACTGGCTAGGCCACGCCAGAACCTTGATATGCATCTTACGGAGCCACTCCTTGGTTTTCCTGGCTATGTGCTTCGGGTCATTGTTATGTTGAAAGAGGCAGCCACGACCCATCTTCAATGCTGTAACTGAGGGAAAGAGGTTGTTCCCAAAAGTCTCACAATATATGGCCGTGGTCATCCTCTCCCATGTGCAGAAAAAAAACCCCAAAGCAAGATGCTACCACCGCCATGCTTCACAGTAGGGATGGTGTTCTTGGGATGGAACTCATCATTTGCCTTCCTCCAAACACGGTTTGTGGCATTATGACCAAGAAGTTCCATTTTGGTCTCATTTGAACACAAAACTGTCTCCCATGACTCCTCTGTATCATCCAAATGGTCATTGGCAAACTTAAGACGGTCCTCGACGTGCGCTGGTTTAAGCAGGGGAACCTTCCGTGCCATGCGCGATTTCAAACCATGACGTCTTAGTGTATTACCAACAGTCACCTTGGAAACGGTGGTCCCAGCTCTTTTCAGGTCATTGACCAAGTTCTGTCGTGTAGTCCTGGGCTGATTCCTCACCTTTCTAAGGATCATTGAGACCCCATGAGGTGATATCTTGCAAGGGGCTCCACTCCGAATGAGATTGCCCGTCATGTTTAACTTCCATTTTCTAATGATTGCTCCAACATGCCACAAGCTGAGCTAGTTTTGTCTAAATTAAGCTCCTTAACTCACACCATAACACCAAGATGCTACCAGATGGCACCAAAGCAATAATGTTGCACAGACCAAAAACACTGAATAGGCAAAAAAAAAAAAAAAAAAAAAAACCTCAGCAAAGAACAGAGGATCTCAGTGTCTCTGTGCTCCCCAGTACCAAATGCCCCACGGACCTCTGCCAGCCCGCAACCCTGCGGTTCGGAAATACTTAATGGGGGAAGAGCGTGCCTGATCCTGCTCATGTTCCCGTTCCTGTGCGCCAATGCAAATGGGAGACAAACCTCATTTAGCATTAAGTGAGAAGCTCTGCTCGCCATGAATCACGTCTCACAGCTTTCACACACAAAGCTCTGCGAGATTTGCTTGGTTGGTGCGAGTGTCGACGTGCATATGTGTGCGTGGGTGCATGTGTAGGAGCGTGTGTGTGTGTGTGTGTGTGTGTGTGTGTGTGTGTGTGTGGTGTGTGTGTGTGTGTGTGTGTGTGTGTGTCTGGTACAGTGCGCTCAAGGGTGGGAGGTGTTAAGTCAGGTCTGGCACATCATACCTGAGCTAGCGATGATGCACGTGGCCTCATGCTTTTCATTTTAGTCATTTTATTCCTGAGGTATAACGGGCCACTTTTTGCCGTTTCACGTTATTGTAGATTTTTCAATGATACATATCTCACTTTAGATCACAGACTTTTCACTATATCGCAGAACGGTGCGCTGAACCTAAACTCATTCAGACAAATGTTACTCCGGTAGCGAGATTTGTGAGTAGGAAAGGAAAAGGTAGAAAATGTCCAAAGTTTGGGATTATCTCAAAATAAAGTGCAACGTGTGTACTAGCACACTGAACACAGTCGCTCAAAATGTACAGGTCTCGTCAGTCATGCCCGCAGATATAAAGTTGCAGGTGTGATTAGGGATGGAATCTCAAGATCTTAAAATAACTTACTAGAGTAACATAATATAGCTGTTAATTAAAAATAAAATAAAGAAATACATAACTAAAATAGAAAACACAAATTTCAAACTCAGAAATGATCATTTCCAATTTCAACTGATATGAGTCAAACATGATATAAAACGGCATTTAAAATTTTTCATCAATAAAAATTCTTGATCTGACAAACTATCTGAAAAAAGTTAAATGCACTGGCCTGTCAAGGAATAAACACGAACGGCCTATGACTGAAACCATGAAAATCATATTTACACATGAAATGTATGAACTAGTTTTGGAATCAGAAATCAAGGGTAATGGGTTTTTCCAACTATTGTTGCATCGCCGCGACTGCCGTAAATAGGAGGCTGGCTTGCTAGAACGCGCCTTGTGTTCGTGCGCTTGATGTATTGGCCACACTTTAATCAAGCGACAAGGTGGATGATAGTCGAACGACTTTTTTTGGGGGGGAGGCACCCCATTACACGATCAACCAAAACTGCCTCGCGATCGACGCATTGAGCACCCCTAATCTAACTGAATTCCCTCTGACACGCCTCATTATGTTGCTGACTTTCGACGTAAATGCGCTCGCAGTACGTGAAGCAGCTCGGAACATGCGCTTTTGGTGTCACTTCCGTACATACTCGGTACAGTTAACTTGCATTTCCTGTTTCTGGGTGAATACTGATTGTTTTGGAGCAGGCTTGTTTTGTTAACAACGTTTATGAAATAAACATGTAAATTAGGACATCAAGCGTACACAAAATAAGCGACGTCTTTCAATATCTATTATTTCTGCTCGTGACAAATTTTACCCGGATGATTTTTCGTGCTCGACTGTGCAGATTTGCGAGTGGGATGGCGCAAACGCGCTCGTAAAATGTGAGTGACTTCTGAATGTATACCGTGAAGTGAACATTGCTAGCTAAGTTAATCGTGCGTACCACCGCTAGTTAGAATAAAAAGTTTTTAATTTATGTCAATGTTAACGTACGTGTCGGTCTCGGTACGCCGCTTCTCTCTCACCCAAAGCCGGCTGGGATAGGCTCCAGCTAACCCACGACCTTAATGAGATCAGACGGTCTAAATATGCAGGGATGTTATTCATATCACACGTGCGCTTCTGTTTTCATGTGTGAAAGGATCTCCGCCATTTAACGCCTCCTCCTCACCCCCCCCCCCCCATCCCACGCAGTCGCTGAGCCCCGTCGCAGCCAAGCGGCCGAAACTGGAAAAATTGCAATCTCCGTCAGCTGACAGCGAACGCAAAGCCGAGTGGCTGCAGTCGCTGTCCAAGTCCACGCACAAGGTTGGTAAACAGGCCGCCGAGTGTGACACGTGCGTTTGGCGTTAGATGCAAATTTGAAAGCGATGACGCACGACCTCCTATTATTGGCGATGATCGGCCAATAACAATCACGAGGAATTATTCAATGAATCTTTGAGTGTGTCAGTCACGGCCATTTGAAAACTTGAACGGTTTTGCTTCATCATGACTCACGCTTGCCGTTTTGGTTTCCAGGACCTGAAACAAGTCCAGCTCAAGCAGAGGCCTTCGGCGTTCCGGCCTTGGTCTCCAAAAGCGTCCGAGAAGGAGAAATCGGCAGTTCAGAGTGAGCACGAGAGGTGAGTTGTCAAAAATGATAGCGGAAATGGTTAAAAGCCGGCCGGGGTGGGCGCTCAAGAGCCGGGTCATTCGGAAGTGACAAATTTGAGGAAAGGATTCTTAAAAATTTAAAGGCGTGTGTGGCCATATTTTGCCCACCCATGCTTGAAATGGAACCCGGTTGCCTTTGTAGGTCCAATTTTAAGAGTCAGGAGACTTTGGCACAAGCTCCCGCGGGCCCTCTGGTGCATCCTGACAACAGCCACGCTCATGGCAGGGGGCTTTCAACCATCCAACAAGAGGTGCCCAATGGCGACACGCAAGCTGCAGCACCCCACCCCGGCGATATGGACACGGATGGGGAGATCGACGTGGATGACTGCGATGATCGTGAGTCCATTCTGTCATAGCGACGAAGGCTGAACAAAGTCCATCATTTACCGTTCAAAAGTTGCGTTGAGTACTAGAAAGAAAGCGCACAGGAAGTGGCTCAAGTGATCACTGTGCAATGGCGCCACCAAGTGTTCGGAAGTAGACATTAACAGCGCTATGATGCTGGAAAGATTTTATAATAAAGTGTTGCAAGATTAATTTCTTTAAAAATACTACAAAATCTAACATTGAAAATACTATATTTACTATTAAAAAACACTACATTTACAATGCAAACTGAATGCGAAAATTATTTTTAAAATGAAAAATAATGGAGAATTTGTTATGCAAAATTACAAAATGTATTATTAAAATCACTCATGAGATTATAAGAAATATTACAAAATGTGAAAAATTTCGACAAGATTTTGTTTTACTAAAAATTACATCTTTATGTAATTTATAAACATTATCAATCACCTGAACATGTACAGTACTATAAAATGTAAATTGTTTAAAAAAAAAATTACGAGATTTTTTGTAAAAAAAAAAAAAAGATTACAGATTTATTGTAAAATAGTACTACAAAATGTCTAATAATACTAAATACTACACAAATTATATTTAAAATGTTTCTTCAAAATATATTCTAAAAATACTACATAATTATCCAACCATCCATTTTCTTTTGCCGTTTATCTTCACGAGGGTCGCAGGGGGTGCTGGAGCCTATCCCAGCTGTCAACAGGCAGGAAGCGGGGTACAGCCTGAATTGCTTGCCAGCCAATCGCAGACTACATAATTAATTATTAAATATAATGAGAACATTTGTTGTAAAATTGCACATCCGTAACTGCGAGCATTTCTCCGCAGGTGCGTTGCTGCCCTCCTCCCTCGCTTCACCCCCCTCAGCCTGCAACGGTGGCCCTCAGACGCTGACCCCCCAGACCGCAAGTGCCTCTCCCCCCCGTGAGGCTTCAACCTGGCTCTCAGGGCCTGCCTGCCCCGAGATGGACGCCCTGAGACAGACGCTCTATACCGGTGTGGACACCAAAGAGACTCGAGAGAAACTCCTGCAGGAGGTGGTCAAGATGCGGCTGAAGCAAGAGGAGAAGCTGGCGGCCGCCATACAGGCTAAACGCAACCTTCAGCAGGTAGCCAATCACGTGTGTCTGTGTGGAAAATCAAAATACAATGAAGCAGAAGCGAGACCAGGTCAAATACTTTGAGTGGGCTGAGCCCAAGACCAAATTTTAAAGAGTACCTTTCTGAAATTTGATGAAACCTTTTAGAAATGGAAAAAACAGTTTGGTAGATAACCCAAATTAGGGCAAGCCTCGCCACTGATAATAAAAATAACTATAAGCATAATATATTTATTCAACGCATTATTGACTTATATGGTCATCTTTTCCTTTGAGTTAGAAAAAAACAAGAATATAATATATACAGAATAACTACACAAAAAAGACAAACTCATTGCCATGCAATGATGTCATTACCTTGGATTTAGACCATTTTCACTTGTTTGAAGCTAATTTTATATTGAAATAAGGGGAGTACGTTATTGTACACTCGATATACATATGTGTATACATACAATATGGAGACTTGAATCCTAAAAAGTGTATTTAATATTATTGTAAGCCAAACTAGTGTAATATGGTTTGAACATCAAGACTGCACTCAAGTATAGGAAAATAAAAATCTGCACTTAAGTACTGATTCATCCAAAATATATTCCACATAAATTAAAAAATACTACCCAAACAAATGTTTGGGGGGTGCCTGGGGTACTGTTCACAAGGGTTAAATCCAAGTGTCTTGTACTTAAAAGTCAAATACAACTGAAGTGCACTCAAAAAAATCACAAGCGTAAGATACGAAGGTGAGATATGAAATCACAAGGGATTGGCGCTCGTTTTGGCAGGAGTTGGAGTTCGTGAGAGTGGCGAAGAAAGGCCGCCTACGTGAGGCCGTGGAGGCCAAGAGGAACCTGCGGAAAGAGATCGAGCGCCTCCGAGTGGACTGGGAGAGGAAGACGAGGGAGGCGGAGGAGGCGTGCGGCCGACTCAAGCGAGAACTGGAACACGAGAGGCAGCAGCGGGGCTGCGACAAAGGATGCGAGGCCGAGAGACTCCGCGTCAAGTACGCCGCCCAGGTGAGAGGCTCAGGGGAGGCGACTGTCCTCGGTCAGGGTAGAACGACTCGGAACACTTTATACCTTCTTTGCTCAAATACCGACCTCTGTACTGCGTAGCGCACACTTTTGCTGCAGAAGTGAAAAAGGTTGAACTGGAAAGTGTGTTTTACCTCCGATCCTTTTCGCGACAGATCGACGAGCTGCACTCTCAGCTCCGGCAGGCCGAGGCGGACCGCGAGCAGCTGCGACGGGAGCTGCAGCAGGAACAGGAGGCCCGGCAGAGCCTGGAGACCGCGGTCCGAGACCTGCAGTCCCAGCTGGCGGCGCAGGATACGACGCCGTGCACTGCTCCGTCCTAAAATGGAGATCCCGCCCCCCCAAAAAAGAACAATTGAAAGAGTACTTTTATGGATGTATGATGAATGCAAAGGATGAGGTTTTTAGGAAAAGAAAACTGGATGAGAGCGCATGATGTCCAGGACTCCATCGGTGACTGTTTTTTGCTATAAGCTAATTTGGAGAGAGGCCACATCACACTTACTTGAATATGAAGGGAATAGTCACACAGTCAACATTGGTGCCACAAAAAGTATTGGTACACTCCAAGGTGTCGCTGCAGACCACTGGACCCAAGGGACACCCGTTTACCACTATTCGCTTTTAATATCAGCTTGCTTTTATATATATATATATACTGTAGAGGATGTACTTTTAAAGATAGCCTATATTGCTTGTTTATTTCATAGGCGAGAAAAGCAGCCATATACCGACGTGTACGCATTTAAAGCCGAAGTATTGGACGCTTTTTATATTATATATATATATATATATATATATATATAATATAACTCAGCTTAATATGTTCTTGTACATTCTTATTTTTAAAAAAAAAATATGCTCTCATATCAGCAATTAATGCTCTCCTAAAAGGCACACACACACGCAAAATGAGAATTTTTTTTTTTTTTTTTCGTTTTCTTTGGAATGCGGTACCTCTGTTTTTTGTATTTAGTACTGTAATTATGTTTCTATGGCTCATTTGAAAGCATTTGTTTTTAGGGCTCTTAAATCAACAAATGGCGTTTATATGAACAGCATTTCTACGTATATAAAAAAATGCAAAATGAGCATATATTTTTTTACTTCAGGAAAAACAAAAAAAAAAGAAACAAGGAATTGCACTTTTTGAACAACGTTGCGCCCGCCTGTTACATGATTTAGACAAATTCAAATGAAACACTCATTCACTCAGTATGCTCTGATGTAAATACAACAATATTGTAAATAAGATTTTGTCGCTTGCTCCTGGATTTTTTTTTTTTTTGTTGTGCTCTTACTTGAAACCAAAAAGAGACTATATTTGGATTTTGAAAACAGCTTAGTATCACACAAACAGGGCATTTAACAGACTTTGGACGAAACCCATCAAAATACGTTACCTTTGATTGTTTATTTGAGATAGAGTATTATGAAAGATATATATTGACGCTACTGACCAAAAATCTGAAACAATTAAAATGTCTGTACTTGCCACTCGGATTTAGAGTAGAAATCAGGCCTAGTTTAGACGAGAAACACGTGTATGTCTTACCAACTTCATCATCATGTTACCCTGGCTCAGTATTTGTTGGGTACAGTGTTATATAGCACTCGCAGTTTTCTTACTGTAGCTCTTGTGGTTTTGGTTTGGATATAGGCTTAATTCACTTGTTTTCTTCTTTGTTTTTACCCCCCTTCAGAAAATGTGTATAATACCAATTAAAAATCTAAGTCAAAGAGAAAGTGCTCTCGAGAGTTGTTTTGTCATCTGTGAATGCTGATGTACAATGCAGTCAACCCGTAAAGGCATTTTTGAACTGCAATTAAGCTATCTGACTGAAAAAAAATATATAAATAAATCTTTGGAAGTGAACTCACATCACAAAAAGCAGCAGTTTGCCAAATAGTGAACAATTCTTCTTCTTCTTCAAAAGAAAAAAAGAAGTTTCAACCTGTTTGCTGCCGTTCCCAGTTGAGGTTTACTGTTAAACTAAATTGGGGAAAAAAATGATATTACACGTTCTGTATTCCAAAGACCAACATAGTTTTGGTAGTTTAGCTTAATGCTAAAATTCAATTTAAACAAACAAAACGTCATTGTGTTAGAACTACAAATGAGAATTGCCACCATGCTGTAAGGGTCCAGCTAACTAACATGCTATGTGGAGGCCATATTGGTAAGGGCAACTTTCGTGTCAAAGGCAATGCATGTAGCCTTCTTAAAATGGACGAATAAATTACAACTTGCTCACTTCTCAACACATTTTCGAGAAATTGATTTGTCAACGTCTAAACGTGTTACTGGTACAAAATAATTTATGTACATAAATCAGCAAATGTAGCCAGCTATTTTAGTTATTTTATACTTTAGTTTCAGAGGCTAACGTTTTAGGTTCACCCATGAAAAATGCTTTCCGAGGGAACATATGAACTATATAATGTATTGTTATGAATATGTACATTTATACTGCACATAAAAAAAGAAAAGTTTTTAAATTGAAAGATTTTATTGGAGAGGTAATCAAACATTGTAATAAGAGCCAGATATTTGATAGCACCAATGTTGAAGCAACACATGTCCATTGAATTAAAGCACAAAATATAGCAAAAACTGTTTCACTCTTGGCATACTATATAATCACGTCAATCCTTAAATCAGAAATGGTAATTATTTTGGGGCACGAAGAGCCTGCTGTACTCTTATGTGTTTAATCATTTTCATGAACTGTTCATGGGTTTTATTAGTGGAATAATGCAAAACATTCCAAGATCCCAAATTAAATTTTTCACACTTAAAAGCCATGGCATAAGACATTTTTATCTTCAACTTCAATTTTCATGTCAAATTCAAACATTCAAAGTTTTTAAACTTCCGTTTTGCTCATCGCTATGCCCCAAATTTCCAAAATAACCAAAATTTAAAAAATAAAAAAGACTTGATCACACATTTACATCCAAAATCCTCATTTTTTGACAGAATCAAAGCATTACAACTTCACCAAGTCTAGCTCATTCCCCCCTTCCCAAATTTCAAAATAAAAGTCCCAAATGAACACATTTCACCATATCTTTCCATTAATTCAATATCATTCCACAATGAATTCCACAGCATTTAAATTCACCTTCAGGTTTTCACCATTCACACATCACCTATTGTTTAATGATAGTTTTTAAATATTCATTCATTTGAAATTTATCGCTCAAGGAGAGTGAGGGGCAGGGGTTGCTCATTTTACATAACCACTTTGATTTGCCACCCAATACGAAACTCTCATTTTCTGGAACCAAATCTCCCCGGAAATTACAACCTTACGCCGTGTTCATAATCCTTTGGAACACGATATACAAATTAAGTACAGTATATCGTCATAATTGACAAGACGCTCTGGAGTGACCATTTGCTCGTCCTTCCTATTGGTCGGGTGAAAATCCCTCCACGAAAGCAAGACTGGAGCTGCACTTGAGGATTAGCGCTCGGGAAAGATTTACAGGTGGTCACATGCTGCGCTCGTCCTGCCTTCGAGCGAGGATGCCTGCGCAACCTGAAGGTTAAGGGGCCTTTTTACGTCGGAGGATGAACCAGACCCGGTGGGATGAGGACATGTGTACAGGACATCAATTTTGCAAAGAAGAGCGGCAACGGTGCTGATGGGACAGGAGAGTCGGATGCAAATGTCCACTTCAGGGATGGCCGCCGCCTCGGGGGTGGCGCCCCCATCACCGGGGAAGAGCGGCAGCCCCCCGCCGACGGCTTCTCTCTCCCCGAGGACGGGCTCCTTCCAAGGTGTGGGCTCCCCCAAATTGCCTCCCAACCCTCCAAATACCCCCACCATGTCCATCATGAGCTCCCCCAGACTGTGGCAGAAGGCCTCCATCTCCAGACTCGCAGAGGAGTTTTTCTGGATTGGTGGGAGTGTGGTCGCTCAGCCCAAATGGAGGCTGGGCCAGTTTGGTGAGACTTTTTTTTTTGTCAAACAATTGCGCAGATTAACAAGTATATATTGGAATATTTGATATGGAATACCCACATGTGGGAGTTGAGCAAAACTGTATCACTGTATATGACGTTTGCATGCATTAGAGTCGACCTGCGGGGAGGCACTTGAGGCAATAATGGGCATATGGACTGGACACAATCCTTTAGGATTAGCCAGGATGCGTCACATGCAGTTTTCAGATTACAAACTAGTAGGGTTACCTGATCTCGGTGCGCACATGCATGCATCCACAAAACTTAAAAAAAAAAAAAAAAAAAAATACAACTGTATTTTACATAATCAAAAGTTGTGCTGCATACATGCATTAACCATCAGGTTGACAAAATGGTGGTGGTGGTGGGGGGGGGGTGTTAGGGTTATGCTGTGTAAGAAATATACACGGGTCATGAATAAATTCATAGTGTATCGCCTCCAAGCCTCCGCTCAAATGCAGGGAAGACAATAAGTATTTGAACACCCTGCTATATTGATACGGTGAACATTTCAGAGCCTTCCATGATTTCTAAGTGGGAGAACTTGCAATCCAGTCAGGTGTTCAAATACTTATTTCCTTCACTGTAGATACTGTACTTCAGTTAATCGGATGGTGAATAAAGGCAAGGAAATTGTTTTAAATGGGTTGTGCTGGGCAGCATGGTGGAGGAACTGGTTAGAGTGTCTCCCTCACAGTTCTAAGGACCAAAGTTTAAATCCCGGCCTCGCCTGTGTGAAGTTTGCGTGTTCTCTCCATGCCTGCATGTTTTCTCCTGGCACTCCGGTTTGTTCCCACATCCCAAAAACATGCAACGTTAATTGGACACTCTAAATTGTCCCAAGGTGTGATTGTGAGTGTGACTTGTCTGTCTCCATGTGCCCTACGCGTGGCTGGCAACCAGTACAGGATGTACCCTGCCTCCTGCCCGATGACAGCTGGGATAGGATCCCGCTCGCCTGCGACACTCGTGAGGATAAGTGGCTAAGAAAATGGATGGGTAACAGGTTGTGCTGCCTTAAAAAGAGAAGACGATGCACTCCTTGTGACGAAATTCATTTGTACTCAAAGATTCTGCCCAAATTCCTCAAAGCCTCATCTTGAATACACATCGTACCTACGTTGATCAGTTGGTGAATTAAATTGCGCAAAGAGGATAAAAAGGTTTGTCCTGTCTTAAAAAGAGAGAGCAGTAGGGAGTTTATGAATACATTTATTGATACTATAATTGCTTTAAGCCCCCTTTTGATTAGAGGCTCCACTTCAATTGACCCCTCCGTGGATATTGCGCAATCCGTGTCACTGACCAATCAGAGGCCAGAGATCTGCATACACCAAAGCCCGTTTTTGCTCCCGCCATTTTCTCTGACAACATTGAATGGTCCAGTATAAGTTTAGTTAGCGTTTTATCGCGTATTTGGGTTATTTAACAAAAAATATGGTTCAGAGGTGTAGTCACGGACTTTTTAATAGTGACGACAGGTATCCTGAAAGGCTAGTTGGTGGAGATCGATTCGTACCCTTTCCAAAACCGAAGACCCAGTACGAAAAATGCCTTCGATGGATCAAACTTTGTGGAAGACCGCATCATCAACTAAATTCATCTAATATCAACCGGAACACATATGTTTGCACGAAGGTATGCCCTATATTTGATTTTCAATAGATGTCTCGTATAAATGAATTCGAAGTTCTTCGCTAGCATAACACTGCTGCGTGTGAACGATTGACACACTTATACTTTGTTGAGCGATATTTAGCGATGATCGGACTGCACAAACGTATTGATTTCTTGCTGGCTCGCGGCTGAAGCTTAACCAGACTGTGTTTGCACGAAGATATGCCCTAAATTTGATTTTTAATACACGTCTCGTATAAATGAATGAGACGTTCTGCGCTAGCATAACATTGCTACGTGTGAATGATTGAATGAAATCAGAAGCATGGCGTCTCTCTCAGTTAAGAATGTATTGTATTTAGAATCTATAATATATCGTTGATTTGAATGAAATCAGAAGCATAGAGTCTGTCTCAGTTCAGAATGTATTGTATTGTATTTGCCATTTTTACTGTTTGTCTTACGTGAGCGCACGTGGCGTGACGTCACTTCAGGAGGCGTGGTTAAGTGCCCTGTACGGAGGGGTCAATTAATCACAAACGTAAACATAAGCCCTCTTGTTTGAGTTTATGCTACACATATGGCATACATTTATATGATTCGTCAGTATAAAACTCTGATTACTTTTTTTTGTGTGTGTGTGGGGGGGGGTCACTGTGCTGTAGTGGAGAGGTGCATGTGCACAATGCAAACGGGGACGCAGATGACCAAACTGAAGGGAAAGAAGAAGGGACTCATGCGCTTCTACTACTTGGATGAACACCGCTCATGCATCCGGTGGCGTCCCTCAAGGAAACACGACAAAGCCAAAAGTGAGCTGTGAATTTGTGATTCTTATTTTTTCTTTTTTAAACAAAAGAATAATCCAATGGACTCACGGTTCAGACTATGAGGAAGTCAAGATTGTTGCCATAGTATGGATCTGGGAATCACGCAGTCGAGACAATCCTCTGCAGCTTCACTTCAGGCTTGGTAGAGGGAAGAAAGAGAGTACATGTCATTTGTTCTTGCCTTATGGGAATACCCATCCAGATCAGCGTCAGTTAGTAACCCTTCTGCTACTTTTTATCTAAATGCGATTAAAATGACATTAACACTTTGCAAGTGGCAAATAAATCAAAGCCCTGGCCTGCTTTTCAGGCACTAGAAACACATGATGCGCCGGATCTATAGTACATTGCTATTAACCCTTTATTGATATCAACAGTCAAAAATCTATCTAAATATCTGTCAAATGATTTTCAGTCGCACTTTTCATCATTATGTTGATGTACACAAAATGGATGAATGGATGATAGATGGAAGCAGGGGTATGCATAGATGGACCCAAAATGGTGCTCAAGCACCAGCCCGTTTCCCTTGACAAAAACAAATGACCTTTTTGGTCTAACACCTGCCCTTTTGGCAAGGATTATTTTCCTGTCAGCAATTATTTTTAGCCGGTGGGAAATAACATCCAGCAGTCCCCAGCCAACAAATACTTTTACCGTGAGCCTTTGGAAAACTGCCACCAGTACCCCGTGCCCCCGTTCAACAAAAAATTTTAGGAACCCCTTTTTGGCATTGAAATCGATGTGCAGACCCCTGGGTGGATGTATTATAAGGTTGATTAGTCACAACATATCAAAATAATTCATATCTATCAAGGAAAATATATAACTATAACAGAGCTGTAATTAATTCCTCGTCTTGTCTTAGTTACAATTGACTCCATCCACGAGGTCCGCGAAGGGAAAAAGTCAGAGGTTTTCCGCAAGTACGCCGACAATCGCTTCGACCCAAACTGCTGCTTTAGCATTTACTACGGCGAGCGCGTCAAATCCCTGGACCTGGTCAGCACCAACGGCGAGGAGGCCCGCACGTGGATCACCGGACTCAAGTACCTCATGGCCGGCATCAGCGATGAAGACAGTTTGGCTCGGAGGCAACGGACCCGTGATCAATATCCTTTTGAAGCTGCCAGAGGTGGCAAAAGTAATCACACTCTGTACTTGGGTAAAAGTACAAATAGCGGTCAAAAGACTGATATGTTGCCTTCAAATTAAGCAAAAATATAAAGTATGGATTCTGAAAGTTACATAGAAAAGGAAAGAGGACTTTTTAGTACTAATACCCATTTTGGCAATTTACCCCAACGTAAAAAAAAATCTGTAAGACAAAGTTTCCATTTTCAAAATCATATTGCATCATTATATGCTTTTGTTTTGTTACTGTATTGAAGCAGAGGTCTTGAACAACAAGCTGCTGCGCAGCCTACTTCTGCTTACTAGTTTACCTGACAGCGCCCACCTCCGCTCTTAAAGGGGTACACTCAGAATTACAAACAGAACACGCACCCGCAACTTTATATCTGTGGGCATGACTGACCACAACTGTACATTTTTCAATTGTGAGTGACTGGATACTAGTGTAAAAATAAAAAGTACCCTGGTCAAAGTATCCCGGGCATATTCACGGGCATTCTCAAAACTCATCTATTTGCACATTTTTGCATAAAAATATCCTGCATTATTCGTTGAACCAACCTATTCTCTGTTGATATACCTAGGTTAAAGCAATAAAAGTAGAGCTAGGCTCACATTTTGTGGACTCTTGGTGCCAAGGAATTATGTTGAAGTGAGTTGAGCAACTTCATTTAGGACAAATTAGTGCTTTTCCACTATCTCGTGGAATCCCAGGGCTAAAGTTGAACTGATTTGTGACAGAAGCTGTGCTTTGTCTTCAACTCATAGCATCTAGGTTCTCAGGAAGTATCTTGAAGTGAGTTGAGGAGCCTCCTTTAGACAAAGAAAAAGCGTTTTCCCACCATCTTCTTGCGTCTTGGTGCCAATGAATTATGTTGATGTGAGTTATGGAGCTTCATTTAAACTAAAGCGTTCTCTTGGTGCCATAGAACTATGTTGAAGAGACTTGAGGAGCTTCATTTAGACAAGACTTAGTGATCATCATGTGGCATCTTTATACAAGGGAGCAATATTGAATACTATCATTTAGGAGGAAAAATTGGTCTTGGTCACCAGCTTGTGTCACCTACAAGTAATTATAAAACATTATAGTGGGGTGTCGAATTACTAGGAGAGGGCCATTCAGTGTGGTTTAGATGAATTGAAAAACTGAGTCCATTTTGACAAAGTAAGGAGCAAAAATGACAAAGAGCTGTTTTCAAATGTAGGGAATAAAAGAAAAAGAACATCAGAAAAATCTTAACTCAACTAAAAGTATTGAACCTTAAAAAAAATAGTTGAATAACAATTTTCCTAGACAGTTCCCGGCACCAAATATCGTTAGATGAATACCAACCTGCTCGTCATCAGCCTTGACTCCAACTCTCACGTGGCTTCAGCAGACTTTCTCGGAAGCGGACAAAAACGGAGACGGCACCCTCAGCATCGGAGAAGTCCACCAGCTTCTTCACAAGCTCAACGTGAATCTTCCCAGGCAGAAAGTCCGGGAGATGTTCCAGGTAAGACCTCGACCACTTACTTTCAAGGAAGACCCCCTGCCAAATTTTGCATCAGTCAGAATGCTAACATATGACAACAATTGAGTCTCCATTGTTTGCTTATCAGCATTTGGTTTTTGGTTCAGGTAAAACAGACTTATATGTAAGTAGTACAATTGTGGAAACAATGCGACCAAAGAGCGCCATATCATTTTACAGGAGGCGGAGACAGACGAAAACCAGGGTTCTTTAGGCTTTGAGGAATTTTGCTTCTTCTACAAGATGATATCCACACGGCGAGACCTCTACCTCATCATGATTTCTTACAGCAACCAAAAAGAAGTCATGGACCTGCACGACCTCGCCCGCTTCCTGGAGAACGAGCAGAAGGTACAACAGCATGTTTCAAAGTTTGTCCGGTGAAATTACACAATGTAGCAAGTTAAGTTTGGTTGTCAGATGAGAGGTCTCGGCAGAGAGCACCTGATGGACATCGTCGCCAGGTTTGAGCCGTGTCCTGAGAACCTGCAGCATCTGGTTTTGGGAATAGACGGTAAGAGCGTGACGACGGCGGAGAAATGCCGGTGAAAAGCATCCCTTGACGTTCGTTGAACTTCTCCTGCCGTCCAGGTTTTACCAACTACATGCGAAGTCCAGGCGGTGACATCTTCAACCCTGAGCACAACCAGGTGAACCAGGACATGACGCAGCCACTGTGCAACTACTTCATCGCCACGTCGCACAACACCTACCTGACCGGAGACCAGCTGCTGTCTCAGTCCAGTGTGGAGATGTACGGTTACGTTCTCCAGGCCGGCTGTCGCTGCGTGGAAGGTGACACCCTTCACCCCGACGCTCCTGTTGCAACATCAGATGTGTTCCGTAACTCTACTGAAGTATAGAACGCAAGCACTTTTCCCACCTCTTCTCGTCTTTTGCAGTGGACTGCTGGGACGGGCCGGATGGTGAGCCCATCATCCACCACGGCTACACCTTGACCTCCAAAATCCTTTTCAAAGAAGTCATCGAAACGATTAACAAATACGCCTTCACCAAATCACAGTGCGTGCACGTTCAATCGAATTAGCCAGGACCAAAAAAAAAAAAAAGTTACTTATCACATCTTGCTCTCCTGTGCAGGTACCCGGTGATTTTGTCCATAGAAAACCATTGCACTGTGCCTCAACAGAAGAAGATGGCAGAATACCTGAGAGAGGTGCTCCAGGATAAGCTCGACCTGTCCAACGTCAACACGCTTGAAAGCAAGAAACTCCCCTCCCCAGAAATGCTAAAAGGAAAAATATTAGTCAAGGTGAGGCTGATTGTTGCAAATATTCCAGACAGACTAATTACAGTGTAACCTGCAGTCAAATACATTCCTGGACTGGATTCGTTCAATATACCCACAGTACTTATCTTTCTGCCAACCTGCCAAGTCGCCGGTCTACCTACCTAGTAGTTACCAGCCGAGGTAGTTATTTAGTAGTGCGAGTAGTTATTTCACCGACAACCGTTTGCCGCGTTTCAGGGAAAGAAGCTCCCAGCAAACCTGGACCCGAATGCCGAGGAAGGAGATGTGTCTGATGAAGACACCGGGGACGAGGAAGAAGAGGAAGATGACAAAGAGGAGGATTCCCAGGCAAATTTATCTGCGATATTAAACAATTTCATTGGATAAATCCTGCATGTAGTGTACAATGTGACTGTTTTAGGAGGAAAACAGTGGTCTGGCTGCTCGACACCTGAAGAAGAAGAAGAGGCGCTTTGGCAGATCCATCATCAGGAGCTTCAAACGCAAGGTCTTCGTCTTGGTTCGGATGGATCGGAACATTAAAATAACGCTCATAAATGATATCGTTGCAGAGGAAAAAGAGAATGCGACTGAGGAGTAAAGTCAGGTCTGACGGAGAGTCGGACTACAGCAGCAGCAGCAGGGACAGGACGCAAATTGTTTATCACCCGAAGTGAGGCTCTTTTCTCAGTCAGATTTTTTTGCACTTATGGTGGGAGCATTTTCATCAAGCAGGAGAAATACAATTTGTCAATGAGTATCGTGGTGTGGTGACCCGCTTCCCCATGTCTTGGTCCGTGCTACTTTACGTTTATAACGTTGTCTTCAGGAAGAGGAAGACAATGAGGTTGTCCCGTGCTCTGTCCGACCTCGTCAAGTACACAAAATCTGTTCGAGTGCACGATATAGAAACACAAGGTACCATTCACTTTATTTTAATGAATTGATGATCTGGGAATGGGAACGGATGTTTACAGCATTTTTTTTTTTCTCGGCAGCATTTATGAACAGTTGGCAGGTGTCGTCGCTCAATGAAACCGTCATGAACCAGATCGTCCTGCTGAAGCCCGGTCAGTTGGTGCGCTTCAACCAGCGTCAACTCCTGAGGGTCTACCCGTCCAACTACAGGGTGGACTCCAGCAACTTCAATCCGCAACCCTACTGGAACGCAGGATGTCACATGGGTACAGTGACACAATAATCATTCATATTATTGTGTGAATATTGACGGTCGCTGATCGTATCCCTTGTATTCCAGTTGCGATGAACTATCAAACAGAGGGTCGCATGCTTGAACTGAACCGAGCTAAGTTCTCAACCAACGGAAACTGTGGATACATTCTGAAGCCTAAAATCATTTGTAAAGGTTGGTTTGTTCATAATTACATGCAAGATTTGATAAGCTTTCCTTTCAGTAAAGGTGATATCACCTCCCCTCCCCCCCACCATCTCAGGTGCCTTTAACCCCAATTTGGAAGATCCACTTCCAGGAAAAAGGAAGATTCAGTTAGTTTTGAAGATCATCAGTGGACAGCAGCTTCCCAAACCCAAAGACTCCATGTTTGGGGACAGGGGAGAGGTCAACTAGACTGCATAACATATAGGCTACTTCTTTTCAACCTGTAAACATAATTACTGTTATATAACAGATTTTTCTATGCCACATCCAGATCATTGATCCCTTTGTGGAGGTTGAAATCATTGGTCTACCCGTCGACTGTTCAAAGCAGCAGACCAGAGTGATAGATGATAATGGTACAGTATATAAACATTATTATTATTATTATTATGATTTCACAAATGTGCATTGAATGGCTAAAAATGTTTGGATAGTAATGTAGCTTTGTCAAGTTTTGAAAGGTAGGTAGCTAGGTTGGTAGGTCGGCAGATAGGTAACTAGGTACGGGGCAAAACTCCAAAATTAGACCAAGAATATTTTTCTTATTTCTAGTCAAACCAGTTAAAATGGGACTCATCACGTAAGAAGGAAGTGGGTGCTGATTAGTTAGGTACTGTAGGTAGAAGACAGGTATCTAAATAGATATGTAAGGCAGGTATCTTATGAGGTGCTTAAACAGTAGATCAACATCATCAAAAATATGAACGCTGTATTTGACCGTTATTCAGGTTTTAACCCCATGTGGGAGGAGACGCTCGTCTTTCACATTCTAATGCCCCAGATGGCTCTGGTGCGCTTCCAAGTGTGGGATCATGATCCCATTGGGAGGGATTTCATTGGCCAGAGGACAATAGCCTTCACCAGCATGATGCCAGGTGAGAACCACAGAACTGGCCGTGAATAAGTTTTCATGAGCAGTAAATAAGAAGCATGAGCCGTCATCTGAAATAAACGAGATCCCTTCACTGTGAACTTGTAGGTTATCGACATGTGTACTTGGAAGGGATGGCAGAGTCTTCTATCTTTGTTCACATTTCCATCATTGATGGGAGGGTAAGCTCATTGCAAAATTATGCATCTTTAGCTTTTATTTTGGACAACATTTTGTATCATAGATAAAGCCGGCAACTGCTGTGCAAGTGGCCAAAAAGCACATCCAAAAGGCAGCTCAGAAGCACATGAAGGGACCCCACAGGCAGCCGTCCCTCGACTCATCCGTGCATTCCTCGGAAGATTGGCCTCCTCCACATCTCCGCAAGGATGCAGACTCCTTCTCCCAGGACAGCAGGATTGGAGAAATGTCACCTCTGGTCCAAGGGCCCGCCTACAGGGCCGCTATGCACAAAGGGATCATGAGCGAACCCGTGAGACGTGCCCACCGTGTCAGAATTCATGACCCAGCTCAGATGAGGAGAGGCATATTCAGCAAGATGTCGTCCACAGATTCAAAACCACCGTCGACGTTAATGCTTCAAGACAGCTTTGACCTGGACAGCCCTTCTTGTCCGAACAGTCCCACTGAGGACAGACAGGATCCAGCTGCAGCTAACTTCAGTGAGCTTCAGTCTTTGTCTGAAGCTGCTGAGTTACAGATACCTCCCACGTTTGGACCAAAGGAGCTTGAACCTCCCGTGGTGGTCCGACCAGAAGCAATGACTGAACAAGAACCACCGGGGGAACCTCCACCTGAAACCCCTCAATCAAAACCACAACCCCTAAATGCTGACGCCAAAATTGTACCTCTCATCCCTCCACCATCTCCGGCCCGGGTCAGAAGGACCTTGGAGGCATCGGCCACCCCCAGACCCACCACCCCAATACGAACAAAGGTCCGCTCGCGCAGCTGCCCTCGAAAACCGACCAGCTCCCCTATCACGCCCATGGTGAGCCGCAAGCCTGTTTCCCACTGGCAGACCTGGCGAGTCCAGAGCACGGGCAAGGACAGCGGCCGCCAGGTGAGACCTATACCCAACGGTCTGTGCTTGTCAGACAGCTCGTCCAGCAGCGGGAGCAGCTCGGACAGCCTGGAGTTCAGCGACGCCCCCGTCGCGGCGGGTGCACAGCAGTGCGACGGCACCCTGCAGAGGGAGATGAGGGCGCTTTTTGACGAAAAGATGAGAGAGATCAGATGTAAATCGCCACTTTTCTTCGATGCTTGGGATGTGTGAACATGTTTGGTCCTAGATAAGCTTGTCGTTACAGGTTAGGATACCAGGATTTTGTGGTACCTTGACTCACACGTCATCAAGTCATAATTTGTTTTGTGACAGAGTTTGTACCAGAGTATGCTCGTACAGTGAAGCCCTACATATGTATGATTCATCATTCACAATTTGGGGATTTATTTTGAGAGATTATCCTCCATTATCTGATGAATGATTATTATTATGATTGATTATTTGATTTTTTTTTTGTGCTCAAGTTAAAGCCATGTGTCCTACAAAATACAACTTTGGAGCTAACTGGTGGTATCTCCATCACCTTTACTGCGATTACTGTACTTGTAGTAAAAACTTCACCCCAATAGCACTTCCTGATCAATTTACAAATCAAGATTTCTTTTGATTTCTTTTTTTACTTCTTCATTCTCCCATTGAACACCTACATATCTTGTTTATTATTGCTTTTTCCTGTTTGATTTATTTTTTCCATCTTTATCTAATAGCCTACTTTGAGCTGTTTTTGTATATGTTCAATAAAGATTGTTAAAAAATATATATATATATATATATATATATATATATATATGGTGCCAAACAAGCGCCTAAATTAAACTGAGGGCAGGGGTCTCATTTAGCCAGGTCAAAGTTTTGGGTAATGGTGTTTTTCTGTCATCTTGTGGCATTTTTAAGTAACTACAGACCTTTTTGTGTGAGTGTTTCACTACTCGTATCAGCAGAAAAAATGGGCATTGACTTTATATCAAGTATGTTTTCATTGGATTGCACTGAAATGGCACTAATCTGTTCCAGACCAACAAATTAAATAACAAAAAATATAGAATTTTTTCGTTTTATTTCTTTCCGTAGAAATATAATAAACTCTAATAAAATGTAATGTTAAGGAATTAACTTTTATAAAGTATAATTACTGCACATACTGTAGTATTCATGTGTCGGATGTGTGCCTTTAAGGGGTGTGGCCTGGTAAGTGATGTCAGGAGCTGGTTGTCACGTTGTCCAAAATAGCTTCATCTGTGCAAGAATCGTGGTTGACAGCAGCTCCCCGGTAGTGCTGTCTTTTGTTTTTGTGTTTCACTGATTGTCCCGTTCCATAAAGACATGAGAGCGCACTTGAACCCGAACATCTAATTTTGAACAAAATTACAATAATAATAATCAAGCTATAGCTCATAGCTCGAAAAGGTGGTTGGACTTGTAAATCAAGGGACTGCCATATTAATGCATGTTGGTAAAAGGACCGAGTGATACGTGATTGTACTAACAATCAAATAAATATGTGTGATGTAGTGAAAACTGTGCACAGAATAGGAAAACAGAAAAGGTTATAGCAATGCTACCAATTTGGTCAACCTTGTTTGCCTTGAGTGAGGTACGGTGACAAAAATTGATCATTTTTGCAAAGCACGCTATTGAAATTGTTGACATTCTAACCAATAAGATCCTTGTTAAAACATGACAACGTGAAATAACACCAACGAAAAATGTGTGATAGTTTTTATTTTAGGCTTCCTTAAAATTAATTTTTAGCAGCATTCTGCTCAATTGTTTACACATTTTTTTAATGCTAAGTTGGCTTTTATTTCAGTTCATAGTTAGAGTTGTTAGTTGTTTCAGTTATTGTATTAATTGTAGCGAGCTACATTGTAAATGTGAGATGCTTTCAATGGGTTACAATCCCAAATGGTCAGTTTGTCAGTGCGTGAAGAATGATTCTATGCCTTTTCTGTTTCTTTATCAGCAGGCTCTTGAGCTCGCTTTGTTGGGTTGTTGTTGTTGTTGTTCCTGAAACGCAAGCTGAACTCTTCGGACAGAACCCGGCAGAAGGATTTCTGTGGGCAGGATGTATTGAAACGAAAAATAAGAGAAACATTGTTGATGTTTCTTGTTGTATTTATGACTATGAGATTGTAAACAAGGACGCTTCAATTCATGGGTGTCCAAAATCCAGAATTTTTGGCCTTACCAACTTTAACAGAAAACTGATGTATCAGTTTCTTAAAAACAAAATAAAAACAGAACTGTTTGATTGATTTATATTAGCACGTTTGGTGAATGTCAATGTGGTCCTTGCATCCATCCATTTTTTCCTGTATGCAGTATGTGGTGGAAAAGTTTGGATGACTCTGCTTTAATCTGACCACTTGGATGAAAATGCAACTCCGGTGACGCCATCGTACCTTCTGCTCCGCCGCGCTGCGGCGACTCCTGGACGCGAGCTCCAGGACGGCCAGCAGTGTTCCCAGCGTCAGGCCCAGAGCGAGCACCGCAAACATCCCCTTGAGACTGTGAGGCTGCACAGCTGTCGCCTTGGCCTTGTCCGCGATGCAGCTGCTGGCCCACCATTTGCTCTGCAGATAGGTCAGCTCGCCCGCCTCGCTCAGCTGCAGGATGGCCACGCTCAGGTTCTTTATGATTGGAGATCCTTAGGGGAGGAGCATTCATGGTTGGTCAGAAGAAGAAAACGCATTTTTCTTTTAAAAATCATCTAAGGTGCACTCAGAGATTTGTTTTTAAATACATTAAACATGTTTGAAGAAAATCTGAAAACATGCAATGACGAAAAACTAGGCTGTGCAGTGATCTCTCACTTATCGTGGTTTGCCGATTCTGGATTAATTGCATTGCAAATTTTTTTTTTTTTTTTGCATATTCATATCATGCATAATTCACCATATGGCATGCTATTGAGTGTATGCCGTCATTTTTTTGTAGTAAAGCAAAATCCTTTGTAGCCTCAAACATGACAAATGTGGTAATAAAATGTAGCTCGCAGTACTAAAGATGATTACTGTATGTTTAAGAGGTTATAAGGTGTTTAAGAGTATTAGAAAGAATTCACGGTATACGAAGATAGTAGAGGTTAACAAGAGTGTGGAGAATATGAATAAGCATCTAGAGAGGTTCATACTGGTTTAAAACAATTAGAAGTACTGTAATTTCTGGACTATAAGCCCCTCATGATTATAAGCCTCTCCCAGTACATTTTTAAAGGAAAAAACATTGCGCACATACATAAGCCACACCTATCTATAAGCCGCATGTGCCCACTTCAAAACAAGAGATATTTACAAAGAAAGACGGTACTCAGAAAGAGTTTTCAAAGTTATAACAATATACCTTAGCTTTTCTTTCCAAACAGTACATGTGACGCGGCAGTAACACAGTAGCAATACGGTAGTAACACAGCACTAACAGGGCTGGGTAAAAAAAAAAAAAACATACTGGTAAAAATCACTGAGACACGGCAGTTTCACAGTAGCAACACGGTTCAGGCCACCTGCTTTTATTACCTCTGAAAGCTTTTTTCGTCATTTTAAATTGCTCCAGTTCTTCCCGCTGCTGTTTCCAGCGTCTCACCAGCTATTCATTGATGCCAAGTTTATGTGCAGAAGCTGTGTTTCCTTCTTTATCGGCCCGCTCGATTGCTTTTAACTTGAAAGCTGGTGTCTCCAGGGTCTGTTCATGCTAATTTTATCCATGCACAAAGCGTGAAGTTACCTTAAATTTGCGTTTTCCTCGACACATATATTCCACCCGTCTCACTCTTACCTTTTCTGCTCGAGCAACCCTGGCTGCCATTAAAAAGATGCATAAATTAGCCACATCACTGCATAAGCCGCAGGGTTGAAAGCGTGCGACAAAGGTCGCGGTTTATAGTCCGGAAATTACGATAATCCCAAAAATATGTTAGCTACTTCCTGTACCCAATTGTGGAAATAGAGAGTTCAACATTTTTTCAACATTTCAGTTTTCCTGATTTTTAGGCCTTGACTAAAATGGCACCCAGTGATAGACGTCGATGTGGAAAATTAGCCCTCTCTGCCCTACTCTACAAGAATTTGAGTGCCTACATTCACAGTTTCGAGTTACTTAGTCATGATTACAAGATCTAAGCAAATTAGTTTGCAGCTAGCGGCTTTGGTTGTGGTGTGGAAAGCCTCACGATGACCCAGTCGGGCACATTCCAGCCATCCGGTGGCTTTAAGCAGATATATTTTCGTCCTGCAGTGGCCCATTTAGCGCATTGAATATGAATCCTCACCAAGTGTGGCAGCAATGCTGTATCCCCTCATGCCGACCACCTCATGCGCTCTGACAAGGTCGCAGTGGCGCGCCACTGCCAAGTCCAGTGACACAGACTCCCCGATGAAGGCAAAGTTCCCCTCCTTTGCACGCTGGATGCCTTCATCCATGGATGATACCAGACTTTTACTTCTCTCCATGTGCTCGTAGATCCTACGATACACCGGGTTGTCTGAATTCTGGGCGAGGAAGGAAAAGTCCAGAAAGATAATTAGCTGTATAAAAATGCGGCGGAAGCTCGAATACGCTGGGGTGTGGGCCATAAAAAATGGCAACAACTACTTTTTTTATAAGCCATTTACAGTGGTGCCTTGAGATAAGGACTTATTTTCAAACCCTCCATGACCATATTCGTGAGAAGCAAATGAAAAATATGTGAGAATAATTATGTGAGTAATTACAATGTAAATAAATGAAACATTATGCCATATTTTAAAAGAATTTAAAGGTGTTGTTTGTGGTGTGTGCACCTTGGCCACCTGGGGGCAACATAATAGAGATATAGGACATATTGAGACATATCCCCAGTAAGCCATAGTTATTTTAGTTTTTCCTTGCAGAGGATAAAGAATATGTGCTTGTATCCTTATACTGTCTGTCTAGATGTGTTGTTCCACCATTTGTGATCAAATATCCATTACTTAAAGGGTTATAACACAGCAACCGCAATGCTATTCGTGAGCCCGTCTGGCGAGAGGCAAGGTGCACTCTGTTCGTCAGACAATCACAGTTTATCATCATCATTTTTATTAAGCAGCGAACCGGATGAGGAACAGTTCGTCATCCGCACCTTGAAGAAGCCCAGCGTGGAGGAGGCGCTAAGGCAGCCGTATTCAATGACGTCCTGATTTGCCAGGTCCTCGAATCCCTTGACACTCAGCTGAGTGGATTCTGGGTTTTTGGACGAGCTGAGGTTGGAGAAATAACAAGCGAGGATCACCACGGCAAACAGCCACCAGCTACAGCAGACGACGCGTCCGGAGAGTGCGCGGGGGTGCGGACCGGCACCTGGCAACGCAACACATAAATTAGCCATGTGGCATTCCTCCCCCACAAACCTCGTGACGATAAGCGGATTGGATGGATGGATGGATGGATGGATGGATGGATGGATGGATGGATGGATAGTATTTCCACCAATTGGCGCCAGGCCATAGACCACTGTGGTCAGCCAGTCGGGTGCTGCACGATGACATAACCCGCCTTAAAAACGTGGGAGCAGTATCAAGTATGTGACAATCGGTGCTAGATAGTGACGGGACCCATATTTTTTTTTTTTTTTTGCAGCAATAGAAATATGTGGAAGGCAGCTATATTAGTTAGTTATTATTAGTGAATTTCCCACCAGTAGGAGGCAACGCTCGGGGGCGATGCATCATACAGGAAGGGGCTGCATGTTGATCTATCCTAACATTAAAAAAAAAAAAAAAATCAAATAGAGTACAGTGGTGCCTTGTTATACAAACGATTCAACTAACACATTGTTCGAGATAGTCATCGTTCGGATGATTTTTTTTTTCTACTTTGAGTTATGAGCAAAACCTTCGAGCTAGCGAACACA
This sequence comes from Syngnathoides biaculeatus, assembly GCF_019802595.1. Lineage (NCBI taxonomy): Eukaryota > Metazoa > Chordata > Actinopteri > Syngnathiformes > Syngnathidae > Syngnathoides > Syngnathoides biaculeatus. Next base: position 15,933,702 of record NC_084649.1, on the reverse strand, counting down.
ATGTGATTATTATGGGAAGCTTCATAGATTGGCTCACAAATAACATCAGTGTTGTGTTTGAACTAGCCATCCAGCCATTTTCTTTGCCGCTTATCCTCACAAGGGTCGCGGCGAGAGCTGGAGCCTATCCCAGCTGTCATTGGCCAGGAGGCAAGGTAGACCCTGAACTGGTTGCCAGCCAATCGCAGGGCACATAGAAACAAACAGCCACACTCACAATCAGACCTACGGCCAATTTAGAGTGTACAATTAATGTTGCATGTTTTTGGGATGTGGGAGGAAACCGGAGCGCCCGGAGGAAACCCATGCAGGCACGGGGAGAACATGCAAACTCCACACAGGCGGGGCCGGGATTGAACCCAGGACCTCAGAACTGTGAGGCCAACGCTTTACCAGCTGGTTCACCGTGCCACCGTGTCTGAAATACAAGTAGTTTGAACACAACGGTGGAGCAAAGCACTGAGAGCATATAGCATATAGCAGTACTCATCAGCATATTATCTTATCTGACTAATATTACTGCATCTTACCGAAGTGCTGAATGCCTTCAATTACTGTATATCCGTATGCCTACTGTATATTAAACTTTCCTCAGATGGCAAAGGCCAGAAAGCGTAACGCAATGTTTAATTAGTGTCATTTCTTTACAGTCTGTTTAGTTATGTCATTAGTGTTTGTTTTTATACAGTAAAACTTACAAAACAGTTAACGGCTTTTCATTTTATACATTTCAGTGGGGAAAGGTGACGTAAGATGCCAGTGTTTTGAGTTAGAAGCATGGTCATCAAACAAATTAAATTTGTATCTCAAGGCATCACTAATTACTTTTTTAAAAGAGCAATATATTGTATGAGTAAAATGTGCATAATTTCTGAATTCCCAATAGCTTTGTGCCTTGCTGTGATTGGCCAGTCAGTGTTGCCAGTGTACGGTTTAGCGAAAGAAAGTTGAAAGAAAACATATCAAAGAAAGATAAGCACTCATAAACAAACAGGCAAAAACCTCCATGATGTCCAACTGCACTCTCTACCTTGCAGCGTTAGCGCCCCAGCAGCGTACCACAGGCTGTGTGGAAAGCTGAATGTGTTCTGTTCGTTCTGCGGCTGACTCCATTCACTCGGGCTAGCTCTGGGGAGGGGGAAAAAAAAAAATTAAAAAAAAAAAAAAATAATATATATATATATATATATATATATATATATATATATATATATATATATAGTCAGCAGCAAGCAATGAGTTGTATGTTTTTATAAAGTACAATATAGAATTCAATGTAATTTTGGTTACTAAAAACAATGCAAACATTTACACGGTGTTGAGTTTTTTTTATGGGATGTTTTAACAGACTAATGGCATTTCCATTCATTTCAATGTGCTTTAATTTATGAGCGTGGTCATGGAGCAAATTACACTATATCAGAGACCCAAAGTAGAATGTCCATTATATGTTCAGTTTAAAATGTTACTTCAAGCATTGCTGTACAATCCGTCAGCACATATTATGACCAACCTGGCCACTATAGAGATGCAGGCAGCAGTTACCAGGTAGGCAATGATGATACCGGCCCAGGTCTCTGCGGAAAAGGGAGTGAGGAAATCAAAGAAGCCCGCGCCCTCAGAGATGTCCTTCCTCAGCAGGATGCTTATTCCCGTCTGCATGAAGGGTTTGCTCATCCCCACCACCTTCTCCCGAGCCGCGGTGAGCGTCAGCGGGGCGATTGCCAAGTCGGCCTCCTGTGGGGAACCTTAAAATCAAGATTATTCGTATAACTTGATGGCATTCTTTTTGTCATTTTCTTACCCCTCGCACCACTTCGCCCACCATCCCGTTCCAGTGACCGTTGTCATCCTGTCTGCCATATGAGGCGTCCTTCACCAGATGCACTTTGTACCTGAAGTCCAGCTTCTTGGCAACTTCTGCCAGCAGGTCCATGCAGAAGCCTTCCAGTTGTGAGCCTTTGGACATCGTGTAAGGCTCTTGCTACAGTTCAAAGGTTAGTACAGTGTTATTAACATTTAAGTGTTATGCAGAATTATGAATGAAAAAAAAAACAGGAAGGTTACCAGGATTGTTGTAACTCTCAGCTCAGATTGTGCTGATAAAGAGGGAAACAATGTAAGTGTTACAACCAACACTTTTTCCAAATATTTTACTGACACATTTTTTTTTGGTCCTCTGCTATATTTTCCCACTTTTGGCCAACACAAAACTAAATGACCTTTCTAATGCTGTGAACATTTGCACTTATTCAATCGTTATGGACTTAAAAAGGATGACTTCAGCTGGAGAAAAAAAAAAAGATTGCCTCCTTTCTGATTCCCCCCCCCTCTATTTTTTTTGGGGGGGGGCATTTTTTTCACTTAAATATGGTTTCCGAACACTCTGTGGCCTGACCAGACCAAAAAAAAAATTGTAAGAGGTGTGTCCCAATAAATCTAGTATAATCTAGTATATGTCATGTCATTATCCAAGCCGCTTATCCCCACAAGGGTTGCGGGAAAGCTGGAGCCTATCCCAGCTAGCTTCAGGCGAAAGGCGGACTACACTCTGAAATGGTCACCAGCCAGTCGCAGGGCAGATTGTCACGACCCATCGGTACGGAGGGAGGACCCAAATGCAGGACTCCGTAGACACAAAGGTAGTTCGGGAAAAGTGTTTATTCGGTCCAAAGTCGGGGATCAGGCAGACAGTCAAGTGGGGCAGCGGTAATCAGGACGTCGGGCGTAGAGAGCAGATCCGCGGGCAGGCAGGGGTCGGCACACGGAAGATCGATCAGAGAAGGCAGGAGTATCAAAGACGTCAAGCTTATGGGGTCGGTACACCAGGGTTCACGATCAAGAATACGGGAGTGCAGGAATGGGGCATGAGTTGCGACGATCTGGCGAAGAGCAGTCGTCCACTGGGTCCTAAAAATACAGGGGTTAATCAACGAGGATGAGGCGCAGGTGTGCGCCTCCTAATCAGCGCCGGTGTGCTGGAATCGCCCAGCCAGGGCTGGACCGCCAGGAACATGAAACAGATAGGCACCATCACTGAGCGGGAATCGATCGCACGCTGCTTGCACCAAAGGCAGGCTTGTGTACCACGACACCATCAGTGACTCAAGCATAAAAGTAACACCACGTTTCAAAAAAAGAACATCATACCAACAGAAAACTGTGGTGATGGCAGTGTGATGGTCTGGGGCTGTGTTGCTCCATCAGGACCTGGAATACTTGCTATGATAAATGGAACTATGAGCTCTACTGTCTTCCCAAAAATGCCCGGCCATCTGTTTGTGACCTTAAGATGAAAGGAACTTGGATTCTACAGGAGGACAATGATCTAAAACACACCAGCAGGCCAATCTCTCGATGGCTGACGAAAAACAAAATGAAGACTTGGGAGTGGCCAAGTCAAAGTCCTGACCTGAATCCTATTGAGATGGAGTGGCATGACCCTAAAAAGGCAGTTCGTACTCAAAAACGCTCCAATGTGGCTGAGTTGCAACAAGGCGAGCTCCCACGCAAGCTTGAGGACCCTGCCGAGGGTGTCCATTGTTCCACGGCCAGGACAAAAATCACATTGCTCCTCCTGAATCTGGGATTCGACTTCCAGACAGATGCTCCTCCCCAGCACCCCAGAATAGATCTTACCAGGGAGGCTGAGGAGTGTGATCCTACTGTAATTGGAACACGCCCTCCGGTCCCCACGACCAGACAAAAACCTTTAATACCTTCCTCAAATTTTTTACAAAGGTCTTAGAGTCATGAGTGATGCAATAAATAAAATGATGAACTGACTTGTGTTCGTGGCTAACCAGTTCCTTCTGCATCAAAACACCACAGCAAACAGTTTCTAACAAGACAGGCTTACTCAAATGTATGTACCAACACTATTTTCATTTGTTATTGGGGGGGGGAATCCTGATTTTCAATCTTGACGCAACAAAATGCCGACCGACTCTCACATTGTACCCATGCGTTGCTGGGCCAGCCCATAAAAAAGGGCAAAAGACTGAATACTGCTTGTGTTTTCCTGGCTCATGTTTTGATTAAATGGATCAAAATCAAAGCTTGCTTTGTGCATTTCAGGTGGACAATTGGAGGGCACAACTATTGCTTTCCTGTCTCCTGGTGATCCAACCACTCTGGTCTCTTGTTGAGGCCGCACTCTTCAGTCTGCAGTGGCGTGTCCATTCAAGGGGTGTCAGTGTCATGGCACTGGGACACGAGAGGCCAGTCAAAAGAGTATCTATCAAAAGCGCTGGTTTGGGCCAAGGACCTCTCAGATCCTCCTTTTCAAAAAGATGACACTTATACAAGCACTTCCAACCCCATGTAGTTTAGACACACAGTCCCTTTGTATGCTCCCTCCACCCCCAAGGCATCAACATTGTTGATTTATGACTATTTTTGCATGAAAAGTCAACTGCTTTTCTTCTTTCTCAGCAGTTGGACAGGATATGGAGTGCAGAGATGCAGAGTTGACAGATTGTGCATTTATGTCATCTCAGAGCAAAAACAACATATTGAGAGTTTGGCAACGGGCAAGACGAAGTTGCCAAATACTGTGACCGGGTCACATTTTGGCATGTTTGGACCCAGGGACAAAAAAAAAAAAAAAAAAAAAACCCTCATCATATTTGACATAATGCCTCTTCTGGTTAAAATCTGTGCACTATGAAGCGACTGAAGGGACCATTTTTCCTTTTCTTTTTGTTTTTAACAGTATCAGCCTTATTCGGTAAGAGGTGAGCTGGAGCCTATCCCAACTGACTGTGGGGAAGAGACAGGGGTACATCCTGGACTGGTTGACAGCCAATCACAGGGTACATATGAAGAGTTTGTTTTCAAAACGAGACATAGGCATTTTTTTCAGATTTACGAAACTCGCGCCAGAATTATCCAGATCCGAATGGATAATTTTGGCGCGAGTTTCGTAAATCTGAAAAAAATGCTCGTTTTGAAAACAAACTCTTCATATAGACAAACAAGAATTTACACTAAGTCACACCTATAGCCAATTTAAAGATGTCATTAAATCTAGCGTGCATGTTATTGGAATATGAAACAAAGCCAAAGAAAATCTACAATTCATACCCAGGACCTCTGAACTATGATGCATATGTCCGACCCACGCATTCATTTTGACAGGAATCATTTTAGACACAGATCGATGAAGAAAAATACAATGCAAAAAATACTTCCACAACAAATGGTTATTGTTGTGTGTGTGAGGTGAAATGCATGTAAATAGTGTTAGCTGGGCAAATTCCTTACCTGCAGTGCATGTGCCAGTGTTGAAGAGGAACACAGCAGATAATACAAAGACAAACAGCATCCTGATTTTATGTTCCTTACCCTATAATAAAAAAAAAAACATGACCATCATATAGAGCACATGTTTTTTTTAAATAATAACACAGATGCAAATTGCAGCTTACCTGTGTGGGATGTCCTCTACAGTGAATTTGACCACAGCTCTAGGATGTCAGATCACAGACGAGCTGAAGTGAGCCACCACCGAGCCAGCAGTGACACTTGGTGGGAGGAGATTGTGAAAGTATGGGTGGGGAAAAAAAACAAAAAAAAAAAAAACAAAGGTAACAGATTATGGGAAAACTGCACTGTTCAATTACATTGGTTGTGTTTCTGGGGTGCTTGGTCAACGAGGAAATTAAACAACCAAGTATAGTCAATCTTTTCTTGTCTGCCTAGTTTTGAAAATTGATCTCCTGGCAAACATTTTACTTACAAATGTTAGGTGGCAGCGAACTTCACACCAAACATATATTATATTTTAAATATATGTTATTATATGTTAAATATATTGTGGGGGGGGGTTTTGCCAAAAGAGGAGGACAAGTGCTTACTTTAAGATTTTGTCATTCCCAGTTTAAAACATGAAACAAAACCAATTATGTGCTGATAACGTATGAAACTCTGCTAGCATACTGATAAAAAACAATGGAAAACAGCATAGAGGGGTTCACAAAACTAGTATTGGCATTGCAGTTGTTATAACCAGTTATAAAACAGATGTTTGAACACAACCAGTGCAGCAATACGTGTATGTACACTATAGCAATACTCACAGGCATACACAGTATTCGTTGTCTGTGGAAAAACAATGCAATGTATTAATTTTGAATTATGAGCATGGTCAAAGAACAGAAACTTAAATCAAGGAACCTCTGTAGTAGTAATGAATCACCAAGTAAAAAATGTAATCAAATGATTAATAGAAAATTTGAAATTGGTATTTTAAAGGATTGCAAAACTGTGTCATACACACCAGCATTTTAATTTAATTTATAGGCTTTTTTTTTTTCTTTACAAGGGGGAGAGGCAATAAAACAGCAATTGTTGCGAATGAGATTTGGGCGCTGTGGCGATTCCCACCGCGTGACTGAGTTGCTACGGCCCCACAGGGTTGCTTGTTTTGTGAATTAACGGGCAGTATTTTTGCAATGAGCCTGGTTTGTTTGTTTTTTTGTTTGTTTGTTTGTTGGTTTTGGCCGGTGAATGTTGGTGATGCCAGATGTCTTGTGTGCATTTGGATGACTGAGAAGAGCGGAACTACGCGTCAAGAAGCCCCTCACCTCACCTCACCTCACCCACCGCAAAAAAAAAAAAAAAAAAAAAAACTACTCGCCGATGGACAAACTATCGGTTTACTTTCAAACTCACTTTGTAGCAATCGAGTGACGTCATGCACGCTGTGATCCATAATCCCAGTACAGTACTTCATAGTGATCAAAGGCGCTTCTCTCATGGCTCTCATCTAACTTAATATGAAAGGTCGGGTGAAGCACACTATGGTGTGTGTGAAGAAGGTCTTGTCGTTTTAGTGTTATAAAGTGTTTTATGTTTTGAGTTTGCAGACGTCACATTGCATCTCATTGTATGTCTTTCTTGGTGTTAGCATTTTTTGTTTTGCCTCGTTTGACCCTGTCTGCAGCCAGGTCGGCATGGCAAAAATTTAATCTGTTCTCAATTGGATCAAATGGATAAAGGTTAAATAAATGAAAACGCCAAATTTGGATATTGCAAAAGTCGTCAAATAGCCAGGGTTCGGTGTACTGTATTCATGATGAGGACAGAACAAAACCACATGCCTTGTTTTTTTCTCTCATCGGGTGTCACGTTATTGCCGGACCGACGAGTGCTGTGACCTCGCGTTGCTAAACCGACCAATCACAAATGGGTGCGCGTTGCCCGCGAAGTAGAGCTACGGTCTTTGATTGGCTGACTGCGTTTTTTCCTTCAAAAAGGGGCGTATTTTTCGAGCCAGTTTGACCGAATATTTAGCCATATCAAAGGTACATTAATTTGATATCTTTGCGGTTACGCGACCGCTTGACTACGGGCCGGGACCTCTGGGAAGGTTTCAGTCACCGCCATGTGAACAGCCAAGTTTCAGTGTTTATTGGTAACCGTAAAGGTTGCAGCGAGGATGACGCCGCGTCGCTCCCGAAATGACCGGCTAGCTAGGCTAACAGCTAGCATGTCGGCCACCGCCGCCGCGGTGGTTCGAGCCTGAGCTGACATTTAGCGAGGTGCTTTTTTTCCCCTTCCTCACCCTCCCTCCCGTTTGTCACTCGCACCGCTGAGGACCACTTTTCACGGTAAGTCGGGCAGACATGTTTGGCGTTTGGAGTCTTATTCGAGAAATTATTTTGCTGTCGAAGTCGTATGTGTGTATATATATTTAGTTCCCTGGACGACTGAGTAACGTTATCGTAGAAATTGTTGCGTTTTGTATTTGTTTGCCGTGTATGAACGCAATGGACTAACTAAAGGTGAATACAGCAATGTCATGTCAAATGTAGACAAACATTTGAATTCCGCACGTCAGCACGGTGCCTAATGTGATTTTTTTTGTTGTTGTTGCTGCTATCGGCATAATGTAATTGTGTCGCTGTGCTGTTGTGAGCTCAAAATGGCTGACGGACGTTCAGCTACTCGGGTTGGTATTTAGCGCTTCTCAACCGAACTATACACAGCATAAGGAGTTAAAAAAAATGCATTCTCCCGAATGTGATTGGACAGAGAGGAACGCGACACCGGTACTGGCTCCCAATTGGAGCAATTGGCACAGAGAAGGGGCGGGTCCATACGGCCAGGGAACTCGCACCGGCCAAAACATTAGGGATACCAGTACACCCCCACAAGAGCCAAATACAATTTATAGCAAAATTTTTACCTTTACAAATACCGGAAAATCATTTTAAATATAACGAACCTGATTGTCACGCCAGTAAGATTGTATGATACGTTTTAGCTACATACGATGATGCAGTGCCATTCTTTCATAGAAATAAACATTGTAATATAGCACCTTCCAAAGATCCATCAGTATTTGCATTACAGTTGATCAAATGTAGATACTAAAGTGGATGTGGTGTATTTTCTCAGCTAAATAAATTGTTGATTAAACCTGCAGTACTCAATTATTTTTCCCTATCACCCCAGTCCCCATAAAAATGAGTGTATTAAAGTAACAACAACAGTTATTAGGTGTTTTTACGTTTTCATTAAAAAATAAAATGAAAAAAAAAAATCACAAACTGTGCCCTTTACACACCATATTTCTTGTCTTGTGAAAGGTAGCCTGTTTTGGCGGGCAGGCGCTCTGGAGATTATTTTATGCAAGACATTAAAAAGTCATTTCACGATAATAGGTCCCCTTTAATATTGTTGAAATGTTGTTACTTTGTCACAACTCTTAGTCACTGCATTAATATATTTTCCTTTGTGTGTGTGTGTGTGTGTGTGTGTGTGGTGTGTGTGTGTGTGTGTGTGTGTGTGTGTGTGGGCAAGGTAGCTGCTCTAAGCACCCCCCCCCCATGCAGAAGGCGAGGGGGTGGGAATGTAAGAAAACTGTAAGTGGACTTAACATGGGTCGCGGCCGTGGCAGAGGGCGAGGCAGGGGCAGGGGCTCGGCGGGCCAGTTGCGCTCTCCCTCGCCCTTCAGACTGGAGCTCTCTCCCTCAAGGGAGACACTGACATACGCTCAGGCGCAGAAGATCGTGGAGGTGGACCTGGACGGCAGGCTACACCGGATCAATATCACGGATCCCCTGCCGGTGATCACGGAAGATGAGATGATGGCCCAGGACATCGTGGAGTGCAACAGCAACAAGGAGAACAGCGTACAGACTCAGAGAAGGAAGCCCTCCAACAGCAAAGGGAGAAAGAATGTCAAAAATGTGTCTCAGCAGAACAAACGATCAGGCTCCCAACCGCAAACGGCATCGACCAATTCTCTCCAGCTCCATAGTCCACTCCCGGAGCCCACCTTCCGCACGCTGGGCTCCGTTTGTCCCCCGGACAGCACTCCTTTGCCCGCCACCTACTACCGCTTCATTGAGAAGTCCGGAGAGGAGCTGGACAGAGTGGCCGAGTATGACATGGACGAGGAAGACCTGGCCTGGCTGGAGATGGTGAACCAGAAGCGAGTGTCTGACGGCCACGCGTCCGTCTCCGCCGACACCTTCGAACTGCTGATCGACCGTCTGGAGAGGGAGTCCATCTTGGAGTCCCGCAGCCAGGCGCTGTCCCAGTGCGCCGTGGACGAAGACGCCTTCTGCTGTGTGTGCCTGGACGACGAGTGTCTGAACAGCAACGTCATCCTCTTTTGTGACATCTGCAACCTGGCGGTCCACCAGGAGTGCTACGGCGTGCCATACGTTCCCGAGGGCCAGTGGCTTTGCCGCTGCTGCCTGCAGTCGCCCTCCCGCCCCGTAGATTGCGTGCTGTGTCCCAACCGAGGAGGGGCCTTCAAGCAGACTAGCGACGGGCGCTGGGCTCACGTGGTGTGTGCCATATGGATCCCAGAGGTGTGCTTCGCCAACACAGTGTTTCTTGAGCCCGTGGAGGGGGTGAAGAACATTCCCCCTGCCCGCTGGAAGCTCACTTGCTACCTGTGCAAGCAGAAGGGCCGGGGCGCATCCATCCAGTGCCACAAAGCCAACTGTTACCGAGCCTTTCACGTCACCTGCGCCCAGAAAGCTGGACTCTACATGAAGATAGACCCTGTCCGGGAGACGGGCATCAACGGGACTACCTTCTCTGTGAAGAAGACCGCCTTCTGTGAGCACCACTCTCCCGTGGGGTCCCGACGTGACGGGTCCGGAGATGAATCAGTGGAGGGGAGACTGGTTGGGGGCAGGGGAAACAGGGGGCAGCGGTCATATACTCCCAGCTCCCCCAGTCCGCCGGCGAAAAAGGAATCCAAGGGCCAAAAGAAGAAGAAAGGGCCCGGTGGGTCCACCCGTCGATCAAACGTGCCTGTGCTGCTTGTGCCTCAAATTCCCTCTCACAGGTGAGACCATCACCATGCATTCCTTTTCACAGCTGAAAGGAAAAATTATGCCACTGTCACAATTATAAAGTTTCCACATCTTCATTAAAGGTCTCTAACATTCTTCCAATAAACACGATGGATAAAGAATTACAGCACATTTACCGTACACACTTGTCACATTTGTTAAAATCACTTGGTTTGACAGGGAGGATGGTTCCCATGCAAATGACAAGTATAGCTTTCATTAACATGACAATTATGATAATTTTGAGACAACCAGCTTCCCAGTATTGCTCACTAAGCAACTTTGTTAGTATATTTAGTAGGCTTTACGCGATCAGGATTTTTGGGGCCAATTTTCTTCTTTTCCTTTCAGTTTATCCTGATTAGGGGTTGCCAAAGCGTGTCATCTTTTTCCATATAAGCCCATCTTGTGCATCTTCCTCACTAACACCCACAGTCTTCATGTCCTCCCTCACCACATCCATCAACCTGCTCACTTTGAGCGAGAACCTCAACATCTTCATTTCTGCTACCTCCAGTTCTGTTTCCTGTTGTCACTTCAATTCCACCGTCTTTAATCCGAACATCATGGCCAGCCTCATCACTGTTTTATAGACTTTGCCCTTCATTCTAGCGGAGACTCTTCTGTCACATAACACACCAGACACCTTCCGCCAGCTGTTCCCACCTGCTTGGACCAGTTTCTTTACTTCCTTATCACACTCTCCTTTGCTCTGGATTGTTGACCCAAAGTAATTGAAGTCGTCCACCCTCGCCATTTCTCCCCAGACCCTCACTCTTCCCCCTCCACCTCTCCCACGTGCATATATTCTGTTTTACTTCGGCTAATCTCCATTCCTCTCCTTTCCAGTGCATGCCTCCATCTTTGAAATTGTTCCTCCACCTGCTCCCTACTTTCACTCCATATCACAATATCATCTGTGAAGATCATGGTCCAGGGGGAATCCAGTCTAATCTCATCTGTCAGCCTATTCATTACTACCGCAAACAGGAAGGGGCTCAGGGCGGATCCCTGATGCAATCCCACCTCCACCTTAAATTCTTCTGACACACCTACGGCACATCTCACCGCTGTTCTGCTGCATTTCTCCGCCACACCGGACTTGCACGTGCAGTACCACAGTTCCTGTTTTGGTACTCTGTCAGAGGCTTTCTCTAGGTCTATAAAGACAATGTAGCTCCTTTTGACCTTCTCTGTAGTTTTCCACGAGCATCCTCAAGGCAAATAATGCATCTATGGTACTCTTCTAGGCATGAAACCATACTGTTGCTCGCATATACTTACTTCTGACCTGAGCCTAGCCAATCACTGAGTTTAAAAAAAACAACCAATTTCTGGATGACACCTCTGTTTGAGGAAAGACGACTCTCGCGTATACCTGGGAATTATTGTATCGTCTCTGCAGGCTGAACAAGATCTGCACAGGAGTGGAAGTCCAGCGAAAGAATCAGTTCATGCAGAGGCTTCACAATTACTGGCTACTAAAGCGACAGTCGCGGAACGGGATGCCTTTAATACGACGACTTCACTCCCACATGCAGGCCCACCGGACTGCTGAACAGGTGTGGAAAGAATGTGGCCTAATCTAGTACTGTGATTCCCAACCACTGGTGCCATGAGAAATTCTCAGGTGTTCCACGGGAATTTTGCAATTTTAGCAAGAAACGTGAATTTGATGCAAATAATTTGCTTTTGCGAGCCACATAAAATGATGTGGCAGGTCGAGTGTGGCCCCCTGGCCTTGAGGTTGACACCTGTCGTCTAAATGAAGCTCAGACCACAAGATGATAGCAGAGCAAATCTTAGCGCCAAGGAACTCAGTTGAAGTGCGTTGAGGAGCTTCACTTAGACAAATGTATTGCTTTGCAGCCATCTTGTGGCATCTAGAGCCTATTATGATAATTATTTTTTGTTGTTCACACCAGGGCTTGACCTCTATCACCACAAATGTTGGGGGAACAATTTATTTTTTGTGACATTTTTGGTGGTGTACAGTGAGACTGGATATCATTTTAATATGTGTTAAAAGTTAGCACGTTTTTACGTGTTCAGAAAGTGCCGGATGAGAAGCTGTGCGCTGCCCGAGAGGAGCTGCGTTACTGGCAGAAATTGAGGCAAGACCTAGAACGAGCTAGACTTCTGGTGGAACTCATTCGCAAGAGAGAGCGGCTAAAGAGAGAACAAGTGAGTCATGGATGTGATTTTTGAGGAGGAATTCTCACCAAAGCCTGAGCATTCAACCCTGGTATTTTCTTTTCAGATGAAAATTCAGCAAGCTGCCACAGAGCTGAAGCTGACACCGGCGCTAGTGCTCCTGCGGACCACCTTGGAGCAGCTGCAGGAGAAGGACACAGCCAAAATCTTCTCTCAGCCCGTCAATCTAGCAGAGGTTGGTGCATGTGGCAGATCGTTTAAAGTGGGGTTGTCAAACTGATTTTTCTCACGGGCCACATTGTTGTTCTGGTATCCCACAGAGAGACGTTATAACTATGGAACAAAAACATTTAATCACCTCATAATATTTACATCAAATTATGAACTAGTTTTGGAATCAGAAATCAAGGGTAGTGTTTTTTCAACTATTCACATTTGGTAACACAAAAATGCTTGTAATATCTCAACTTGATCATTTATGATAGATGACAATTTGAAATTTTGGTACAGATTTTAAAAATCGTGGAAGTTGACACTCTAGATTTGGCTTCGCAGGCCACATAAAATCACGTGGCGGGCCAGATCTGGCCCCCGGGCCTTTAGTTTGACATCTGTGGTTTGAAGGGACATGTTATTTTTTTTTTTTTTAAATCTTGAATGCTTGCCCTTATTTAGTCAGGGTTTCAGACTTGGGGCGAAGGGCAAGGTACACACTGGACTAGTTTCCGGTCTATTATGGAGTACTTATAGACAAATGAGTATTTGTTCTCAGATTCACACCTATTGATATGGAAAGAAGCCAGAGTACCTACCGATCTCTGGACACATGAGACAAATGTATTAAACACTTAATCATTGCACTGCCTCTAACGTAATTCTCCCCTCACACAATTTTTCCATTTAAGCATAAACTACACTTACATATATCACGTCAAAACCAAAAGCTCAGCAGAGCTGCATTGTTGTTGGATGCCATGTGAATTTTCTTCCATGTCTGTTTTAAAGCTTTGCTCACGTTGTCATTCAAATCATTCACGAGGTCCCAGACTACCTGGAATTCGTATCCCAACCCATGGACCTGTCCACCATGCGAGCCAAGCTGGAGGGACACGCCTACTGCTCCGTCGCTGACCTGGAGGAGGACTTTGAGCTCATGATCTCCAATTGCTTGAAGTACAACTCCAAGGACACCATGTTCCACAAAACGGCCTTGCAGCTGCGTGAGGTGGGCGGGGCCGTCCTCCGCCACGCCCACAGGCAGTCGCAGAGCATCGGCCTGGACCCCAGCACCGGCATGCACATGCCTGAGTCTCCCAATAAGCACGTTTTCCAGCAGTGCACCTGGGATGACAGTGAGTCACAGTTTAAGCATCATTGTTATGTTTAGACTGGCTTTACACCGGATGTGCATTCACTGTGACATGTGTATCCAATTTAATACACTTATACACTTGAAGTGATTCATATCTAGTACGGCTATGTTTACACTGGTGAAACACACGCAACAACCCTCATGCTCAGACGTCCAAATTGCTAAACAACTCCACAAACATCAGCATGGAATTATACAATCCATCCATCTTCTTAGCCACTTATCCTCACAAGAGTTGCGGGAGGGCTGGAGCCTATCCCAGCTGTCAACGGGCAGGAGGTGGGGTACACCCTGAACTGGTTGCCAGCCCATTGCAGGGCACATAGAGACAAACAGCCACACTCACAATGACACCTAGGGGAAATTTAGAGTGTCCAATTAATCTTGCATGTTTTTGGGATGTGGGACGAAACCGGAGTGCCCGGAGAAAACATGCAGGCACGGGGAGATCATGCAAACTCCACACAGGCGCATCCGGGATTGGACCCGGGACCTCAGAACTGTGAGGCCAACGCTTTCCAACTGCGCCACCGTGCCACCAGTTATACAATACATAGATACAAATATTAAACGTTACATAGGGCCTATTTGGCCTGGGCTGATCCGGCTCTCCATTTAAATGAGGGTGCTTTTGTACACTACATTTGTAGCATATTTGGACCACAATTAATTGTGATTGCAATGAAAAAGCATACATTAATTACATAATTAGCTCAGCGCATTGGTATGGTAAACCAAGGGTCGTGAGTTCGTTTCTGGGGCCTCCACTCCCCAAGAGGGGTTGCGGCCGGAAGGGCATCCGGCGTAAAAGCTGTGCCAAACAAATATGAGCGTTCATCTGAGATGGCACGCTGTGCTGACCCCTAACGGGAGAAGGCGAAAGAAAGTTTATTAATTACACAATTAGACTATAAGGAATAACAGTTTTTGTCACATTTTTTGCTTTGATTCGATGAGCATTGTACTGCTCTTTCTGGTATGTGAGCCTTGGCCACCAGCGGCAGAAATCACAATAGAATTTTGACTCGTGACATGATTCAAACTTGGGCTTTTATTTTTGTTCCCAAACAGTCGACTCCCTCTTGGACCCCGACAATAGGCTTCACCTGAGCACGGACGAGCAACTCAAGGCCTTGCTGGACAAACTGGACGTGGTGACGTCCATGCGGACCAGCGGCGGACGAACCAAACGCATTCGCCTGCTGCGGCGAGAAATCAACACTCTGAGGCAGAAGGTGAACCAGCAGCAGCAAAGCACTCAGACGCTTAATGCCAGGGATGATGAAGAGGAGGAAATGAAGGAAAGGAAGAAGACAAAAAGGAAGATGATAGATAATGCAGTTGTATCAGCAGGTAATAGAAAAACTTATTTTGCGTAGAGCTGCTACAAAATAGTCGCATAAATGCTATAGCTGAAAATCTAGTAGTGACCCAGTAGTCAAGTTTTTACTACTGTAATGTATGAAAAATGGTAGAAATTGGTGAATGTCGGGGTAGTTGTCATTTTTTGCAAATAAGGTCATGTTCCTAACCTAATTATCACTTTGGTGTTACTGGTGACAAAACTACCGTAATTTCCGGCCTATAAGCCGCAACCTTTTTCCACATGCTTTCAACCCTGCGGTTCATGTGGTGACGCGGCTAATTTGTGCATTTTTTTTATCACGGCCGCAAGGGGCACTCGTGTGGAAAAGGTAAGAATGAGACCGGCGGAATAGACTTTTACCGGCCCTGTTGGCGCTGCGCTCGCATTAGCGCTGTGCTAGAGTGTTGCTGCTGTGCTACTGGCGTGTCTCAGTGATATTTAAGTAGGTTTAATTTAACCGGCCCTGTTAGCATTAGCTATCGTTAGCTAGCTAGCATTAGTGCCGCCTTTGTAAATATCTCGTGTTTCAATGTGGGCACTTGCGGCTTTTACACGGCTGCGGCGTATGTATCTACCAAATGGTATTTCCTTTAAAAATGTGCACGGTGAGGCTTCTAACCTGGTGCACTCTATAGGCCGGGAATTACGTTAAATTACTAGTATAAGTGTGATAATCTTTAATCTGAAAAAACACAATATCTTGTAGCCATCCATTTTCTTTGCCGCTTATCCTCACGAGGGTCGCGGGGAGTGCTGGAGCCTATACCAGCTGTGAATGGCCAAGAGGTTGCCAGCCCATCGGGGGGCACACAGAGACAAACAGCCACACCCACAATCACACTTAGGTGCAATTTAGAGTGTACAATTAATGTTGCGTGTTTTTGGGATGTGGGAGGAAACTGGAGTGCCCACGCAGGCATAGGGAGAACATGCAAACTCCGCACAGGCGGGTCCGGAATTGAACCTGGAACCTCAAAACTGTCAGGCCAACGATTTCCAGCTGATCCACCATGCCGCCATAGCGTGTATCATTTTAAAATAGAAAATAATGTTCAAATTCAGATTAACGAATTTTAAAAAATGTGTAAAATGTATTTGTATAATTAATTTTAAAAAATCCAATTTGTTACTTTAAATTTGTAAAAACATTGTGCCATCTTTTAAGATTTTTTGTAACCTTTTGATGCAAGCAGTTTAATTTCATTATTCGAATATATGACAGGCTAATTTAAAAAAAAAAAAAGTGAAGTGACAGGACTCGAGACCCCCTTTTTCTAGTTGCTCATTCATTATAGTGATCCATGTTTTTCCTCATACAGACGACTCTCCTCCCATGTTAGAACTCACGTGTCCAGTGTCATCGCCGCTGCCAGGCGACGCCCCGTTGGAACCGCCCGTCCTGGGCATCGTAACGGGAGGGCGACGGTCGCCCGGGCGCTACTACAAGCGCCAGAGATCGTCACGGAGCGGCGGCAAAAGCCACGGTGAGGATGAAGCCGAATTGGGTGAGACGCCGTCTTCCCGGCCAGAGGTCGTGCACGAGGGTACGCCACTGGGAACGCCGCCCGTCCTGCCCGCGGTGGGCGTCGGCCGCCGCACGTCAATCCTGTTCAAGAAAGCCAAAAATGGTGTGAGAGCCGGCAAAAAGAAATTTCCCCCGCAGCACGGCGGAAAAGCGGTGGAGAATCCGACCGACGGCTTGGCCGGCGACTCCGCCGGGCTGCCCCGCGCCAATGTCACCATCTTACCACCCACTCCTCCCTCCCCCTCTTCGCGCCACCTGAGGCCTCGAGGCCACAGCTCGGACAGCGAGGCGGACAAACACGCTAGCGAGGGAGGTGAGCGACTACTTGTTTGTGTCTTGCGGATTCCTGAGAAGGGGAAACGTTCCACAGTCAGGGCCCCAAGAATGCAGTGAGGCTCAGTATATTTTTTCAATACAACCCCCTAAGCTTTTGTAACTTAGCAACATTTCATAGTTTATTGTTAATAGAGCTACAAAAATAGTCTCAAGAAGCCATAGCCGAAAAGACAGAATGTTAGCTATTTTAGAGTCATTTTCCAGGGCTACTTCAAAGCTGCACAAAAAAAGTCCCAAGAATCCGTCCTGGCAAATGAACAGAAACTCGGCGGTTGTGGTTTGAAGCTGTCATTTTGGGAGAATTCAATAGTTAAGACTTCACAAACGTCATGCAGTCATCAAAATTGTGATGAGCATTTTGGGGAGATGTAAATTTTTATTTTTTTTTTTAATGTTCAGGCCCTACAAATGGAAAAGACCTCTCAGAGGAAGATGACGATAACCAAAAACTCAAGTGAGTGCCACATAATCTTTTTTCAGTGGACTTTAATGTGAATTATTATTTTTTATTATTTTAAAGAGTTAATTACCCAACCCCCTCCCCTGTCCCTCCAGTTCTCCAGTGTCCCCTCCCAAACGCAGCCGAGGGAAACCCGCTCTGGCCAAGGATGTCATCAACGACCACGGAGACATCTTGGAAACGGGTTTGTATCGTCGGAGGACACAGTACGTTACAGCCTTAGGCCATCAATATGACATTTGTGTGATCAATGTGTCTTTTCATATTCCCTTACTATTTGACACTGGCATTTTGACCATTTTCCAAAATTCTGGTTTTTGTGTTTCGGTGAGGGCATTGGAGGGTCGTGTCCCTTTTGTATATCACTCAATTCGACATGATTTTATCTCTGTGAGCAGCATTCAGTGATTCCTGTTTACACCAGTAGGTGGAGCCTAGGTAGACACTTTGAGCCTCACTGCTCTAGTAAATAAATGACTCTCCATCCAGTTTCTGAACTGCTTATCCTCACCAGGGTCACGGGCATGCTGGAGCTTATCTATCTGCGGGCGAGAGGCGGGGCATACCCTGAACTAATGGTTTCAAATCCAAATCAACTGTCAACTTTTGTTGCTCTATGTTGTCCACAGGCAAGCCTACGCTTCTTTGTCCAGACAGCGATACAGAGTTGGCCCCTCTGGATTTGGTGTGGGCCAAATGCAGAGGCTATCCATCATACCCGGCTATGGTGAGAAAGAACCCGCGACACCTTGTCGCCTCGGTTCCGCCAAGACACTGAAAGAGCGATTGTTCACAAATCCCTCTCACTGCGGCAGATCGTTGACCCCGACATGCCCCAGGAAGGACTCCTCCATAACGGCATCCCAATCCCAGTGCCTCCCGTGGAGGTGCTCAAGCTGGGCGACTGGAGGCGGATGGAGGCCGGACAAAAGCTCTTCCTGGTCCTTTTCTTTGACACAAAAAGGACTTGGTAAGATCTCGAATGGCCTGACAGAACATGCTGGACTCTGACATGTTGCACTCATGTTTATGTTTCTGACCATAATACATTTTCAGATGTTTTGGAGATTTCAAATTGTTTTTTTTTTTTTCTTCTAAATTTTTAAACACATGATAAAGGGCAGCCGGTGTTGCCACAAAACCTTCAAGTCCGTTTTAAACGTCAGGAATTGCTTACAAGAACATTTATTTTGGTTAATCAGAACCACTTTAAATGGAGGCAGTCAGTAGCGAATACTATTTAACACGAGATTGATTGGTGCATTCTGAATACAGCCACATCTCCAGTTATGGTTTCGATAATTACCCCACCAAGTGATCACGATTCGACAAATTAGACATCTTTAAAATTGCCAGCCCTCTAATTTAAAAATGCATATTTGGCATCTGTGTTCACCGACAATGACGAGCTCATAGACAAAGCACAGAACATCCACATTTGAACACAGAACCATCAATGAAGGCCTGCCCGCTGCATTCCCAACCTGGGGGGGGGGGGGGGGACGACACATCCTCTGCTAGCCGCTGGGACATCCAGGTGACTTTTGCAGAACTTGGATAAATGAGAAAATAGGAACTCATTCTAGGGTCACCACAGTAGCAGTTTCTGCGTGGTGACAATTTGGAGTATTTGCAGATAATCGTGGTAGTATGGCAGTAAGATAAGCCATTCTACCCAGAGGATAAAGAGTATACAAATGTAAGTACTGTTTGTACATGTTTCTGAACCATTGTATTCAGTATGTTTCCAAAAGTTGCCGTTTATGTTTAGTATGACAGTAACTTCAACAGGGAATGGCTTTTGGCAAATTCTTTATAGTTTGCCAAACTACTGCTTATAGTAAAGTGTCTTGAGTTCGCTGTCACCATAGCGGACTCGTATTTCAACTGGCTGTTTGCAAGTCGGGGTGAATTGAGCTCGTGCACCTACGTCACCGAAGTCACGTGACTGGCCATACTGCCGGTCAAGCAAAGCATTGCTCAATGCTAAGTCGGTTGGAGACGACACGAAAATACGTCTTCCAGAGTTTTGTCCGATCCCGTTAAACATTCAGAAGGTGATAATAAACGAAGGTACGTGGAAAAATTAGATTAACTCGGCATAGAGGACCGATATTTAATGCCAAAGTCGATGTTTTTGCCGATAAGAAAGTGGACTGTTAACCCGCTTCCGCTTGTCTTGGAAAACTGGATCCACGCATGGATCTGGTGAGTAAGTCGTCGAGAGTTACACGGAAGAGTTTAAAAGCGTAGAAAAGTCTGGATGCATACAAATACTTTGTTGCTGGATTTGTTCTCAATCAAGAATAAATCCCACATAGTGATGGAGGTACTCAGATTTTTTCAATACAAATACCAATACTTAAATAAATGACCCCTGGTTTGACACAAACTCGCATTCATTAACTATGATTGGAAAGAGGAAAAAAAAAAAGACAGCGAGTCGGCTCCTCTGTACACGGAAGCGTGTTGCGGCCACACATTAAACTTAGGTAAACCTCTCCGTGACAGAGTTTTTTTTTTTTTTTTTTTAAAGATGCATTGCTCTCGAATGACTCCAAAGTGTATTTAAAAAAAAGAAAATAAACCACTGGGATAGGCCTGAGCCCTCGTACACGGAAACGTGTTGCGGCCACGTTAACCTACGCAAACTTCTGTGTGACCGATGATTTATTTTCTTTTTTTTTTAAATACGCATTGGACTCATTTGAGAACAATGCATATTAGAAAAAAAAAAAAACATCTGTCGGGGAGAGGTTTACCAAAGATTAACATTTGGCTGGAACACACTTTGTGTATGTTGTAGATGACTCCCTGTAATTTTCTTTTTTTTTTTTTTTTTAAAGGCATTGTTCTCAAAGCCAATTTGGCATTATAACTATTTCTTGGGAATTTGAGATTGAGAAGAATAATTCATACCTGAAGTGACGCGATCGCTACTCTGTCATGTGTATTTGGTTGGGCACCATCCATCACGTTTAATTGCCAAAATCCATCAATCTTTTCTCATTTTTTCAGATGGTATTCTATTGAATGATCCCTTTAAATATCTGTCTAGTCTGTTGTAACAACCACAAGCACAACAGGTCTCGGCCATTGCGAATATTCTACTCCGGTTCAATGTCCCCCCCCCCCACACTGTCGAGCAGCTCTTTCGACCGGCAATATGGTGCCGTGAAAATGGTGACGTCACGTGTACGAGCTCTATAGGCTCCTATCTCCCAAAAATTCGGATGGCGTGTCGCTCATTTCTCAAGGCGCCACCGTCGCATTTAAAAAAATCAATTTTCCATCATTCATTTTCAGGCAGTGGCTCCCTCGGGATAAACTGCTGCCCATGGGAATGGACGACACCGTCGACAAACTGCGCCTGATGGAAGGCAAGAAGCCGAGCGTTCGCAAGTCGGTGCACACCGCGTACGACCGCGCCATGATGCACTTGAACTGTATCCGGGGCAACCTCAACTTCACGCCCATCTCCAACTTTATATGACTTTCTTGGCGCCGAACCTCAAACGAAATGGGAAATGATCCAGGTGCTCTTACGACGTAGGTTAAGTAGTGGGGAGAGTTTGACTCAACCACTTCAAATCAAATCATTTTTATTTTGTTTTGGCCAAGGTTATTCCAAACGTGTAAATAACGAGCGCTTAAAAGGGAAACTTGCTTTTTGTGAACGTCTCCCTTGACACTCTCGTCACGGCTGTACTTAAGGCACATTATCAACAAAAGACACGAGATAGCGTTTACTATCGCAGTGGAACCTCCAAAAACAATCTGCTATTGTTGACGTCTCAGTTGTTCTGATTTCAAATCATTATTTTTACTACGTATAATAACGTACCAAACGTCTGCTAACTGTACAGGTAATATTTTGAGCGCCATTCCTAAAGGATATCAACCACTGTATGCATCATGTAGCAAAAATAAGATGAGTATTAAGTAGAATTACTCACCCAATAAAATGACCTGACATGGAGAGTGAAGTTTAAAAGGTACTTTATTCCTAAAATAAATACAATTAAAGTATATAAATAATGAGTTAAAGGAAAAAAAAAACATTTCTAGAAGATAAAAATCATATCTTAGAAAACAACTTGTTTTTAAATATTTTTAGGGAGAGTATTGGAAGCTCATGAAGTACTTTTGTCTTTTGCGAAAACTTTTATAAAAATTTCCCCCCAAAAAGCCTTAAATGAGATTCAATGTGAAAAGCAGAGGGGAAAGTTTTTTTTTTGTTTTTTTTTTTAATAAATGATGTGAAATTGTGAATTGATTCTCCTATAATGAGCCCTTTTTCTTGGGTGGGGGTGTGATGAAGAAGTAGTACATAGTACAATTTTCCACATTTTTTTAATGCTAATACTAAATTATGAAAAACAATTTATTATTCGATAATAGATCCTAAATGTTTTGGACTACTGTGATAGAGCGTTGTATAGGCTGGAATCCGATTGTAAAAATTAATGTACGTAATTGGATATTTAAAAGAGCTCAAAATTAAATGGCAACTGTTTGACGCAACACAAAAGTGTGTCGTGGGACCCCCCCCCTCTATAATGAGGCTTCAGAAATGTGAAGTAATACATAATTCTGTCTTTACATGTTTTCATCATTTATCTTTAGATGGGTATATTTAGAAACAAATCCCTGAATTCACTTTACATTGCTTTAATGAATTGTATTGCACATATTAATACTGAGAAGCGAGGACCCGAAGTTCCATATCCAGTTCTATCTTTTATCATTAAAAAAAAAAAAAAAATGCCATCACTGGTGCCTTTTTCTGCAGTGATGTCACTGAAAAGACAAAGAAAAAGCCAATGTTGGAGGTTCTGCTGTATTTAACTTTTTTTTTTTTTTTAATCAGTACACACAATATATTGTAGTCCAGCCATGACGTGATATAAAGTCCATGGGACTTGTAGTCTGTGCTTATGGTTTTTTTTTTTTTTCCATATTGTGAAAAGTGTATGTGGAGTACCTGCTAAGTGCATACGAAGACTACTGCGGTCCTGTGACTTTTTAATAGACTTGAAAAGCACAAATTGGCTCCTGTATGTGTGTGGCACATACGATACAATTATGAGAACTAAGCGTAGTTAGAAAGGTGCATGTTTATAGTTTTGTATATATGTAAATGTTTGTTTATACCAGCCAACAGGAAGTAATTTAAAAAGGAATGCTGTTTTAGAAATGTAATTTATAACAAAATGAGAAAAATACAGAACAGTCCAGATTATTGGGGGGGGGGGAAATAAGTCAAATAACGGGAAAAGCCTTTTTGTGTGTACAATGCTTTGTAGCTCTTTGTAATAGTGACGACAAGTCAAAAAAGTTTTCTTTTAAAAAAAAAAAAAAAAAATCTAATAAAATCACAGCACAACACCTGAGCCTTCCCGAGGTTCTCCTTTCTCTGGCAAACCTCATCTTCAAGAGGCCATATTTTCTCACACAACAATAAAAGCTGTTTGAAACAACTAAATGCCTCTTTTTTCTTTTTTCCCCATAGCGGTCGTAATATCCTATTTTAGACAAAAAACGCGCAACTAAATTCCACCTGATGTAAAAAAAAAAAAAAAAAAAAGACTGGATGGCTCACTGGCCACCAAAATTAAAGTCGCCATCCATCAACTTGATACTCCCAAAATAACCATGCTGACCTGTGCAGTGACAGCGTGTGAGAAAACATTCCATGGGTAAGTTACAAAGATTTACTTTCACACTTAGTTGGTAAAGTTTTTTTTTTTTTTTAATTTTCTGATGAGCTTAATTCACTTGAACAAAGTTTTGTTTCCGGTTGTCGTTGTTGACTGTTCACTCTCTGCTTCACCTTTATAGGCTGACGGTTTTTCGCGAAAAAGCGATGTCAATATTTTCCCTAACTTCATCAGTGGATAAGCAAGAAAACACATTTTCTGTGAAATTTATGATGAATTTCATAATACAGAACTCTGCAAATTGAATTATATTTTCAAATGCGAGGAAACAATTTTACATTTTCTGTCTGAAATGGGACGTCGCAGCGACAACAAATGAGCAATGCGTTTAGCATGTATTTTCCCACAGTTAGTCCTCATTTCCAAAAATATATCTAACCGACTTAAAATGTAATGTTTTTCCTGACAAAAAAATGCTTAATTTTTTTCTATGTTATGATGATAGTGCTTCACAGGGTATTTTGGGAAAAGTTAACATGTCACGCAAATCAGGCCCTAGGTAATATGCAAGGTTTCTTGCTAGTCACGGTGTTTTTCTGTCTTTCCTTTGCACTTAGCCTTTTTTGGCTTGCCAAGAATTAAAAATCCTTCATGTTACCAGAACTTAAAAAACGTCAAGCTCACACGACCAGTTTTAATTCTACATGCCAAATTTAGAGAAAAACCCCACCATAATCCAACCTGTCTTCCACATATTTTGGGAGTACCAAGATGGCGGCCTCCGGGCTTCAACTAATTGACACACCGCTAGGCGTGTATCCGCTATCCAGTCTTTTTTTTTTTTTTTTTTTTCCCCAGTGGAAGGAGCGCAGAGAGACATGGGAGGCTGTACGCTGTACCTTCACCACTCACCCACAAAGAAATTCACAGAATGTTAATTGGCCCGAGTCCGAAGTGGTCCTACTATCAAAATAAGTTGGAATCACAACAAGAGATATGACATTGAGGTATATTAATTAAATCCAGAGTAGTCCGTTCTAAGTTAAATATATAGTGCAAATGAACCCATGTACAGTACTCCAAATGACTTTATTTAAAACACTATCCATCAAAAAGCATGCACCTGTATCCATCAATTTTCTGTACCGCTTATCCTCACCTTGAAGAAAATATTAAATTCTCTTGAAAATTCTCTCATTATTGTGGCATTTAACAAAATTATTAAATTGACCGACTTGACAAATAATGCAATGTGTTTTTCCAAACTATTTCAACTTGTGGCTTCACCTGTGTTTCTACACACATGCACGATTCCAGATGACCATCGCGTCTCCCCCATAAAAGTAATTCAACAAAATCCTGTTCCAATAATAAGAGGGACAACGGTTTTAGTATTAATTTAACGATATTTTTATTTGTGTGGTGGTAGAACTGCAAATTGTTACAACAAACTCATTCCGCACATCTAACACTTACGTCCTTGTGCAATTTTAATGCGATCAGAGACTCAAGACGATTTTAAAGCACCGGTGTCAAACTCGAGGCCCGGGGTCCAACTACAGCCCGTCACGTGATTTTATGTGGCCCACAAAGGACAAACTTTTGTTTGATTCTTGTGAAAATCTGTACCAAAATCTCAAAAACTCATAATCAGAAATGATAACGTTGGGCAATTACAAGCATTTTTGTGTTACCAAACATGAATAGTTGAAAAACCCGCGACCCTCGATTTCTGATTCCAAAACTAGCTCCGAAATTTTCCGTGTATTATGATGATTATGATTTCACAGTCGCAACGGCCCTCTGGGGGAAGCCGTAACTACAAAGTGCCCCCTGACAAAAATGAGTTTGACACCCTTGATTTAAAGTGACAACATCAAGACAAGAATGATGAAGGTGCTGTATTAAAAAAAAACAATTAAAAAAAAGCACCTTTACCAGATGTGACAGAAAATAGATCAGGAATTCTCTACCCAAGCACATTGCAATGATAAATAGTTTCAAGTCCTGCTGATGAAAACACTTAAATATGCCGAGTTGTAACAGACAACTTTTTCCTGTATGGAATATTTTACGTTTGCACTACAAAGGATTGAGTATTCAAGCCACACTGTAAAATAAGTATATCACGAGAATATTAGAAGCTGTTTTCCCAAGTCAAAATTCTATAAACGCAAAAAAGGATTCTTGATTAAGTAAGTTTTTTTTTTCTCATAGTGTTCATTTTTTTCAATAGTTGTTATGGGGGGGGGTAGGATTTTATTAAATGATTTGAGTTTTTAAAGCCATTTTCCAAGATTTGTTTTGTGGGATGAAAATAATATTTTTCAGAGAGGAAAAAAAAAATGGAAAAAAAAAAAAAAAAAAAAAAAATCACATGTGAAGAGTCATATTTATTTTTCGTGACGTATTCTGAGGAAAAAATTCTTAGTTTTTTGAGGATACAAATTATTCCTAATATGAGATTAATTTTGAAATTAAAGCAATGCATCGATCTCCTTGACTAAAACAAATGTAATCTATAATCTATAAGGGGGAAAAGAAGTCGTAATTTACAAGAAAAAAGGAATAAAGTTTTTTCACTGTGAAAACAACTTTAGCTACAAAAAAAAAGAAATTGCTTTATTCTTGGAAAAATATGACCACTGGTAAGGTAATGACTTTTTTCCCCCCAGACGGAACACGACTTTTTATCCCCCAAAAATAAAAGTCTTTTATCCTGTAAAAATAGTACTTCATCTAAAAAATATACACCTTTATTCTTGGAAGATTCCAACTTTTGGAGGGAAAAAAAAAATGCAAAAAACAGGACAAAGGTAGAACTTTTTTCATTATAAGTGCCAATGTACTAGCTAAACATTTTTTTTTTTCCTTTCTGTCAGTTATCAAGGTCATTTGCAAAAGTTGAATCACGGCAACTGGACTCTTTTGTTGTGTTTCAATCATGTTTTCTGAAAATGTCCAAATGTGATTGAGACAACGATGCAACTGGGCTAACACAATGACTTTTTATTCTCGCAATATAATATTCTATGTGACCCGAATTCCCTCTCGAGTCCTCTAAGCGCTGTACTAAACTGAAGACAAACAAACAAAACAGTTTCTTATTGTCATCATTCGATGTTATGAGCAATTGTGGGGTGAATGTTTTTGGGGCTCTGAGGTTTCATATCAAGGATGTTTCTCCTTTGTCCATCTCCACTTGCATAATCCTGTTAAAGAAGTCTCCCGTGGAATACATTCATTGTTTGATAAAACTAAGTAAAACCACTTAAATGTCTCTGTCCGGCGCCACCTCCGGCTGAAAATTAAAAGTTGGTCCTACCTCTTGCTTTGCTGGCAAGTGTCAAAAAGGTCACCATTGACGGGTCCCCTCATAGCAGGGACAGGAAGCCGTTGTCGGCCGAGTCCGTCGGCTCCGCCTTGGCCGCCCGCGAGCTCTTGGCGGGGTTCGGCGTGGTGGAGTACTTGGGGGGGTACCTGATAAAGAGGCGTTCCTCCTCCTTCTTGATCCAGCGGAGGAGCTTGGTGATGACTGTGATGGCGCACGCTTTGGTCACCAGTGGACTGAAGCACGTGTACAGCTCAAACTTACTCGTCACCTGCGCAAAATAGACAAAAAACAATCCTCAGACCTCAAAAAATATTTATATATATGCTTCAAAAGCCATGGTGATGCTACCATAGCTTTTTCATAAAGATAATGTCAGCTTTGTTATTATAGAGCCCAATGATTACTTGCTAGTTGTAGTAAACTAAAAAAAAAAGTCAGCCAATCACAAGACACTTGTTTCTTTTTGTTAAACTTTATCAAACACTAATCAGTATTATAATCTTGCACATCTACTTTTCCTTAACCTCTTTGAAGATTATGCTCGTGAAATTAGAGAAAAATCAACACGACCTTGTTGATCTAAAAAAAATTGAAATAATTTGGATGGTATTCTGGTTTGTAATACAGTACAGCCTCGGTTCTCGAATGTCCCCCTTTTCGAATGAAAATTTCGAGATTTTTTTTGCTTCTGTTTTCCGACCAAAAAAAAAAAAAAAAAAAAAAAAATCGGTACTCGAACGCCCCCAACAAAACCCGGAAATGACAATGCGCGCGGCCAGCTACCAGCTAAGCCACTACGCGTTTTGCTGTGAATTCCCACCCTGCCAAAAAAAAAAAAAATTAAATATAACGTGCGCGGCCCGACCAGGTGACCCGGCCACGACGCGCCTTGTTATTGTGAATTCTAACGAACCCCCGAAAAAAAAAAAACGGAAATAACATAACACGCCGCGCAACCAGCTGACCCACCCGCGACGCGCTTTGTTATTCTGTATAACGTAACATCTGTTATGCAGACGTGTCCCGGTAGACTATTAACCCTCATCATGGCTCCAAAGAAGGCAAGTGGAAGCACATACAAAAGAACTCCTGCACCTCCAGGAGGAGCAGAAGAAGACGTTGGAGGAGGAGATGTCGTCTGATGAGGCTGAAGGCAAGAAGGATGTCCCAAGTGCTGATACCAAGGCTATCTGTGCCAAATGGAACAAAATCCGTAATTTCGTAGAACTCCATGACCCCGATAAAGCCGAATGTAGCGGAGCGCTGCAGAACTTTAATGATGTTGTGATGAGGCACTTCAGAAATGTGCTTAAAAGACGACAGAAACAAGTGACACTAGTTTCATCCTTTGTGAAAAGGGGGTGAGTCAGTTGATAGTTTTGCTTTGCTTTTGTCTTGTGAACTTTAAAATTCTGCTCTGTTCCATGAGTATTTCTGCATTTTTGTTTTGTTTCAAAGATTTCGTTAACTCGAGTTACGAGTTAATGTTTTTAGGTGTTACTTTTTGTAAAAATGAATTTTTTTTTTTTTGCTTTTTCTCCCCTCATTATTGCTTGTTTAAAGTTGTTCTGCACTTTTGTTAATTAAAAAAAAAAGCTTACAAGGCTGGGGGCCGAGTCGCTACAGATACAGCAATACACTCCCAGCCTAGCCTGCTCTAGTACATTTTAAGCAAAAAATAAATATATTTCTTAAATTATTCCATTATATAAAGTATTTAAACTATACATGTATCTTACCATGAAGTTTATTATCAGGAAAAGCTAAAAAAAAATGCTTTAAAAAGCTCATTTTTTTAGGCTTGGAGCGCATTATTTCTTTTTCCATTCATTGTAATGGGAAATATATTGATTTTCGGACAAATCACTTCTCAAACCGCCTTCCAGAACGGATTGTGGTCGAGAACCGAGGCTGTATTGTATAGGAAACCGACAATTGACATTTCCATTGTGACTTGACTTTAATGTTCTGTAAGAGTGGTAGACCACCGAGATTATAATATAATAAATAAGGGGGCAAAAATAGCGCATACGCACCCACGCTAGCAGAGTTTCCCTCTCGGCCACGTGGTAGATGAGCTTGAGGGGCCGAGAGCTGCTGTGGATGCGGCTGTGCATGTAACGGTAAAGGTCCAGCAGCCTCATTTTCTCCTGCTCGTTGTGGTACGGGGCTTCCATCTCGGGGCTGTTGACGACAACAAAGTCCCCGTTAGCGTCATACACGAGGATTCATTCAAAAGTGGACAGGCAAGACAATTAAATGCTCTTGCATTAGACAGAAGAAGATACAGAATTAAATTGTGCATGCACCTGTTACCATTCAGGCATCAGAAAGTTATGGCGCCCACACACAACACGCCCCTTCAGAAAGTCAAATTGCCTTAACCGTTACGCTACCTTTTCTTCACCTTTGTCGGAATACATCATCGGGTCAAGGACAGATGAAACAGAATGAGAACTGCACCATTTCAAATTAGTTCAACTGACCTTGTCCAAACTCCTCGCACGACAGCTACTATTGCTGACATAAGTCTATTAATGTGATTTCCGGCCAATAAGCCGCAACTTTTTTCATACACTTTCAACCCTGCGGTTTATGCGGCGATGCGGCTAATTTGTGCATTTTTTCCAACGGTCGCAAGGGGGCACTCGAGCGGAAAAGGTAAGAGTGAGACCGGAATATATGTGCCGAGGAAGTGACTTTTACCAGGCCGGCCCCGTTAGCACTGCCCTAATGTGTTACTGCCGTGTCTCAGTGATTTTTAGCAGTATGTTTTTTTTTTTTTTTAACTAGCCTTGTTAGTGTGGCGCTAGCGTTATAATCTCTGTGGACCGTCTTTCTTTGTAAATATCTCATTTTTCAATGTGGGTTTCAATGTGGGCACTTGTGGCTTTTACACAGCTGCTGTGCATGTATGTACCAAATGGTATTTCCTTTACAAATGAACTGGGTGAGACTTATAACCAGGTGTGCTCTGTAGGGCGGGAATTACAGGAGATTGCGGACTTTATCTGGAAATTATTTGCATCTTGATAAAATAAAAGCAGTTGTGGGTCAGGTCTTCTTTCCTTTCGTAAAGATTGGTCAGGAGGATTAAGCTTTGCTCGAGGTGGCTTAAAATTTGCATGGAGGCACCTCTCCTAAAGAGGTTTAGCAACCATTTCATTAGGATTAATCGTTGCAGCATTTGGACCAGTTCAAGTTAGACCGAGTTTCGCTGGCCAGAGTTAGCAGGCCGAGCCTCCAATTCAGCCACAACGCTACGATTAGCTGAAGACCTAATGAAGACATGGACTAAAGCACGCCACAACAAAATCAGGAAAGAAGAAGAAACAGACCTGGTGAACTGTGTGAGCTGGCGGTGGTTGTCGGGCACGTCGAAGGGCTTGTACATGAAGTGCCTGAGGTCGGCGACGCCCACCTGGCTCACGCTGTACGACTGCGCCTTGGCGATCAGGGCCAACGAGCCCTGCGCCACCATAGCCTCCTCGATGCGCCGCTTGCACTCGGCCACGGCGTAGAAGGCCTCTTTGTCAGTGGAGAGCAGCAGGAGGCACACGGTGCACTCGGGCGGGTCCAAGTAAGAGATGTACGCATAGAAGTAACAGTCGGGGTTAAAGAGCGGCAGGCAAATGGGTGTCCAGATCTCGCCGGCTTGGAAGGCGGAGGAGGCGCCGATCAGGTTGAGCAGCAGGTGGACGTCAGCAGGCTCCAAACGTGCGTCCTCGATGACCGCCCTCTCCTGCACCACGGTCAGCAGCTGGTTCTTAGCAATGAGGATGGAGAAGACCAGGTTGGGAGTGATGGCCTTCTGCAAGATTTGGCTGAGGGAGTCTCTGAGGGAGGAGGCCAGCGGCAAGCAGTGCACGGCTGCCAGCAGGAAGCTGGGGTCGGAGTCCACGAGGTCGAGGAGGCCGTCCAGGATCTTCTCGGAACCCGCCAGCAGCCGCCTCAGGTCGTAGTTCTTCTTGTGCTCGAAGATGCGCGAGATGCTGGCCTGCGTGAGCATGCTGATGATCTGGTAGTAGACGTAGAGGAGCTCCCCGCGCAGCTGCTGCTCCGATTGCCGGCTGCTCGACACGCACACTAGCACCAGGGGGCCTTTCTGAAGGAAGACCACCGTGTGCTCCTCTGGTGGATGCGCCAGAGAAACATACGTTTAGCTGCAATTCAACAGTCAAGACTGGATATCTTCTAATCGGCCTTGGGGGTGAACAACTTCAGAAATTTTTGTAGTCAACACTAAAGTCACGATAGTTGGATCTATGTAGATAACATCACTGATATTCTTGTCAGTGGTCAACTTCGTGTGTGCGTTTTTTTTGTTACACCAGAAGTAACTATACTAATGTAAATGTATCATGCGAATGGTGTATTTTCCTGACACTCACCTGAGTAGACGGAACGTATGATATTATCTCCACTTTGCACAAAGGACACCAGTGCCATCATGACGCCCATTGTAGACGACAGAGCCTCTTCGCTGCCATATCGTGAATAGATGGGCTTTCCGGCTTCGCTCAGCACAAAAATGTGCTTCCTGTGCTGCCGCCAGCTTTCCGCCGTCACGTCCTCGTCACGGTGGGACGTGCCGTGAGCGGTGGGGGGAGATTCCTGGATGCCCGTCTCCAGCAGCGGCGATGACCGACCCTTCACGCCGAAGCCTTGCTCCTCCAGCTTGGCCTTGGCCAGCACGGTGACAACAAACTCTCCAGAGTCACTTTGCGCTCCGTCCACAACTTCATCAGGAGGCTCCTCACTTTGCGCCTCGGTCGCCGGGGGAGGGTGAGAGCCTTCTGTGTCCTGAGGGAGTTCTTCTGGAACATCTTGTTTCTGCTCCTCGTCGTGGGCGGCCTTCCTAGCCACTAGATCAGGAAACATGTGATTCCCCAAAAGCGAAAGCGACGTGGCCAGGGTGTCTGCTGCCGGGATAACAACACAATGACAAATAGGACATGTCATAATAAAATGAGCTTTATGGTGCAGTGACGACTCTGTAACTTCCAATAACATCCCAGGCTAAACTTAAAAATGTGAATTTCTGAATAGTGAACCCCAAATATGGGGGGAATTTCCGGGATACCTGCTGTGTTGCCTTCTATCAGTGGACGACAAATCTTGACTCCCTGTGTCTCTCCTTCTTGATGATTCTCCATGATACCATGCCAGTCACTGGAGATATGTGAGGGGAGGGGGGCGGAAAATAAAACAACTGCCAATAAGGTAACATAAAGGTTAGCAAGAGGTTTTGGGTTTGAATCTTGGCTCAGGCTCTCCTGTTGGGAGTTTATATGTAAACCCTGTGCTTTCATGGGCTTCGCTCTGAGTACAGGGAGTCCTCGGTCTACGACAGATCCGTTCCGACAGTAGCGACTTAACTCGAGTTTCAACTTAAGTCGGATTCCACCATTAAAATCAAAATTTACATCAAAATACTTTGTACTAAAAACAAATACATTGAAATAAACAAGATGATTTACTTAGCATTACTGGTGAGAGGTGGATGGAGAGAAGAAGGGGAGACTGTACTTAGCTCGTGTGAAGGAACCTGGTCCTCAATCCTCTCCATCTCAAGTATCAAAGAACCTTGTTTTGTAATCATTGTGTCCAACAGAGGAACGGAACCCTTCACATGCGCTAAAATACGGGCTTTGTCTTTAATAATTGTCACCACGGTCGACCGACTGAAGCATTGGTGGTGTTGGTGTCTCTCCTCTCTCCAATCTTTTAATGATCTTGAGCTTTGTTTCCGTGGTAATGGATTTTCTTTTGGTTGCAGAAGCATTGCTAAAAGACACAGCTTTCTTCTTTGGGGCAATAATGTTTAAAAAGGAGGGCGAAAAATGCAAAGATACTCCCAGCGCACAAACAGAGAAAAGCATTAACCAGACAAAATGGCGGACAGGGGAGGTAAAGTCGAAACATCCTGGGTCGAGACCGTCTTAACCAGAGGACTCCCTGTACTCTGACTTCCTCCCACATTCCAAAAAGACGCAAGTTAGGTTCATTGAAGACTCTAAATTGTCTATAACATATCATGTGAGTGTCAATGCTCTTCTTTTCTTTTTTAATCTACACGAGCCCCAGAACTGGCTGGCAATAAATCCAGGGCAGCTCTCGTTTCTCTTGCCTTCTCTTCTCAGCTGTGATAACCTCCATCCAACCCAGGTCCCTGTGCTGGACTGACTACCAGTTTAGGGTGGACCTTGCTTCTCCCACTCAATGTCTGATGGGATAGGGCCACTCTGGATCCTATAATTGACTGGCCACTGGTCCAGGGTGGAAAAACAAATTTTCTGAACTAAAGTCTAATTGTATGGGCTCCAGCACATCCCGGGTCGCTGCAAATGACAAGCGATTAATCTAAGGAGGTCACTCGCCAAACGTCATCTGAAATAGGCTCCAGATCGCCCACACCATCAGTGAGGTCAAATTCTATGCAAAATGGATCAATAGACTGTTTTCGACCACGTGCCTACATCCGGGGCAACTGGCCATGTTGGATGGGTTTACTCTCTGTTCACTCTATCACTTTTGCATACAGACTGGACTTAGCAAATGTTCGTACGACTGTTAAAAGTGATGCATGATGGCTAAAAAGACTTTGGAAAGTTATCGGGGCTCATTAGATGTTGTTTCAAGAAACCGTTACGACAAGAATATCGACCCGTATGCCTTGGAGAAACACAAATGGAGCACACAAATGTGGGCGTCGGTAACCTATCCAGACATTGTCAACTATCTCCTCTTCTCGACAAGCGCTTATACTATACACCAGGGATGCTCAGACCTTTTTACCCCAAGATCAACTTTTCAAGCAGCCTGCCTCTCCCGAGCTACCGACGACTTGGGGTGATAATGAAGATGATGCTGCCAAACCGTTTTAAGGTGTATGTTATGTTGCCTCCTATATTTAAAATACAAAATTAGCTTTTTGTGCACCGTACTGTCTGTGCGTTCATCCTGGATCACGCTGTGCCAAGGTAAATCTTAAAATTACACACCATCGCATCCTGCACTTTCTACTTTAGCTTAAGACATGACCTTTCCCACTCAAAAAAAAGAGAGAATCCCGTCCAGTTTAACCACTTTTTCTTTGATTATTCACATACTCCGACAGTCAGTGCATTTTAAAACAACAGCATTTCTTTATTAACTTTATCCATTAATATCGAAAGTAAACATAAGCATCATGTCTAGCTCGTCTTTGCTCTACACTGCCCAGACTGTGTTGCTAACTAAAGCAGCGGTGGTGGACG
This sequence comes from Syngnathoides biaculeatus, assembly GCF_019802595.1. Classification (NCBI taxonomy): domain Eukaryota; kingdom Metazoa; phylum Chordata; class Actinopteri; order Syngnathiformes; family Syngnathidae; genus Syngnathoides; species Syngnathoides biaculeatus. The sequence goes on along the minus strand of NC_084649.1, from coordinate 15,899,917 downwards.
CTGTCATTATAAAACACATTGATGGGCTGTGTAAGTACTGTAACATTTGTAATTATGGTCGGGGACCGGGTGTAAGGTAAACTATGAAAAGAGAGTGTGGTGGAGCAGCGGTCGTTGTGATGCCTAAAAGAAACCATTTATTACAGTACTTATATGAATTGTGCCATTGGATGTAACCAGTATTCCACACTCATTGAATCACATTGCAAAATGTCAGACTGAATGTTATACTTTAAATTTGGATTTTTTTTTTTTTTGCGTGGAACACAAAATATCTGCGAACGGAATGCATCAGCGGTGCACAATTGCGCATGCAGTTTAGAGTGAACATTGGTTGATGTTTTTTTTCTTTTTGGGGGGGCATGCCGTCCGGCGATCGACCAAGGCTGCCTCGCGATCGACCGATCGATCGCATTGAGCACCCCTGCTATAGACCAACTAAAGAATTACAAAGGTCTGGAGACCTACAACCAATTCACCAATGGCTAGGTTCGTGATCCGGTGGTATCCATTGTAAGAAACCAGTGTCTCCACACTGCTAAGGTTAGTGTACTGCACAATGCAATTTTAATATGTACCGCGTGATTACAGTCAGTGTTGTGTTAAATTATGTTGATTATAACAATGAAAGAGGTGCAAATTATTAGTTTCGTTTTTGTTAACGAGAGGGAGAGAGAGGTTTGACCGGAACGAGTCCCAAGGGGAGCCAGCACCTCTTTCTCGACAGCTACATTTTTAACTCAACTCACGAAACAGCTAGCGGTGCGGTAACTCGTTTTTGCCAACTTACTATAATAAAACAGAAAATACAGATTTTGGAGACATGCGATACATTCACACACACGAGTATTATGTAGGCCCTTGGCCCTAAAGAATACTTCTCCTTCACAGAACTTAGTTATTGCTAAGTAGGTGTGAAATTCTAAAAGGTATCCAATAATTACCAAGAACAAAATGCTCCGAGTAAACGCTGACATAAGGGAATGACTTGGCTGCTAGATCAGCTCTGCTAAAACGAGACAGCCACAGTTGTCGCCGTTTGGTTGATAACTGCTCCGTTTTCTCACACTGATTCTTGATAACAGCTGGCAGTCGAAAGAAAGAAGCTTTACGACGTCCACTTTCGTTTGAGCAACCGATAACATAGCAGTGCTCCCCCATTCGTACGCCTTTCTGACATGATTCCTGCTTAGTTACGGTTTGTTTATGCAAATTCACCAAACCAAAATGGCAACCGCATTCTCAACCTGAAGGTGTGTGACGTCAGTCGAAAACAGCCTATACTGTGGAACTAGATGCTTTCCTGTGAGTTCCGTCCGGTGTTCTATGGTATTCATCACACTTTTTCTCTTTGCGAGGTAGATTTCTGCTGCTGCAGCACAAATACAACACGAAAAAAAAAAAAAAAAACTAAAACGCAACGGGCCACATCTTGAGTTAAATCTAATGCTAAGGCTCACGAGATTTTTTAATACAGTATGTCGCTTGACGAGTTGATTATAACTTGCGGCCGTGTCATAATAGTCATCCCAAGACTCCTGAACAGCGGCATGAATGAATGGCTGCAATTATAATAGCGTCTTGTCACATGACAACAGAAAAGCTGCTGGCAGAGTTTTATCACATAAAGTGCACGGTGGAATTATCTATGCATGTCTATTTAATACCCCACCAAAAACACAGAAAGGCGAGTATTCAACTGCGACATACTGGTCGCCCAGAGGTTAACGTTTCGTTAGTAATGTATGGTTGTAGCGTTGGCTTACACCCCATGGTGAAGGGTTATTTTCAATTCTTAGCATGTATTGGATTAAGTAAATGTTGATGCTAGCGTAACCTGCTAGCAGGCGACACTAACTCACAGTTGACAGAATAAGGTCCCATTTGAAAATTCGTTTCAACAGGGAGCTCCAATTTGAATCACAAATTCGAGTTGAACTTACGATATAGCGTAGAGAAGAAAGCTGGATTCCTAAATTGCTACATGAAGTCTCTGGTTGGTCGCCAGCCTCCCATTACGAGCCGGCCCGTCAGTGTTAGGAAAACAAACGCGACTCTCACTTCGCGAGATACATCCGGATTTAGTGACGTCAATGCTCATTTAGCCAATCGGCACATTCGTTGCGACGGACTGCCCCAACCCCATAGTTCATTTAAAACGGCGGCAATAGCAAATTCTTCTTTCGAAACATCCAAACGATGCTTTTTATTTACAAGACCGAGGAGGCATAAATTTGTAATAGTAATGTGCAAAGATTATAGTCTAACTATGCTTTTCGTTTCCGTTGCGAATGTACTACGTAAAATACGTAACTTCCAATGCACCAATCCGACCAGCGGAAATACGCAACCTAAAATACGTCACGTTGCATATGCAAAACAGGAGAGGAGTCGCACTAGGAAGACGTTCGTGTTGATTGTTCATTTTGTTAAATGTCTGCTGAAACACTGATGCATTTATTCTGGCAATGTCCCTGTGCAGTACCAACAAATTCTGGAAAATTTTACTTCGGTTTATGGATTATTAATATTATATACTCTAATTTCACTCGTCAATGAAAAACAATTTTCAATAACTACAGCAAAAAATAGTCTTTGTGATAAATTGAATATATATTCTTGTAAATTTCCATATTCAGTAATCCAAATTTAGTCATTGAAAACATTTTCAAGTACTCTCAACGTTATATTATGATCATCATTAAATGTTTTTGGTTTAGATGAGCATGTCTCTTTTGCAGTATTATTTTATTTATTAATGACGATTAATGGGTGTATTATTGCGCGTTATTGTAAATTTAATATTGTCAATAAAGATTGTTGAAAAGAAAAAGGCGGTGCGGTAACTTCGTATCCCTCAACCACACTTGCGAAGCGAGTTTAGCGTAGCTTGCTTGGTTCCGGCGAACTGGCTCGGATTGTTGGACTACCCGTAACCCATCGAGCGATGTTTTACAAAAGGACTTTCTCTGTTTATTCGTCAAAAGGTGGAAAGTAAGCGGGCATCATGGAAGAGCCTTGGGACTTTGAGTTTGTTTCCCGTGTCGCTGACGGCTGCTTGTCGTTTCTGTCCGAATTCGTGGAGGACTGGCTCGCCAACGACATGAGAGTGTCCATATTCAAAATCCTCCTCAGCTGGTTAATTTTCAGTCTCCTAGCTATTCACTTCGCATGGAGGGTTTACGGGAACACGGTGAACGATATGTATTACCGACAGGGTGAGTATTTTTTTTTTCTTTTTCTCCTCCTTGTTTGCTACCCAGTTGCTAACGGAGCGGTGGATGATTGCTGTGGCGTTCAGGGAGCGGGCAGAACGGGGGGACACCCGACACAACGCCTGGCCTGGGCAGATGGTAGGTAAACCAGTAAACGCTGTTTTGTGTGTGAGTCCGTGTTTGTGTTGCATCATGTTATTCTGTCATTGTTGCAGGGGGAACACGGCGGGGGAACCATTCAAGTCTCATAGGGATTAGCTGACATCGATTTGGATTACTAGGAACTCCCAGGGACTATGAATGCATCTTCAAATTCAGATTTTTGTTTTTTAAAGAGTCACCAGTTCATTGAAACTGTACAGTTCACTGGAAAATGAGTGTAAATACACAATGGATTATAAATATTGTGCCTGGTTATTTTTATGAGACGCAATGCCTAGAATCAAAGTTGGTGTGGAAAAGTTCTCTTCTTTGAGGGAAGAGGGAAAGAAGTCCAGCAGTGAGACTGACCTCGCTTACCTTTTTGTGTCGCATTTGCCTCCAAATGTGCAACAAACTCGGTAATTTAATACTCTCGCTCTTATAAAATTAACTATTGTAGACAAGGTCAACCATAGGCCGGATGTGACCCACGGGCCGAAGAATGGCCAGGTCTGCCTTAAAAAGCACTCAATATTGGACCTTTCCAATGGCGATCTTAAGCTCCGCCCCACATCCCACAAGCTTCCAAAACAGCGACTCGAACACGAGCAGAACATGTTTGAAGTCGATTCTCTATCGCGTATTCCAAATAATATTGGGGTATGTTTTCTGCCAAATGCGCCAGACTTGTCCAAGAGAGTTCTACAGAAAGGCCTCTACTATTTCACGCAAGGATATGTACACGGATTTAAGATTTTGGATGGAGCAGGACGCAATGTCAGAGTAACAGCGAAATGTTGGCGATCGATGCAAAAAAAAAAAAGTTTGACGCCTCTCAAACTTCTGATTGAAATCCAACAGGATAAAATAGTGCAATGGTACTGCGCATGTAAAGCAGGGTGAGTACTTTTTACTTGGAAAGATCACGTTGATTGTAGTCTTTATATGCGAGCGGGTGTATTCATTTGACTTGGTTCGTAATGGAAGCTAGTGCTCTGTCTCAAAAGTCAGATGTGATCCAAATAGGCAAATAGACATTTCTCTTGCATGACATGGCGCATTTATGTATCCCTAACCCAACTCTTGGGCATAAAACATGACACACTTCATTCAGCAGGTCAGTGATACACTAACAAAGTGAACGTTGTTCTCCTGCAGTGTACAAAGCACTGATGATAATGAAATCACATTCTCCCTCACTTACCTTGGAACATACAGCCTTGTGTTTGTTGATATTGTCCATACTTAGTTGTACGTGCGCTCTTCCTCAAGCCTTAATCCATCGTAGACACTTCGTCAACTGTGTTTTAGGCTCTGGAAAATGAATCAAGCGGGCTAATTGTAACCTAGCAGGATAACTTTCATCAGAATTGCACGTTCCCCAAGCGCATCTGAGGAACGTCTTCTTCAGAAACATTAACTTTTCCAAGCGCACGCTACTGACAACCAGCATTGCTCATGGGACAGTACGGCAAGAAGGGTGGGTCAAGCCAGGGGATAAGACAATGCGGCTATCTGATTGGCTATTATTGTACTGTGTGATTGACAGGGCGTAAAGGTCCATTGGTCTTCTGAGGATCATATTAAAGTTTGTGTATGAGTAATTAATTCGCCTTGTGTTCCTTATGGTCAGTTGTAACTCGGCAACAATGCTATTCTTGGAAGCAAAATGGAAATGTACACTGAAGCTACAGTACGTGGTTGTTTTGAATACATGTGTAATTCAGTTTTATGTTCAGTCTAACATCAAACGTCAGCTGGGAGTTTCGGTAAACAGCTTGAAGCCACTTTTTTTAATGTTCTCTACCTGCCAAACTGCCGCTTGATGGAAGTGAGCCAAGTTTACCGCTGATTGATGCCTCGTAATTTCCTTACTCATGTCCCAATAAACTAGTTTTGGTTTTATTTCTTTTGTTTTAAAGTCCCATTCTAGTCCTCATCTGCGAAATCCCTACTGATCACGCACAAACAGACACACATGAAAAACACACTGGCGCATAAAATATTTTCTGTAAAATATATTTTATTAACTGAATTGAGTACATCAGAATACAGCAAAAGCAAATGTTTAAAATAGAGCAATTTTTTTTTGTACTAATGGATTAACATAATGGAACCTTATTGCATTGCTAAGATATACGAGCTGTGGAGGTAGATGGCTGTACATCATCATTGGTGGCAGATGTATCAGAATATTCAAGTGCTCCTGATATTGCATACAAATACAGTATCATTTTAAGATAAAACATGCATGGATTGAACATGTAATTACAAAATAGGAATAGTATCGATAACCAGCAAGACACAGGAAAAATGAGTACTTTTGCTGTTGCCATTTCAGTAGACTTATTATCTCCAACAGGTTTTGATGAACATTAACTTTTAGTTTTGTCACTTTTGTACTAAAATAACTATGGAACGTGCCAATTTGCCATCGGTGATTGTCAATCAACCACTTGGAAAGGCAAGAACATTGGCCCACGACCCTTGTGAGGATAGGACTGGTTATGTTGACATTTGTATCGCAAATCATCTTTTCCCTTTTAAATTATCATTAAGCCTTTCCAGCCTTCCCCCAAAAAACAGCAAACACTATTGTATATTTTAATGAGGAAAAACAGCACTCCATAATATTGCAGTTGATAAAAAGTGAAATTATAAAATTAAACCACCTGGGGCCATGTAAGAGACTGATACTGTATGTTTATTGATGTATTATTATGAATCGCACTGACTTCTAGGTAGTCCTTGCTGCATCACAGAAGTCAATCATTTTACAATGGAGCATCTCTTGCCTAGGACTCAGTGGGACGAATAATGTCTAACTCATTTCTGAGCTCTTCAGAACGGCGCTAATATTAGCCCTTCTACGTAGAGGACAAAGAAAATATGACTGAGTACAACTGCCTTTCTTTGGGCAGTTGTTTGGCTGTTTTATATACACAAAGTCTCATTGTCTTTGTTCCATGTTTATTTTGACAGTAAATGTTAAGTGAGAGTGGCAAAAAAACAGCTAGTGGTGCTTACTGTAAAGTGAGTTGAGTTCACTCGGGTTAGGGTTCAATGCTTTTTTAAAAAAACAAAATCTGTTATTTATTTTTCGGGGTAATGTAATAAGATTAGTTTGAAAGTGTTAGGTGGCAGTGTTTTAGGAATATTGTTTGTGGTGTATTTAGGGTTTAAAAGATACTACTTTACTGAGAACTAGAAACAGTGGTGGGCCCATGCGGTTCTCTGTAGTGGATTCAGGTCCAGTCTACTTTCAGTCCTATTTGGCACATTGTGGAATGAGGAGGATGTGCACATCCATGACATTGGTGCAGGTTAAGCCTGGTACGAGTAAATTACGCCCACCAGAAAGATGTGTAAAAAAAGTGAAAGAATCATTGTTTTTAAGGAAACTGCTCATGTCCAGTTTCTGTTTTTTGGCGTCTTCATACAACTTTGCATCTGTGACGGCCCCGGCTGCCTCGGTGGGCCCATCCTGGCCATCGGTTCCGCCGCTCAGGAAGACGGGACTGTCTAGCAGGGGCTGCAAGCCTCTCAGCTCCAGTCCCACTCTCATAGCCAGCTCTTGGTTGCGACCTCCACGGCCTTTACCCGTCAGCTCCACGGTGGGCTCGCCCCCCGCCAACACGCATGCGGCGCCCCGTCCCTGTGACCGGGCCTGCTCCAAACTGTGCATGACGCGGCGAAGGTCCCCGCTTTCCACGCCCACCTGCGGCCCCAGCTTCAGCACCTCTGAGCCGAGCTCGGACGGAGTATCCCCGCGAGAGCAGGCGAAGCGGGCCAGGAGCCCGTAAAGACGGGACACTGACCTCACATCACCGCACACGCCTGTCGATAGCACAATTGGACGGAAACCGAGCTGGAGCGCCCGGCGGCCCGCGTGCTGAAGAGCAATGCTATTGGAACCGATTATTGTATTGAGAACGTGCCCTGCCTTGTTCGTTCCAACTTCTTGTCGGAGTGGAAGTCTCCCCAACACGTGCTTCACAGAAGCAGGGGCAGAGTTCAGCAAGCTGTAGCGCTCGAGGACCACCAGCACCTCTTCGCGACACACCGGGCCCTCCACCGTGGGACCGCTCGCTATCAGGTCCAGTGGATCGCCAATCACGTCAGACAGTATCAGCGCCAACACCTGTGAAAGAGTACACACTGAACACACGTCCATGAAAAATGGAAAAACATACAACATCTCTCTTTTTACAGCATTGCAGCAAAAACTATGATAAAAACAAATGAAAAAAAATTTTTGGGGTGGTTTTGAACAATGTTTAGTGTAAAAATCACAAAAATTAAAGTATTTTTTGGCCTGTTAAAATAATCGTTTTTAATTGATTAATAATAAAAAAAACAATATAGCATACTGGGTTTTTCCACCTCCTTATGCAAAAAACATTTTTGTGTAAATGAAAAAAGAGCATTCAAATATAGTGATTAAGTTAAAAAATTTCCACTTTTTCTTATACAACTTTTTTTCTTTGATAGAAAAGATACACTAAAACAAAAAACATTATCTTTTTTTCTTATTTTACAAAAAACTCAAATCAGAAATCCTTTTGTTTAAAAAGTAAAACTTATTTTGTATCTAAAACAATAATAAAATCAAACATATTCCCATATCTAAATTCTCCATAAAAATGGCTTTTTTATACCAATGGTATAAAAAGAAAAGAAAATTGATATGGGAAGCGTTTTTCAAACCTATTAAATAGTTTGAGAGTCCTGCTTCCCACTGGATCATGTCAATGGTTTGAAAAGAGAATGTTTTTGAGTGCCTGACTGGAGGATGCTGCAAAGAGTGATTAAAATATAATGTATTTGAATTTATAATTTAAGTTTTTTTACTAAATAGAACCACGGTGGCCCAACTGTAAAGTCTTGGCCTCACAGTTCTGAAGTCCAGGGTTTGATCCCGGGCCTGCCTGTGTGGAGTTTGCATGTTCTCCCCGTGCCGGTGTGGGTTTTCTCCGGGCACTCCGTTTCCTCCGGCATCCCAAAAACATGCAGCATTAATGGGAGACTCTAAATTGCCCCTAGGTGGGATTGTGAGTGCGACTGCTGTCTGTCTACATGTGCCCTGCGATTGACTGGCAACCAGTTCAGGGTGTACCCTGCCTCCTGCCCGACGACACCTGAGAACCCTTGTGAGGGTAAGCAGCTCAGAAAATTGATGGATGGACAATTATAACCCCTCATGCAGAAATTCAACAAAAAGTCAAAGTAAAAGCATCAGTTACCTGAGCCGGGTGAGCGCACTGCGCAAGCCCTCCGCCCTTCAACACGGACAAGGCACGTCTGACGGTGTTCAGCTCCTGAATGGTGGCGCCCCCGCCCGCCACTTTGCGGGTGATATCGAGTTTCTCTTGCAGGGTTATTGGCGGAATGGGTGCGGGTAGCAACGCCGAGCCCCCACCTGGATATGGCGATTACCCAAATATTATAGGGTAGTGTTCAGGAGTATACGGGTACTTAATACCTAAAAGGTACCTGAAATGAGCACGAGAAGCAGGTCTCTCTCCGTCAATGCGCTCGCCAGCCGGGCGATGCATTCTGCTGCCTTCTGGGAGTCAGCGTCGGGCAGGTTGTGTTGAGCGCCCTCCATGACTTGGATGCGGCTGCTTTCCTTTAATAGAAGGTGGCTGCGGAGACAAACGGCATCATTGGTGGAGGTGCCTCCACACTTGCGTCAATGTTGACCGTAAAAAAAAAAAAACATGACACAAAACCTGTCATTGAAAATTTTATGAAACATTTCATGGAAATTTGTTACCTACCCTATTTTTCATTATCGTAAAACTTTCCTGTAAGATTTTACTCTCATGTAATGACTTTTTTTGATATTATTATGACATAAAATTAGTTCTTTTACTCCGACTACTTTCTTGCAATATGATGACTTAACTGCCACAAGGATTGTTTTAGTAACATTTTTTAACAAATATAAATTTTCTTTTTTTACTAAACTCTGTAATATGACTTAATACTCAATAGTATGACTTTGTAATTGTAATTAATTGTAATTTCTTAACATTTTCTTACCTTTAATCTATCTTTTAATGATATTCTCATTGAATTCTGACTTCTTTCAAGCAATAGCATGAGACTATATTAAGAAAAACAATCTTCATCAAATTAGAACTTTTTCCTCAGAATTTTCCAATTTTATCCACAAATTCTCATGAAAACTCATCACTTGACTTTTTTTCTCCTAAAATAATGAGCTTCATTTTTGTAACGAGTTAATCACAAGATTACAATTTTGTAATTTTAATCTGATAATTTTCTTATTAAGAGTGTACGACAAAGATGACTTGTTTTTTAGCAACATGACAGAAAATTCATAATTCTAAAACCTTAATTCTCACAAATTTACCAGTAACCTTCCAAGATTATTACAACAAAATTCCAACTTTTTTTGTCACAGCCTTGTGACTTTATTATATTATTCTAGTAATCGTAAAAAAAATAAACTTTTCGACATTGTTGCTTTTGCTTACTGTTTGCCATGCTGGCGTAATGCCTGCTGAATGCCACGAGGCACGCTGATGACCCCTCGCACCAAGTGGTCTCCCAGAATCCTCTCGGCCTCGGTGGCCATGCCCAGCACCGCTTTTCCGAAGCCCACCACGTGCACATTGTTGCTCAGAGGGAACGTGCGACCGCTGCACACCAAGGAATTGCCTCGGCGCTCCAAATGCTGCCGGAGGGCGACGTCTGGCTGCACGGCCTCCAGCGCCGCCGCAAACACCTCGCGTGCCCCAGCGTGTAGTGACATTTTCCTCCTCCCCAGGAGAGCCAGGAACGGTTGGGGCCGGATCAGAAAGAGAGCATGTGCCATGGATGCTTTATAGAGTTTTCCTGAGAGTGGGGGGAAGCAAGCCATAGTTTTATCCATCCATCCATTTTCTTTGCAGCTTATCCTCACAAGTGTCACAGGAAGTGCTGACAGGGGCGGAGGCGGGGTACACCCTGAACTGGTCGCCAGCCAATCGTAGGGCACATGGACACAAACAGCCACACTCACAATCACACCTAGGAGCAATTTAGAGTGTCCAATTAATATCGCATGTTTTTAGGAAGTGGGAGGAAACCGGAGCGCCCGGAGAAAACCTAACGCAGGCATGGGGAGAACATGCAAACTCCACATAGGCGGGTCCGGGATTGAACCCGGGACCTCACAACTGTGAGGCCAACACTTTACCAGCTGATCCACCGTGCCGCACCCATAGTTTTAAATCAATTTTAAATGTTGGCCTTTTTATAAAATATTCACTGAAGCGCTATTGTCTAAATTGTGCACATTTGTAATTAAGTCAACATGATATAGTCTGGTCCTTTTGCACATGCTCTACACATACAGTACAATCAATAACGCAACAACACATTTCATAATTTATGTTAATTGTGATTTATGTTGTTAATTTCAATCTAATGATCTAGTTGTAATCCACTTTTTTAGAGGAAACATCTGAGGGTCCCGGTGATATATTCATTCAAAACCAAAAGTAATTAGAATGTAATTAAATGTAATTAGTTATATTACTTTGAGGAAGTAATTGAAATAGTGACTGTACTATTCCATTTTTCAACAGAGTAATTTTAAAGCCGGTATATGAATGGCCTACTTGCGCATTCAGTAAAACGGGTCGAAGCACCTCGGAGGAGACCGAGATCAAAATAACCGACTTTAACGTCTACTGAGATGATGGTGACCTCTCACAAAAATCTGCATTTCAACATTTCTAGCTCTCTTTTTAATCGACCTTTTACGACATACAGTATCAATGGCCGTCATGTCTTTTGAAATGTTTGGCACAATCTGTGCTTATGCAGAAAACATTTGTTTGTTCCTTAGTGGACATTCGACTCGCCTATCACTTTTTTGACAATTAGTTGCTCCAGCGGACGAGATTAGACGTTGAACTGATAAAACAAGCGTAACGCAGTGAAACATTCCTGAACTAAAGAATCATAAAGAAAACATCAATGTGATCCCCTTTAGTCAATAAGTTTGACGGGTCGAAGTTAAAATCCATTACGAAGACGTAAGCAAAACCCTCCTGCTGAGAAATACCTGCAAACATTTTCGAATGGGAACCTCCTCGATGTGTTCCAGCATAGCAGGCGAGCTCGTGTTTCAAAAGTCAGACTGAAGACTAAAATCAACAGTTGTGTATCGAGCGTGTAATAATTGACTTGGACTCACCGTCTGACCCGACACCGTCCCCTTCCCTGTGCTTGCAAACAGCTCTTCATTTGTCCCACTGCAGATACTCATACTGTACACACGTAAACACATGAAAACAAGTTTTTAGTCCTGAAGTTGTTTTACAGGCAATGTTTGGGGTTCTATTTTCAACAAAGCGCGAATGACTTCACCATCGTTGGTACTGTGGCAATGAAAAAGTCAACAAACCGCTGGTCAAATGCCAGGTTTCCGAGCAATACAAAAATGAGACCATTTAAAAAAAATAGCTCCACCATTAAATGGAACAATTTGTACAACTCATATGGAAAAAAATATTTAAAAGGATGTAAGTGACCCCACCTTGAGCCGTCACCTTATCGAGGGTGAAGGGGTTTGCGTGACCCAATCATCCTCGGAGCTACTGTAAGTTGTAGAAAATGGTAAATTATAACAGATATAATAATAATAATAGAAAATTGTAGTGATTCACCACTTATTAATGGTGGGAAAAGCTTTGAAATTGTTTATATTGGTTTCAATAACAAAAAAACTGGCAAATGAGATATACCCAAGGATCAAGAATTCAACTTTTTTTTGTTTCGTGCAGTGGTGTCAAAGTGGTTCTCTCACTCTCGAATTTAGATCAGCCTCGTTGTCAAGCAACACAGTGAAATAATGTGTTGAATTCTTGTCAAAATAATACACATTGGGTGGCAACTACTTTTTGTTCCACTTGGGGAGATGCAGAATGGGTAAGCACCACGGAACGGCATGCTGCTAAGCACAGTTGCATTTGGAAATTTTCAAATAAATACGTTTGGTCATCAAATAATCAACAAAATAAATACAAGAGTCAACAATACCTGCATAAGTTTAACTTGGAAAATGTCTAGCACTGAGATGATCTCACATAGACAAAAAAAAAAAAAAATCCTAGATATATTCAGGGAAAGTTTACTGAGTAATTGATTCAGTCAATTGCAGGGCAATTAACAAATTTCCATTCAAAATGGATTAGATTTATATGGTGTAATTAAATTGTACGGAGTAACTGCGATAAAACAGCCAGGGTGAATTTAGACAAATACTGTATTTACCAGGAACAATGGAGGGATTAACATTTTATCTTTTGAATAAATCCATTCCTAACAATAAATCTAATTTACTTCACGTTAATATTTTGAGTGTATTGGCAAACCTGCACAGTCACTGTGACATCTAATTATACACCGACAATTTCAGTCAACCAGTACAGAATTATAAATCAGTGTGATTACTGGCTCACTGTACTTCTTAGTTGCTGAGTTGGGGGGGGGGGGATGAATCAATAAATTATTCATATATTTATTAGAACTTATTTTGATGACTGTGCATCTATTGGTCAGGTGTATTTGTATAATTATTGGCATCGAAACAGATGTTATCTAACATCACTTGTGATTACAGTAGGCGCTTACCACCTACTGTATGATGTTATATTTTGTTGGGTTTTTTTTGTTTTTGTTTTGTTTTGTTTTTGTTTTTACGACGACATCTATTCGTCCCGTGTGACGACCTGACCATCGTCATATGGCGATTCTCCACTCTTGCTAACCCCAAGTAGTAAAACGTTACCAACGGCAAGATTCACGCAAATACGTCATAATCACGACATACCTCGAAGTTTCTTCGGCGTTTTGTCTAAATGCGTGCTGTAAATATGTTATCCATTTTGATTTTAAAAAGTATGGAGACGTAAAGTTATGACTTGAAAACATCGAAGCTCAAAATTAAAGCCATCGAGCCTGCTTCTTGAGTTCTTGGTGGTCAGCAAAGCGGCGTAAGCGGTGCGTTACCGCCACCTGCAGGCGATAAATGGAACCTACAAGAGTGAATGGCAAATTATCAATCCGTCCATGAACTGAGCCGCTTATCCTCACAAGTGTCGCGAGAATGCTGGAGCCCTAACTCAGCTATCTTCGGGCAGGAGGCGGCGTACACCCTGAACTGGTTGTTTGCCAAATAAGTCAGAATGTTAATTAAAATGAAATAAAGAGTTGACAAAGTACTTTTACAAAGTCATCAAAATGCTTTTAATATATGAGGACATTCTCCAGACTTGGCATGACCGTTTTACAGAGGCACAAATTACAATCCCCAACTCGGTCCATTTAAAAGTCTTATTTCATATAAATGTGCTACATTAAAAAAATACTAACACAAAAAAAAACACTGTTCAATTGTCACAATATGAAAACCTAAGTAAATGTTGAGCTCCATCCGTATGCAATATGCACCAGCTTAATTGGAAGTGCAAATGGAGAACGACTGCAGCCTAAGCAGCAGCTTTCTTATTCATGGGAGCAAAGGAACTACCAACCATTTTACACATCATCAAAATGCAATCGCCGCAAGGTAACTTGATCCCTTCATACAACTTAAATACTTGACTATTAAATAACACCTAATAATTTACAAGGTTATATACTGGTGCCCAGTACAGAATGTTACCAAAGAGGTCGCAGAAGAGGGTTGAAGCAGCAACTCCAGCACCCGGGAAAAAAAAATAAAAATATTTGTGCCATTTACTGTATCCTCCGATACGGAAAACCACTTCAATGTATACAACCATTCCCATAAAGGAAACTACTTCCACTACCATTTCCTTGTATGGATCTTTTTGCAATGTCATGACAGTGCATTGCTCTGTGCGCTCAACAGTTTTTCATGCCACGATTGGCACATTTGCTCAACATGTGCCAGGTTAACAACACTGTTATTAACTATGGTGCTTTTCTGAGGCTGGATTGACACTCCTGGTCCAACCGCCCAATTCTGATTTTATATCAGATTTTTTTCTTTTCCATTTTCACGTTCGTTTCAGGTGACACATCCAATATGGCTGTGTTCACACATGGAACCTGCCCGCAATTGCACTGAAATAACTCCACTAATGTCATCAGCTGGCAGCGACAACACAGAACCAGACAAGGCATTTAGGGAGCCTATGCTGACCCCCCTTAATTTGAATGGCCACTGTACGCAATTATTTTTCTTATTTAATGATGAGCACACCTGAAATGTAGCATATTTAGACCATGTTAACCATCTATGATTTGGATGTATTTTCCTTCACCCATTGATGGATTACAATGACGACAAATTGGCATTGATGTGGTATATCCCATCTGTCTGTTTACTCCTCACTCACACTGGCACCTTTGGAAGTGCCCTGATTCTAATATGAAGCTTTCTAATTCCCTGTGATTTATTTTCTTTTTACGCTGCCTTGGCATGTATCACAATTGTACCACTTGAGAGCAAAAAATAAATAAATCTTGTCACTGGAACCATGCAGTGTAAATCCAGCCTGAGAGACATTTGGCACCTTCACCCCCCCACAATGTCCACATTTTCCTGAGTGCCCACGACCGGTCCCTGACACTGCACCGAAGCTTGCTGCTTCTATGCAGGTACACCGTCGTATTGCGTACACAACACAGAAGAGGCAGCAGGCGGTGTCAAGAGTATGGGGGGGGGGGGGGGGGGCGCTATGTTGTAAAAATAGAAAGCAGAGGTCATTTGTCAGTGACGGTGGCGGCGGCCATGGGGGTGCGTATCGCCCCGCGCGCCGTCGCCGCCAGCTCCTCGATTTCAGTGTTGAGCCGTCGGATCACCCACTCCACGGCTTCACGGCCCTGGAAAGAATGAAAGAAAAAAATAGAATGGCTAAAAATGTAAATTAACCCGCATCGATTTACAGTTTACCAGGTAGCATTCTCAGTGGGGGTGGGTGCCTGATCAATTAATTTAAGTTTATTTGTCAGAAGATTCATTTTAACTTTTTTTTATGTGGTTTCATAGTTCAATATGTGTTGAGCTTCATTGAAGGCTCTAAACAAGACATTTGTCTTTACATGCTCTGCAATATACTGGCGACCAATCCAGGGTTTAACCTGCATCCCTCACCAAATGTCAGCTGGAAATGACTCCAGCTGTCCTACAACCTTAATGAGGTCAAGCACTATAGAAAATGCAGTGATAAATGAAATAAAAGCAGACTAAAAACCAAAAAGGCGGCACGGTGGGTTCATCTGGAAAGCGTTGGCCTCACAGTTCTCAGGTTCAATCCTGGACCTGCCTGTGTGGAATTTGCGTGTTCTCCCCGTGCCTGTGTGGGTTTTCCCCGGGCACTTCGGTTCCCTCCCACATCCCAAAAACATGCTAAATTAATTGGACACTCTTAATTGCCCCTAGGTGTGATTGTTAGTGCAGCTGTTTGTCTTTATGTGCCCTGCGATTGTCTGGCAACCAGTTCAGGGTGTACCCTGCCTCATGCTCGTTGCCAGCTGGGATAGGCTTCGGCACTCCCCTCGACCCTTGTGAGGCTAAGCGGCAAAGAAACTGAATGGATGTTTGTATATTTTGTCTCTTGTAAGCCTTTGTTCTCCTCCAATATTTTCTAGACTCTCTTAAAAGTTATACCTCATATTGACATGTGAGGACCAACCAATATTTAGTTTGATGTGTCGTTGATCTCTCACCTTCCCCGCATTGGTCGAGATGGTGCTTGCGAGAACGCCCTCCAGGTAGCTGCTGAGACTTACTCCTTTTACAGAGATGATAGCTTCTTGTGTCAGGATTGTTCTGTGAAAAATCATTTTGAAAGTTACAAATGAACTGTCAGCATGGTGTGTTGGTTCAGAACACTTCTGTAAACTTACTTTTTAGAATCCTCAGGGTGGGGTTTATACGTTAACTTCTCATCCACAGACACCAAGTTAGTGAACGTGATCTACAGCGCAGGGAGAGATACAATATTACAAAAGGACAAAGCTGTCAGACGGGTGCACGGCACTCTTCAAGTACACTTCATTGCACAACAGGCAAGTCTTCATTCCCCAAAAGGTTATTAGCACACCACTTTACAGCCAAGATGTTCGAACATTAATAAGTGCCAAAATGAGCATTACTAGCTTTGTCAAGGCATTTTTTTGTATTGAATGTCATTCTCCGCGTCAGACACGATGGCAAACATTCACTCCCGTTGAATTTTAAAAACTCACATTTGTAGACTGAAGTTCCAAACGCTTCTCGTGTGGATCCACAACTGAGTGCTCTTGAATGTATGTGCACGTCCGCGTGTTGCCAATGATCTGTGAACAAATGTAAATGCAAGTTAAGTGTTGTTGTTTTTTTTTTTAAGCTTTTTTTCGATTTTTAAAAATGCACGGTGGGCTGGATGAAGCCGACATCCTCAGGGTACGCGAAACAAGCAGGGTACACCTTTTATTGGCCACCAGTCAAACATTTACATCTAAAGACAATTTAGTCTTCAAGGGAACCTAATTTGCTTGTTTTGGGAATGTGGGAAGAAGCTGGAGTGCAAGGCACAGCGAGAACATACAAACTCCACATGGGAAGCCCCAAGATGAGATCCAAACTCAGAACTGTGAGGCAGACATGCTCACCGCTATCCACCATTCTGCTTTTATCAGTAATAATGAGGAAATAACCATCCATTTTCTGTTCCGTGCATTTACATCATCGTAAAGGTCGCTCGGCATCTTGATGATGTATGTTCAGACCGTGAAGCTACTTTAGCATTATCTCGCTTCAGCTAGTCATCATTGCAGAGGTCATAAGGGGTGCAACACAGGAGACGGGCGCCAACAAATTTAACATTCTTGTGAGCTCTCGCTTTACCTCGGAAAGTTACATCACACGCTGTCACGGGTTGTACCACGGCCGAGACAAAATTGGCACTCACAACTACTACAGCTCCAGTCGGCGAGCAGCTCTAATTCTTCAGTGCAAGGACAGGAATAGGTTTTGGTTTGAGATACTTACGGACTTTACAATAGAGGGAAGACCCCACTCAGTGCTGAGAAGCCTTTTGCTGTGTAGGCGGCCCTGTTGGTCCACAGTCCGGTCCAAAACGTCTACCCCGAACACGCTGGGATTCATTGGATTGGGATACTTTTGCATCGCGGCCTTGGTCACCGTCTCCCATGGGTGACTGTTGGATGAAAATTCAAACAATCAAGCTCACGTTCAAAGATTTAAAATAAATGAATCGCGCCACAATGCAGTGATTACCAGTTGTCATTGGCCTGTTTTATTTAATATTTATGAACCAGGAGTGTTTTTACAGTCAAATATTTACTCTATTTATGACATTTAACTAGGGAAATTAAAACTCTTGGGTGACACCGAAATAAATTATGCCAAGTACAGTGTTCTGTAACAAATGTGTGGTCCAAGATTTTTTTTTTGGTGATTTTGGACAATCTTGATACACTGTATATAATTTGTTAAATATTACATTTGTTTTGCTCATGATGGTCATGTTATGTTTTTTTTTTTTACATTGTACAGGTTTTTTCACTTTATATTCGGGGTTCTTACCCTATGGGTGTGTGAGAATGTTTTTTTTTTCTCTAAATATTAACAAAGCTAATAGATGTCGCAAAATTGCAACTGATTTGGGAAGAAAATGTATAAAAATTATTATTATATACATTATAATTATTAAGTCAGAAACAAAAATGTTAATTACTAAGAAAATCAGATAATAAAAATAAATAAATAGTGGATGTCACATCCAGATTTCAACATTGTCCTAAGTCAATGGAAATAGACAACTTACAAAAAAAGTAAGCTAACCAGACCTGCCAACTTCCAGAAAATAATTTCTAAAACAATTTGTCTGAATTTCCAGATTTTTAACATTATATGAAATGCATTAACATGGGATAGTTGTTGCAGTATGTTATGTAATAGGATTAAAAGAAAAATCTGTACACTGTTCATTTTTACATCATTACTTAACTGTACTTTCAAGATTTGTTATTTTAATATATGGATTGGATTAATTATACCTACTTTTCAAAAGTAATTTGGCCAACTCTGCCTGCTCGTCACTTTATTGGAAAAATTGTCGCCACAGTGGTCAGATAAATGGCTAAAGTAGATATAGTGAACAAATTGGTCGGTTGGCAAAACTTTGGTAAACTCGCTCCTCTATGTTGTTAGTGGAAGTGGTGCACATCAGTTGATGACGATAAATACTGCAATTCATTCATTTGAATGGGGTTTGAGAAAGGTCCTTCGTATTATACAGGTCAAGAAAATGTGGTTAAAAAAATAAATAATACCCATGATAGAAATTAGCACTGCATGGTAATTTTGTTTAATCGGCGTTGGGATTGTGAGAGGGTCCTTGCGTTTAGATCCGCTGTAATAACTCCCTGAACACAATAGTTTTTAGAACCCATGACGTAAGGGTAATATAGTTGAATAAAATGTCATGTCCTTTTTCCTGCAGAGGTTCGTCGAAGGTCATCAGTGTCTGGTTTCCACGGAGACGCGTGAACGCGCCCCGATGACGTTTTGCTAGTGACGTCACAGAGTCCGCGGGGGGAAAGAGAGAAAAAGAGGGAGAACTAGGGCAAAGGTGACGCGACTACACGGTCATCTTACGCAAGAAAGCTGCCACCGGCTTCATACACGTGCATCTTCTCAACGGACTACTCTTATTTTTACTTGAGTGTGACCTATCCTATCACTTTTAACAGTTAAGTCCAACGAAGACGACCCCCCAAAAAAACCTCTTGCTAAGCTACTTGGATGAAGTACCCGGATGTTCCGCTTTACGAATTGTGTAACGCTCACGCTGTCTGAGGTTTGACAATGAAGCCGCTGCCGCAATGGGTTATCGCATTAGCACTCACTTGAATATGTGTTCCGAGGTCCAAATCTTCATTGTGGGGCGAGTTGGGTCCGGATGGATGGAATTCGCTGGGGTGATTTGTCAGAGTGACGCCGGCCGGTTCAAGCACTTCTTCGCTTGCTTGCTACTAGCCTCTCCTCTCCCTCTTCCTCCGGTTCTCGGGAGCAGTCATGTGACCACGATGACGCACTTCCGGTGTTCAGGCATGCAACGCGGCGCGTGAGAAGCCTCCTGTCAGTCATTTTTTTCTTTTGCAGGCAGCTGATAGCGTGTTAAAATAGAGCTGAGTGACATAACACGAAGGCATTTTTTTTTAACTATGTGTCCAAGGTTTTATCTTCCTTCCTACCCTCAGTTTTGCTTTTTTATCTTGCCTCCAATCATTCATCATGTCCTTTTTTCTTTCATTCGTACTTCATTCCTGTATTTTTCTTTGTCCCTTCCTTCCTTTTTTCTTTTGCTTAAGCATACTTTTCTGTCCTCTTTCCTCCCCGCTTTCCTCCCATCACTTCACCTTGCTTCCTTCCACTTCAGAACTGCGTTTTTTTGTTCCTTCCCTCAGAGCCGCTGTCTTAATTCACTTTAATCTATTTTTTATGCTTCTTGCCTTTGGTAACGGCACCTTTTGAAATAAACAAGTTCATTTAAACGAAATATTCATACTTTTGGTTTTTATGTCAAAATTCCACAATGTACCCCCCACCCCGTTAGTGAGTATTGCATACATAACCTTCAATGTTAACACAGTTGTCCCCCATGGAAGGGTGAAAGTTCAACCTTGAAAGACCAAGTACTGAGTTTAGGCTGCTAAATACACAGTGTCGACATGAGGGACCACATACAGTATTTCCAGAAATTGTTGCAACTCATTTTTTCTATATGATCAGGACTTTTCAGTGACTGTTTTGGCTCTTCATTCAAAATTGTTATTTTATTTTTTATAGCTTTTCAAATAACTATTTTATTCTCATAGCAACATGACTAATTGTGTAACGTTACATTTTTATTGTGTTTGCAGAAGACTCATTTTTTTGTAACTCAATTTTTGTATCATGACTTTTTTCCACTAAAAATGTGACTTAATTTTCAACATTAGAACGTCAATTCACACACACACACACACATACACACACAAAAAAAAAAAAACACAATAGGACGACTTTTTTTGAATGTGTGACTTTATTCTGGTAACTTTACAACTTTATTCTCAGAACATAACTTAAAGAAAAAACTGTAAAATTTTATTCTCGCAACATTGCAAATTTTTTCCCAACAATTTTTTTGTCACAACAATACTTTTTTCCCCACAACATTGCAAGTTTGTGTAATTTGCTCAACTATTCCTGGAACATTACAACATTTTCCATTTACATCTTAATTCTGGTAGCACTATGACTTGTTTGTTATTATATTCTGCAAATATTCCCGTATGCTTGTGATTTTTTTTTTTATGCACACAAAACTTTTTGAGAACTATATAACTGTTCTCTGGACATTCTTTTGTTTTGGGGAGTTGTGACTTTTTTCTGGAAATGTCGCGACTTCCTTTTTATATAATCATAAACATAGGCAAACGTACAATTTCATTGTCGAAACATTGGGACTTTTTCAAGTACTTTGCAACTCAACTCCTGCGACATTATGACTTTGTGTTTTTTATACTAACAGATGAATGAGGAATTTAGCATGACTGTTACACCTAATATGTCAAATTTATAACGAGATTACCAAAGAGTGATTCATTACCCTTGTTAAAGGACTTTGTGCCCTCAGTGGCTTAAAAAATTTGAATTATTTATCTTTGTGGTTGTTCTTCTTCACTCCAAACCTTATTTTTTGAACTGATCTGAACTTATTAATGTTCTATTTTAGGTGAAAAATAATTAGCATTGATAATTTACGCATGTTAGCCGATTTCTTACAAACTACAACAGAGTACACAAGTCTAGATAACTTTATTCCTGCACTTATCGCATGGCGCAGACACTCAAGGCAGTAAAATGTGTAATCTCAAAGTCCCAGGCTGCTCACTGTGGGAGGAAACCGTGTGACAGTCAAGCACATTTTATCAGCGTCAATACTCGCCACTACGCACTCAGAGTACTGGTAAAATGTTTTAAGTAGTTGAGTAATGCAAAGGCGTATTCGAGCCGTGCTGAAAAGACACAAAATTAACAAATAATACTACAAGATAAAGTTGAAACGTTCTGACAAAGTTGTTAAAGAGAAAAAAAAAAGATATACATGAATTTGTAACTTTATGAGTGTAAAGTTCAAGTTTTAAAAGAAAAATGGTAATATATTTGCAAGTATACAACTGCGCCAAGATGAGGACTCCTGCGGCTTTTGAAGTTATTGTTTAAAAGCATTCCTAGAAAGTCATATCAATACAGGAACACTGTCAGATTTTGTGTCACAAGTCTATTGCTGACTTTGAGCACCAATCAGAAGTACAGTATTTCATAATTTATACCACCTGCCGAATATATTACATTTGGGTATTTTGACATGATGACTTTCTTCTTGCAACTTTCTGACTTTATTCTCATAACTTTACTTTATTCATGAACTGTATTACTTTATTTTCATAACTTTATTCTTGTAACATTCGCACTTTTAACTAGTAATATTGAATCTTAATTCACGTAACATCACAATGTTTTTCTCAAAATTTTACAATTCATATTCACATAACATTCTGACTATTATCTACTATTATTATCTTTATTGTCATACCAATGCAACTTTTCTCATTGCATTGCATCTTAATTTTTGTACTAATGTGACTTTTTTTGTAACTTGAACACTTTTTTAATATATATTTCAATGATACATGTGTGTAGAGTCACTAGAAAAACTTGGAAAAAAATGAATCAAAAATAAAATGAAATACAGATTTCTTAATGAATACAGAAATAGTGACGCCAATACGCAAAGTCAGAATCCCAGTAGCGACCTGTACATAGTCTACACTATTCTGAAGGGCCAAAGGGATCTGAAGCCCTCCATCGATCCATCCATTATCCATACCGCTTATCCTCACTAGGGTCACGGGTATGCTGGAGCCTGTCCCAGCTAACTTCAGGCGAGAGGCGGGGTACACACTGGACTGGTCACCAGCAAATCACAGGGCACATACAGCCTCAGTTCTCGAACATCCCCGTTCTCGAACAAATCGGTTTTCAAATTAAAATGTTGAGATTTTTTTTACTTATGTTTTCAAACGAAAATCAGTACTCGAACGCCCCCAACAAAACCCGGAAATAACAGAACACGCACAGCCAGACCAGCTGAGCCACGACGCACTTTGTTGTGAATTCCCATGGCGCCCAAAAAACCTGGAAATATTACGCGTGCACCCCGACCAGCTGGCCCACCCACGACGCGCTTTGTTATTGTGAATGTGAACGAAGGCCCCCCCCCCCCAAAAAAAAAAAAACGGAAATAACATAACGCGCACAGTGGTTGATTCGGTTTCCGAACAAATCACTTCTCGAACCGCCTTCTATAACAGACTGTGGTCGAGAACCAAGGCTGTACTGCACATACAAAGAAGCATTTGCACACACATTCACACCTATGGACAATTTAAGAAAGAGGTTTCAACAAACCTACCATTGTGGCAATATGGGAGGAAACTGGAGCACCCTGAGAAAACCCACACAGGCACTGATGTAACATGCAAACTCCACACAAGCACGGCCAGAATTGAACCTGGGTCCTCAAAACTGTATGGCGGATGTGTCAGTTGCCGACCATGCCACCAGAGCTGGAGCCAATGACCAAAAATCCATCCATTTTCAAGAGGATTTGTGCCCATAAAATGACTTTGAGCAAGACGGTTTGTCTTGGACTAGCCCAGAGTCAGTCGGAGGGCACGTACAGACAACCATTCCCACGCATGGACAATTTAGAGACTTCGGTGAAACTCACCTGCACGATTTTAGAATGTGGAAAGAGGACAAATAACTGGAGAAAACCCACACGAGCACAGGGTGGACAAAGTCCACTCAGGAATCCCGGATCTGGGATTGAAACCTCAAATCCCAGATTTATGAAGCAGACTTGCTAACCACAATTTCATTTTGCTGCCCTACTGCCAGACATATTCTATTCAAATAAAATAAACATGCAATGCATCTTAAAAATGATTACAAACAAATATAAATATTCCACAGCACCATTTCCTCACAGATTTTGCACCGGAGACGTTTCAAGGTCTGTCCTCATCCGAGGGTTCTCTACGAATTTCTGTCACTGTTTCCATCGTAACTTCCATTTGAGGCTGGACACTCGGGGCTGTAGACATCACGGGCAACTCTTGCTCGTCTTCGTCGTCCACTTCGGACTCGATGTCGGCCGTGGCGTCTTGGTACTGCTGATACTCGGACACCAGGTCATTGAGGTTGCCCTCTGCCTCCGTGAACTCCATCTCGTCCATGCCCTCACCCGTGTACCAGTGGAGAAAGGCCTTGCGCCTGAACATCAGCGCAAACTGATCGCCCACTCGGCGGAAGATCTCCTGAATGGCCGTGTTGTTGCCGATAAACGTGGAGGCCATTTTGAGGCCTCGAGGCGGGACGTCACATACGGCAACCTTGACATTGTGCGGGATCCAATCTACAAAGTGGTTGCTGTTCTTCTGCTGGACGGCCAGCATTTGTTCATCGACCTGTTTCGTGGACATCCTTCCCCGGAAGACGCCAGCGACGGTGAGGTAGCGGCCCCGCCTGGGGTCGCAGGCTGTCATCATGTTACGGGCGTCGAACATCTGCTGGGTGAGCTCAGGTACGGTAAGGGCACGATACTGCTGACTGCCACGCGCCGTCAGTGGAGCGAAACCTGGCATGAAGAAGTGGAGCCGGGGGAAAGGCACCATGTTGACTGCCAGCTTCCTCAAGTCAGCGTTCAGCTGCCCGGGGAATCTCAGGGACGTGGTGACCCCGCTCATGGTCATGGATACCAAGTGGTTGAGGTCCCCGTACGTGGGCGTGGTGAGTTTGAGCGTGCGGAAGCAGATGTCATACAGCGCCTCATTGTCAATGCAGAAGGTCTCGTCTGTGCTTTCCAGCAGTTGGTGCACCGACAGGGTGGCATTGTAGGGCTCCACCACTGTGTCGGAGACCTTCGGCGAGGGCATGACGCTGAAGCTGGTCATGATGCGGTCAGGGTACTCCTCTCGGATCTTGTTGATCATGAGGGTTCCCATGCCGGAGCCTGTGCCCCCGCCCAGGGAGTGAACCAGCTGGAAGCCCTGCAGGCAGTCACAGCTCTCGCTCTCGTTCCTCACCCGGTCCATCACCTGTTCTATCAGCTCCGCCCCCTCGGTGTAGTGGCCCTTTGCCCAGTTATTGCCAGCCCCTGAGTTGCCTGCATCGACAAAAGCAGGACTTGGTCAAAATGAATTTGGATATCACAAGGTGGTTCAAGGTGACTTGTTGTGACCCGTTACTAAGTAGCACAATGATTCTGTGGGGAAATATCCACTTTTACCTAAGAAACTGAAACTATCACCCACCCTTTGCTAGCATAAAATGGGAAACACATGGGCTACATCTCTGAGGTGTACCCTGTTGTTACCCTTTAAGCAACGACTATCTGAACACAAATGGTGCAGCAAGTTACACCTGCAGACAATACAACAATATTTACAGGCATATAATCTTCGTCCCCTGTGAAGAAAGACTAATATTACTGCAGTACTGAGAAGCCGAGAAAGGAGTAGATCAGTATTTCTGTATGTATGTCTTAAACTGTCCCCAGTTGACCAAGGTGCACTCACCAGATTGAGCAACACAATGTGGGAAAACTGCGACAGTTTAATATTTTCCTAAATATTCAATTAAGATGTACCCGCCTCCTGCCCGAAGGATTATAGGATAATATTTTTGGATACGCAGCTCACCATGAATAAAGTTGTCCGGCCTAAAGAGAGCACCGATGCGACTGCCTCGGATGCTGTCCATAGTTCCGGGTTCCAGGTCAACCAGCAGAGACCGAGGTACATATTTACCACCTGGACACAGAAAACGAGACGCAGTCATCATCGGTAAGGCCGACGTGGACTTTCTCGATGACGCCTTACCGTGTGCTTCGTTGAAGTAGACGTTGACTCTGTCCAGTTGGACCGTGCTGTCGCCCTCATAGATGCCCGTCTTGTTGATCCCGTGTTCCTCGCTGATCACTTCCCAGAACTGCGGGAGAAACGGCACCATTGAAGATCAGTACAGTGATTCCATGAGTTGAGTGCCTTACTTTCTTTTTTTTATGTCTTAAACATAAGCTTGTAATTTGCGATAAGATTCTAATTGATACTTATGAGTTGTGTGCTGTACATAAAAGATTAAGCCAACTCTATTAAGCAAGTACACTTGAGGGACATATCATACTGTATGTGTCACTTATTTATCGCCTTCTTCCTCTTTCTTGTTTTGTGTTGGCCGTGATAAAAAAAAAAAAAAAAAAAGAATGACCCACCCTCACCAGTCTGGCCCTTATCGCTTCCCAGAATGGCCGACAGAAAACACCCACGTCGGTCAATGTTATTGGTACTGCGATACCACGTTTTGAGTCGTAGTGAGTTTCACAGTATCACACAATATTTGTGGAGGCCTAAACTCCCAGTTTAACACAAAATGTATTTTACCATACATTCTCTTCATAACAGACAATATTTCTGTTTTTGTTTTTTCTAAATATTATTCATGTCTTATTAAAACTTTAGCAATGATATTATATTTTTTAACTATACAAATATGTGATGAAAATACAGTTTATATATTTTCTGATTTGTAATTTTTGGCAAATGCACATAATGTGAAATAATTATTAGGAGGGTTAAAATCAGTTTCAAAATGAAACATGTTACCTTAAAAGGTAAAATAGATCGAAACATATCCACCAAAAATGTGTATTCCAGTATTAAACCATCACCATGTATTAGCTATTAAGTTGGACATAGAAGAATTATTTTTATACATTTAGTTTCAACGTAACTGACAAAATTACGAATACTAAAAACAAACTGTGAATTAATTATGATAATCAAAAACATCTCTTCAGACATATTTTTGGGTTGTCTGCTTATAAACAAGATGCATTAAGCAGTTTAGCTGAAAACCAATTTATTCATTTTAATTCCAGTTTAAAATGTAAATTTTTAATGCAAAAAAATACATACTGTATCACATAATCGCCATAATTGATATTTTATATGGCAGAGTGGGAATTGTATTACAACAATTAACTCATTATATTGAAACTTGCCTTTATATATATATATATATATATATATTTTTTTTTAATAAGGATTTTATACATGTAGAAAATGTTGTGGTCATATATAAATAATTTCAACCATTGAGTTTAATTACCTTTGAGCCGATTTGGTTGCCACATTGTCCAATTTGCAGATGTACAATTTCACGCATGATGACGCCAGCATCAACTACAGTTAGCCAAGCGGGTGGGAGCCTCTGATATGCCAGAGTGCTGCGACCGGTTTTATATAATCACCAGTGATGTCATGGCTGATGTCAAGGAGGGAGGGCGAAGAAGGGGGGGGGGGTTCTTATTATTTCAGGCGTGCACATTGGAATAATAGAATAATGTATGAATATCGGGTGGCACGGTGGCACAGCTGTAGAGCGTTGGCCTCACAGTCCTGAGGACCAGGGTTTCAAATCAGGGCCCTGCCTGCGTGGGTTTCCTCCGGGCACTCCGGTTTCCTCCCACATCCCAAAAACAGGCAATAATTGGACACTCTAAATTTCCCCTAAGTGTGATTGTGAGTGCGGCTGTTTGCCTCTCTGTGCCCTGCGATTGGCTCGCAACCAGTTCGGGGTGTACCCCGCCTCCTGCCCGGTGATGGCTGGGATTGACTCCAGCACTCCCACGATCCTCGTGAGGATAAGCTGGAGAGTTGCATCACGACACCATCAAGTGGGTCATTCGCCAGTCGCACTAGTCGTCTGCACTGACCTTTATGTATTTTGCCCCGGGCTCCTTCCCTGTACCTTCTGAGGTATTAATGTGTGTACGTGTGTTTATGCATGTGTGTGTTTTTGTGTGCTACCCTGACTCTTGCCATGTGTGTGTAAAACTCTCGTGTGATGCTTCCACTCTGGATGCAACCAAATGAAAGCTAGCCAATGGGGTTTGGCTACTTTTGACTGGAGAACAGGAGATGGAACTTCATGGTGACCACGATAGTCTGACTCCTCAGTACATAATGAGGAAAATGTTAAGTTTAAAAACTATCACAAAAGCTTAATACATTCCTGCAATACATACAAAATGCCCATAGGTGACAGCATTACTTTGTAATTATTTTCTGTCTTAGTGTCTGTCAAGCTCAAAGTGATTTTAGTTTGTTTGTGTCCTAAAGTGGGAGTTTGCAGCGTTAAAACTGTTCACAAGATTTAAATGAAGCCTCCCGTCGGTAGTCCCCCTCCCCCTTGAGTACCTTACCTAAAACTGACCTAAGCTTCACGAACGTGCACGAGCATGATTCTCAAATGGCGATTCAGAATGAATGACATGCAATTGTGAAAATAAGAAGTTGTGAACAATAGATGGAGAGAAAGAACATTTCCTGTTTGAACCAAGCGGCAGGGCTAGCAAGACAAAGCTAGTATTAGCACTGCAAACAAGCCAACATTAGCTACAGCTGCTACGCTGCAAGCGTGACTCATCCTTAGTTAGTATATAACTCCAAAGTTGAAGTTGGTGTTTTTTTTTGAGAAGGTGGGATCAATTAAAAATGAATGTGGTGATACATGTACCTGTCAAGGAGAAATGTTTCCAGTTCTGCATTGGTTCTAAACCCTCTCAGCTGCCTGAGGTCCCTTCGCTCGACTTTTGGCGAGTACATGTAATCGCCACACAGGTGAAGTCAGACTCAAACCTGGGTCCACAAAACTGTGAGGCAGATGTGTATGTATACCTGTGTACGTAGCTGGCGAAATGCTTTATTAGGCACTTAAAGGCGCCTTACAATTTAAAGGTCAAGTGTCATCCCTATAAACATGCTAAAATTGATATTGAAATGAAAAATACTTATACATTATTCACTTCAATGTCCATGCGAAAAAATAAGTATGAGCGGAGAGCGCGTCATCCGTACGCAAAGTTGCGTAAGTGTCATTCGACATCCAGGTGGTCGCCGTATTGGCTGCATCTACTGCCCGTGACGTACCCTGGACATTCGCCATTGAAAACACGCTGTGGCCCCTACTGTAGGACACGCCCTTTCAGACACGGAAGCTCTTTTCGAAGAAGAGAACATCTCACAACCGAGTGAAGTGACCAGGGAAATATTACACTATCGTTTCGAGCCATATTTAAATGATATGCGGATCACTTCTAACTAATAACAGACTCCCAGACAGTATGTATGAGACAGCCCGGCGGAAGCCGTGCTCGTCCGCCGGCGAGCTTGATGCGGAAACTGTCCGACGCGCACATCGACACATTTCGTACGCAGATGTTTTGTTACGTTATGAGAGACGGATTACGTGGTCCCCCCCCCCAAACTATTTTTTTTTTTTTTAGTAGCTGTATACATACCTACCAGTCATTTGGAACCCACGAAGCTCTCGTCCTTTGCACCCGTGCAATCTATTTTTCACGACGAACCGGGTCTCTTGGAAAGTTCGAGCAATATCCAGCAATGCAACGAGCCGGCATTTTGGCTATCACACGGAACAACGAGCTACCTTCCCACAGGTAAAACTAACGAGTCCGCTTGAACGCGCTACTGTCTCCTACATCTTTTCCTGCTTCTTGTCGAAAAGAAATCCCTCGAGAGGATTTTCATGGCGGGAGTTACAAAAAGCCATATACGTCAAAATCATGTTTTGTCTTGAAAAAACGGATGGGCCCATACCAGCTGCCATTTTTTCATTAATAACATACTAAAAATCATCCATTTCATGACAGTTGACTTTTAAAGCATTATTTATTTGCTTCTGAGGCACAACCTCGTGGTGGTAAGCTACTTTTGTAGCCACAGCAGAACTGGGGCAGTCTTACGAAAGCAATTTCATCTTGTTCCTTCCACGTTAGAATCAGACAATTTTAGGCACATCACATTCAACAATGGCATCATGATCATGAGAAAAGATGATGGGGTTGAAAGAGTGAATGGCAAAAACTAGGATTAACAAAAGCCATAAATGTTCAACCAAAGATACTGTATATTATCATTCACGGCGCATTTTCATAGTTGTTGATCTGTTTCTCAGTCATTTACTGTATGTTTTGCTTCCGGAGGTGTCCAAAATGTTTTGGTCATAAACGTTTGCGTGTGTGTGAAAGAGAGAGAGGGGGTGGGGGGGGGGGGGGGGGAGAGAGAGAGAAGACAATTATAAAATATAGAAAAAGGTAGAAATAAACTTTTTTTCTCGTGAAATTTGCGGGTGTGTTAACTGTTTATAAACAATATTCCGTGGGTCGTGAAAGATTAGTTAAAAATGCCCCAATTTGGGTGACAATAGTAACTGCTTTGAAAATTGACCGGCAGTGAACGAGTTAAGTAAGCCCTTGTTTTTTTTTACACAAGTTAACTGTTATTGTTTGATACATTATATATGGACAGGTAAACAAAAGGAGGTCTTCAAAAGAGGAGGCTTCTCTTCTTGTGGACCTCCAGCTTGAATCATGTGATACGAGCCCTGCTCCATTCCAGGTGTGTCAAGTCAACTTTGTGAGATCAAAAAACGGAAACACTACGAAGCGTCACTTCAAAACAAAAGCAATCCGTAACGCAAGTCCAGTATGGACTCTGGAGACTTCATAGGAGAAATACAAAAAAAAAAAAAAAAATGAAAAAAAAAATAAAATTCTGAACTTCAGAAGTGTGAGGCAGATGTGCTAGCTAACCAGTAGTTAGTTCCCTTGCTACCTCTAATAGTGTCCACAAAAGCGCTACAAATTAGTGGCCACTAGAGGGCAAAAGAGTTGCTGTTTGCAACGACTATCTGGATGGTCCACCATAACACAAAAACTTGTTTCCTCACACAATTGAATAAACTTTATGCAGGATGTTAGTCTAATGTTTCGTTGAACCGATGCAATTTGGGTTAAGGTGAGGGTTAACAAAAAACATATGAGCATCAATCTTTGGCGGACCCAACTGATGTTTTGTCAAAATGTAAAGGGACTTTTGAGACACTTTGCCAGTTGAACAAAATGTTTGCTTTCTGCCAAATGGCGGGAAAAGTACCAGTACTACGAATAATTGGTATTTGTTCATTTATTTATTTTTTTGGCAAGGTATTGAGGTACTTAGGTAGTAGTGTTCCAAGTACATCGAGAAGACGACGGCCAAACTTGCATGAAGTGCTTTTTTTTTTTTCTTTTCTTTTGGGGAATGCACAGAGGCGCACGGCGAATCAGCTGGAAAGCGTTGGCCTCACAGTTCTGAGGACCCGGGTTCAATCCTGGACCCGCCTGTGTGGAGTTTGCATGCTTCCCCCCCGTGCCTGCGTGGCTTTTCTCCGGGCACTCCGGTTTCCTCCCACATCCCAAAATCATGCAACATTATTTGGACACTTTAAATTGCTCCTTAGTGTGATTGTGAGTGCGACTGTTGTCTGTCTTTATGTGCCCTGCGATTGGCTGGCGACCAGTTCAGGGTGTACCCTGCCTCCTGCCCATTGACAGCTGGGATAGGCTCCAGTACTCCTGCGACCCTTGTGAGGATAAGTAGCTAAGAAAATGGACGGATTGATGTTATTTAATTATTTTAAAAATGTTTAGGGCGAACAAATGGTTTTATTGTCAAAGGTGCAGTCGGAGCTTGGGTTAGGTTAAGGTTACAACCCTAATGTAATAGCAGTAATTGTACTAATAATTATTCAATGGTTTTTTTTTTTTCTTCCGAAAACCATACCCATTAAAAAAAAACAAAGATAAAAAATGTTTGGAAAGAACAGTTTTTTTTTTTCAATTTCTTATTGTGAAAGGTGTTGCCGGAGCTCGGCCTCCCCAAGCGGACAACTTGACCGCCATCCGTCGTTCCCAAGGTTCCGTGAGAGCCGCGTTGCCCCACCCCACCTCTTCAACGCTATCGATCTCAACGTGCAATTCTCCGAGGGAGAAAAAGGGGGCACAAATAATGCAGAGCGACGCCGCCGAGGAACACTTACGTATTTGAAACGTTCGCGGTCGCCGGCAACAGGCAGACGAGCAGCCCACACCCCCGCCCCCTCGGCTTGAACAAACAACGACAACCACCTTCCCCCTTAAGGGAAAAAAAAAAAAAGGCTCTCTACGATCGGATGAGGGCTTGAAAACACGGCGGTTGGTTCCATGTCTGGTGCACATGTATGTAACCGCCGTCCAGCAACGGGGGAGTGCGAGCCGCCCAGCTAGCTTGACAAGCGGGGATTTGCCATCCGTCAAACACCTGGACGTCGAGCTGCATTCAAGGACACGCAGCTGCCTAAAGAATTGAGAGGAGAGCGCGCGGGGGGGAGAAGAGGAGAAAAAAAAAACACCGCCGATGTGAGGAGAAAGCCACATTAACGTGACGGGGGGAGAGGAGAGCAAGGAAAAAGGACGGCGGAGAAAGGGGCCTTTTTCAAGCTGGGGTCTTCTTGCTCTTTGGCGCCGAAAGGAGAGGAAAAAACAAACAAACGGGAATTAATCGACGACGACGACACGCTCCGGTGAAGCCCCGATAGGATATATTAATTTATTGTGCAGTATTCAGCCTCCTTCTGCAAGTCGAGGATCGTGGCAGCATGGTATGGGAGGGAAATGGTGGTGTGTGTCTTCATCCATGTCCATTTCACATCCCCTCGTAGCAGCGTTGATGACTTCATTGCGGAGTTACAGTGGAAACACGGCGCCGCTGTCCTGACTCTTGTTGCCAGTAAATAGCCTCCTCCATCCATCCACCATCCCTATAGATGCCTTCCATTCTGAGCCGTGTCTTCCACTTTTGGGACCGTCTTGGAATTTAGGTTCCATTTACCTTAACCCTACATTAATCCTCTTCACACACCCTACCTTCCCACTGTTTTTTTTTTTTTTTTTTTTTTTTTTTGGGTTTTGTGGGTTTTTTTCTGGGTGGGGGGGTTGGGGATGAAGATGGGCTGTCTGGGCAACAGCAAGACTGAAGACCAACGCAACGAAGAGAAGGCCCAGAGGGAAGCCAACAAGAAGATCGAGAAGCAGCTCCAGAAGGACAAACAGATATACCGAGCCACTCACCGGCTTCTACTATTAGGTGAGCTCTGTCGTCATTGTGCGTGTTCTTGTGTAGGTGATCCAAATCTGGCCGCGGTGACCCGATTGGTGGACGGCTTCCAGGTCCCGATGCCTTGACGCTGTGGACCGGCAACTCCAACGTTTATATCTGTTCATTTTCTTTTCAGATAAAGCGGTTCTTCGCTATCACCCAGGTCCGCATATCCCAACGTTCCGTGATCCTCCACGCCAAGGACGGCGTTGCACTAATCCGCTCGGACTGCGGGCAAATTAGGGTTACTTTTGGGATTAGCTGAGTCCCGTTTGTTCTAATCTGAAATTGATCCCCGATTTGGGCGCCTGACTTTCAATAATAGCGGGATGCTCTGCCAAAGAGTCTGCAAGAGGAGACGACATTGTCTGTTTGCTGATGATTGCAAATTTTGGCCTTAAAGAGCTATGGAAGGAACAAGTTGTCAGGTTTATTCAACCTTCGGAGGTTGTTTTATTGAAGTACCTCAGGTACATGCCACACCAGTAAAGAAATAGAGAACAGAGAGCGAGACAGTAACTCAGATAAGTAGTTTTTTTTTTTTTTGTGTGTGTGTGTGTGACCGGACAGGAGGCTTTGGATATACAACCTGCCATTCTGACAATATTTAATTTGACTTGCGGAATCTATGTTACTGACCTCACCTATGGGCATGAGCTGTGGGTCGTGACCGAAAGAACAAGATCCTTGATAAAAGTGGCCGAAATGAGTTTCCTCCGAAGGGGGGCCGGGCTCTCCCTTAGCGATAGGACATCCGGGAGGGGGTCAGTGTCGAGCCGCTACTTCTCTGCATTGAGAGGAGCCAAATGAGGTGGCTGGGGATTCTGATTCAGATTCCTCCCGGACGCCTCCCTCGTGAGGTGTTCCGGGCATGTCCCACCGGAAAGAGACCCTGAGGACGAACCAGAACACGCTGGAGAGAATATGTCTCTCGGCTGGCTTGGGAACGCCTTGGGATTCTTCCGGAAGAGCTGAAAGAAGTGGCTGGGGAAAGGCAGTCTGGGTGTCCGCGACCTGACCTGGAAAAGCGGTCGATAATGGATGAATTGATGGATGGTTGGATGGATGGACTTGCAGGAAAAGATCTGAGAGATGAGCACTGCGTGGTGGGAGTGAACTCAATAAGGAGCAATTCGGCAAATACTATACAGGGAGTCCTAGGGGTAAGACAGTCTCGACCTAAGACGTTTCGATTTTACAACGCCCGTCCGCCATTTTGACTGGCTAATGCTTGTCCGTGTTTGTGTGCCGGGAGTATCTTTGCATTTTTCGCCCTCCTTTTTTAGACACTATCTCCCCAAAGAAGAAAACTGTCTTTTTGCGATGCTTGTGCAGCAAGAGAAAGTCCATTACCACGGAAACGAAGCTCAAGATCATAAAAAGATTGGAGAAAGGAGAGACACCAACACCACCAATGCTTCAGTCGGTCGACCGTGGTGACAATTATTAAAGACAAAGCCCGTATTTTAGCGCATGTGAAGGGTTCCGTTCGTATGTCGGACACAATGATCACAAAACAAGGTTCTTTGACACTTGTCGAGATGGAGAGAATTGAGGACCAGGTTCCTTGGCAATAGCTAAGCACAGCCTCCCCTTCTTCTTTTCCATCCACCTCTCACCAGGAATGCTAAGTACATCATCTTGTTTATTTCAATGTATTTGTTTTTTGTACGTAAATTCCGACTTCAATGGTGGAATCGGACTTAAGTCTAAATTCGAGTTAAGTCGCTACAGTAGGAACGGATCTAAGTCGTAGACCGAGGACTCCCTGTACTACTTCGCTTCTTTTCGGGTTGTTAAAGGAGGTTTAAAGATGTTAATTGCCATCGGCAGTTGAAGTTTGTCAAGCTAAACATCAAACTAAGAGATTTAGATGGATTTAAAACAACCACAGCTTTGCCTTGGAAAAGTATGTTTAGATTATTGCAAAGAAATAAAAAATAAAAAAAAACTCTATGTGGGGTACGGTGGGGTGTTTGAACATCAACAGTGGAGAAAACTTTGTAGGCAGATAATATAACCATCCATCCATTTTCCAAGCCACTGATCCTCACAAGGATCGCGGGAGTGGTGCAGCTAATCATAGCTAACTTCGGGCGATAGTGGGACTACACACTGAACTGGACGCCAGTCAGTCGAATGGCACATATCGACACCAACACTGAGTGGAAATCGATCCCATACTCCCGGCACCAAAGTCATGCGTGTGTACCACTGCACCATCAGTGATAAAGGCATATATTACTTATCCTCAGCAAAGAGCCGCTAATTATTTACAATCTATTTAGTTGCAACATTGCTATGTTATCACAAGGTGCAATATTAGGCTGCTAGTAAACAACATTACGTGTACTTTTCGAATTGTTGTACTTTTTATTTTTTACGTGTTCTAAATAAAAGGTAACAGAACTCGTATTTCAAGGCACTAATGTGTTGGATGAATGTCCGCTTCTCCCGTCCCGATGCGTGCGGTAACACCAAGCAAAACAAGAGGGCAATGTGAACATTTCAACCTCAGAAATTGAAAAAGATCGTCAAAGCCAAATGATTTGAAATATTGACTACAGAAGGTAGGCCGGACCTCTTCAGCTGCGGTGGTGGTCTGCATGTACAGTATTTGTTTCATCTGTCTCCTCCGTTGCTGCCACGGGTCTTGAGGCGTCCCGACATCATTTTTAAAGTCCCCGTTCTCCCCATGTTGACTTTCTGTGTCGTCTTCCTCTTTCTAGGGGCCGGCGAATCTGGGAAGAGCACGATAGTCAAGCAGATGCGGATATTGCACGTCAATGGCTTCAACGCAGAGTAAGTTGCCTTCGCAATACTTTTATTTCCATGTTAGCTACAGACACCTGCTTGTAGCTTGTCACTTTTTTGTTTAATCCCTCGAAAAAATCTTGATGCTGGCAAGAGAGGTTGGCTTCACGTCGTCATTATAAACTCATACTCGGCATCAGTAAACACTGTGACTGCAGGGGTCAAAACAAGTTCAGTGTCGTGAAATCGTTTTTGAAAAGATACAACGTTTAATTATTGAAAGACGTGAAGCTACAGTTATTTATTTACTTAACTAGTTCATGTATATATGTAAATTAAGTCTTGTATATTTGGCATTTAAGCCATGCTTTTAAGTCCCCATTATGTTGTCATTCTCAATTCAATTCAGTTTTTATGGTACTGCTTTACCACATATTTTGGATGCTTTTTTTTTCTTAAAGCAAAATTTCCAAGAACCCCCCACTTCCCACAAAATCTTACAGTTGAAGTGTTTTTTTTTTTTTTTTTAAATGATCTCAGTATAAAGCTGGTGAAGGTTTTTAGTCTTGGAAGATGAATTTAACTTTAAAGTCACTTTAATGAATACAAATCAGCTGCCGTAAATGCACTCATCATTTCAATATGTTTAAAACCACCCAAAATATAAAAAAAAAATAAACTGTTAGCTACAGTACTTTAGCGACACGATCAGGTTTGGCTGTGGCGCAAGCGGAGATGCGATTCTACGTTTTACAAGCACGTGGAACATTGAGATGTTGATTGAAGCTCATAGTTCCTTTAAAGACCGGAACTTGATAATTACATGGAAAGCGTTATTACAAGAAATCCCCAGAAGGCTCCCAGTAAAACACAACTATTTTTTTATTATCATGTAAGCCATCTTATGTAACATTCGGCTCTAATGAAATAATTCATTCTTGCTTGTCTTCATGTCAGCATTATAGTTGAGTCAAATGTTTTGGAGTAAACAGTCACAGTCGGCATGACCTGAGAAGAAAGCGCTATTTGTTTGCCTTTACCCGCAAACACCGCTGCGGGTCAGACCCTCGTTCGTCTACATCTTGTGAGTTTCCTAAAACTCGAAACCACGTCGAAGCAGCGGAAACAAAAGTCACATTTTTTCTATTTTTAAGCATCGTTTTCCTCGAAAGGCTAAGTAAGCATTGTCATGTGGCCGTCCTCACAGCGCCGCCTGGGCTTTTTGCAGTAACACTTTACCTGCATTGTGTTGTATTTCAAGGTACGGGTTCGTTCCCGAGTTGAAATTAAAGCTCCTACGTATCAATCCTCCCCCCTAATTTTTGATGTCTGTTTATTAGGTTTGCGAGGTCATTTTGGTTGTAGATACCCAGGATGCCCTATTTCAAGCTATTCTCCTTTTACGCCTGGCTATTAGAACAGACTGATTTCTCAGTAATATTCAAAATGTAAATAAGATTTGCTCTGATTGGATCGCTATTATTCTTAATTTCCGTTCCCACTGACTTGAATTGAAGATGTCTACGACATTCATCACTAGCGACAAAGAATTCAAGTTTGGGTATTTTAACCGCCGTTAGATTACAAATTGGAAACAAAGTTCAGCATTATAAAACACAACATATTTATACATTATCAACTCTTTGTATGGTTTCGCAGTGGCTGAGACTTGCTCGCTTAAACCCGGAAATGCTGTGCCGTTATCATCCATATCCGTAAATGAATCATAATCATTTTGTTTTTATCATTCTCTGCACTGCTCAGTTGAAGTTGTAGTTTTTATTTGAATGGAAATTCTAAAATGTTTTGTTTCCCATCGTTTCATCATTTAATAATAATTAAAAAAGAAAAATTGATTGATCATTAGAATGGTCGTTAGTTCCAGCCCGAGCATGCAAAGTACAAATCATCAAAAATTATGAACTCGGGTAAAGGAAATAAAACTTCTGTGTGCACTTATTTTCGACACTAAATGTTTGCTCACTTGTTGAGCTCAAAATGTTTGACAATTTTTCGATTACCATGATCACAATTATATAAATTTCAGGTGTTGTAACTGATACACACCAAAAAGCCACGAGCATTGCAATACCATTTTATTTTTAATACAAAACCCAACAGAACAAATTCTGCTAAATATGGTATTATTAACAGTATTACAAACTGTAAACCGTTAACTAGCTCGTCAATTGACCCCTCCATGGATATTGCGCAATCCGCGTCGCTGACCAATCAGAGGCCAGAGATCTGCATAAACCAAAGCCCGTTTTTGCTCCCGCCATTTTCTCAGACAACATTGCGTGGTCCAGTATAGGTTTTGTTAGTGTTTTATCGCATATTTGGGTTATTTAACAAAAAATATGGTTAAGAGGTGTAGTCACAGACTTTGTAATAGTGACGACAGGTATCCTGAAAGGCTAGTTGGTGGAGTTCGATTCGTACCCTTTCCAAAACCGAAGACCCAGTACGAAAAATGCCTTCGGTGGATCAAACTTTGTGGAAGACCGCATCATCAACTAAATCCATTTAATATCAACCGGAACAGATATGTTTGCACGAAGGTATGCCCTATATTTGATTTTCAATACATGTCTCGTATAAATGAATTCGAAGTTCTTCGCTAGCATAACACTGCTGCGTGTGAACGATTGACACACTTATTCTTTGTTGAGCGATATTTAGCGATGATCGGACTGCACAAACGTATCGCTTTCTTGCTGGCTCGCCGCCGGAGCTTAACCAGACTGTGTTTGCACGAAGATATGCCCTAAATTTGATTTTTAATACACGTCTCGTATAAATGAATGAGACGTTCTTCGCTAGCATAACATTGCTACGTTTGAATGATTGAATGAAATCAGAAGCATGGCGTCTGTCTCAGTTAACAATGTATTGTATTGTATTGTATTTGCCATTTTATACGAATTGTTTGTCTTACGTCAGCGCACGTGGCGTGACGTCGCTTCGGGAGGCGTGGTTAAGTGCCCTGTACGGAGGGGTCATTTACTTTAATTACTACTATAGCTCGTACTTATCTCTTGACATTCTACTTTTGAAGAATTGTCCTTAAATTATAATTTTTTTTTTTTAACCACTGCATACATACATAGTTAACCCCTAAATACTGACTCGCACTTACAGCCTGTGTGTAATGCACAAAATCATGAAACGTCACTGTTCCAAGCCATATTTCATTCACCGTAATGTTTTGGTCATGGTCCAAAATTTCCAAGCTTTAGAAACTTTGCTAGTTAAGGTTCGACTGTGGAGAATTCAGTCTCATAGTAATTTATAAAGGGATTCAGCAACTTTTTTCAGTCATGGATTTACTTGCTTGTACTTCCATTTGAGTATTCACTGATAGCAAATACAGATATTTGGTAATGACTTTACGTCTTTCACTTGTGATAAAAATATGTTCCCTGGTCCAAAATATATAAAAAAAAATACAAAATAAAAATGTTTTTTGAAGATGACATAAGTTTCCCTATAACTATGGCAGGACAACTGAAATTATACTTCCTCATACCATCGTCTACTTTTTTTTTAATGATATGCCTGCTGCCGAAGATCACGACGTTCGGTGCCGGTGTGACGGTCTGAGTGCTCCCCTCCGTGCTGAAAAGTCTCCTTGTGATTAATGCGCATGCGTTACGAATAGGGGAACTCTGGGTACGTAGTAGATGTTTATTGGGATATCCCCCGATCTCATAGTTCCCCTTCTTCTACATAGAGGTAGCTAACATACGTTATACGCTAACCCTAACCAAACCTTAAAACTAAATTTAATAAAAAGATATACACATATATGTACGTTCGCTGTGTTTGTCTTTCTGAGACGTCCACAGCGAACATGAACACTCTGCGACAAGTTGTCGAATGGCACATGATGAAGCGTGGGCGGGGATGTTTCAGACTGGCCGGAAGTTTGCAAAATATAAGCGCATGCGCGTTAATCACAAGGAGACTTTTCATCACTTGGAGCGCTCACATTGTTCCAACAGCTCCATGGAGTTGAACATTCGCAGCATAATTTACAGTCTGATTTTGCGTTGTCGTCTCGGCTGACATGGTGTCCTACTCTAGCTGCCCAGTCTCCGAGTCGTCGTATGTGAATATTGTTCCGAATACAGACGTACAGTCTGGGTATTGCACATACTTAGTAATATCAGTTTAGACATTAGAAGTGGAGTAAAGTTTGACTGGAAATTATCGTCATGACATGTTTTTTTTGTACACAGGGAGAAAAAGCAGAAAATACATGACATCAAAAACAACATTAAAGAAGCTATAGAGGTAAGACAAACACACTAAAATGCAGAATTTGTTTCGGAGCTCCTTGAGTTTAAAGATGACCCCTGCCGTCCCCTACCTAGACCATCGTGTCCGCCATGAGTACACTCACGCCACCGTGCCAGCTCGCCTGTCCTGCCAACCAGCCGTGCATTGATTACGTCCTCCACCAAATCAACCAGAAGGATTTCGAGTTTCCATCGGTAAGCTCACAAGTCGATCTTTGCACTACATTCCACATCTTGTTTGGGGGAGCAGACTTGCGACGTCTGTGGATGTTCAGTGATGGTCGATGATGTGTAGGTGTGCTGCATTGGTCATGTCGGATAAACCACGCACACGAACGGACGGACCCTGTGCCATTGTTTCCACGTCATGTGTAGGGTGATGATAGATTGTTTTTTACAGTGCCCATACCAGTTAAGGAAGCTAATAACGGATCATTAGAGCCAGCATTTGTTTTTTGGTGAAAATGAAATTATTGGCATCCAGATTTGAAAAAAAATAAAACTCCATTACGATAACTGACTGCGTGGTGGTACACTCGCCTGACTTTGGTCGGCGTTGGTTCAGTTCCCACTCAATGGCTGTGAATGTGAGTGTAAAAGGTTGTCCATGTCTATATGTGCCCTGTGACTGACTGGCGACCAGTTCAGGGTGTAGTCCGCCTTTTTCCCAAAGTCAGCTCGGATAGATTCCAGCGCCCCGTGTCCCTAACCATGATAATTGGTGGTGACAATGCATGAAAAATTCAATACTTGATACAAATGCCTTTCGGTACATTTATTAAGAACAGGTTTTCAAATTTGAGACATTTTATTTATTTATTTTATCCTAGGAAATATGTAGTTTGGTTTGAAAATTCTAAGAGAAAGCGGCAGGGAGCTCCCATGCTCAGCAGGATGTCTTACAAAGTTAAATGAAAACTTTAATAAATAACTGCCTAAGGACAGTTTCATAAAGTAAATAAAAGAGAGGTAGAATTATCACAACTACCACTGGAGTGGGTCCCTTTTCCACCTGTTGATGACTGGCTCCTGTCATTCTCACGTGCTCCTGCTGTAGCAGCAGAAAGTGTTAAGCAGCCATTAATACCCTCCAGTTTTAGACATGAATGTTTTGCTGTCATGCACATGCACAATTCTCTTGCCGTTTCCTCGATGTGGATGCGTCCCGGCAATAAAACTCAATTTTACTCTTCCTCTCGCTCACACACAAACACTTCTTACTATTATCATTGACCTTTTCCCTATCAATATTATTAGCAACCATGTTTCAAGTGGTGAAACCCCTCCACAGAATCACAAATATTGTTGACATGGGAGATTAGAAGCTAGCTGGATTTTAGCTGCAAGCTCCCCTCTTGCATCATTGTCCACTCGTAGGGGTTAGCTCAAGGCGAGGCACTGGCAGCTTTATTTATACAGTGTGTTTAATAAACAAGG
Organism: Syngnathoides biaculeatus; assembly: GCF_019802595.1. NCBI lineage: Eukaryota > Metazoa > Chordata > Actinopteri > Syngnathiformes > Syngnathidae > Syngnathoides > Syngnathoides biaculeatus. The sequence goes on along the minus strand of NC_084649.1, from coordinate 15,858,918 downwards.
TAACTCAATGTGTTTTACATGATTGAAAGTACATTTAGTGTCAGGAAATCCACGTCATTAACACAAACTGGCACATCTGCAGAAACTGTGAGCGAGCAGTGCTGCTGTGACTGTTTATAAATTAATTAATACCCTAATAGGGTGTAAGTAATGTTAAAAGTAGTAGAGGACTAGGATTTATTTAAATTTATCTTTGAACCAGTATTTGCTCCCTGGACTGTCTCAGTTTGGTAAAACTTTGTCTTCTCTGTCCTTTGTGTGTGAGACTGAGAGCATTATGCATGCATCGATGGCTTTTACGGTGTGCTGTGCAAGGGTAACCAATCACGTTGTGCTGTGGGCATGACAATGCAGCAGAGAGAAGTCACAGATAGAGAGGCTCGCAGCGGCTCCATCAGAGACAAAACAACCCAGTATTAAATTATTGGTCGTTGGATTATTTATTATGCACCAAAATGCCAACAATAAACCCTGGTAATCGGTCTGTCACTAGTGTGGGGATGCTCACATTTTAAAAATCTGTTAAGTGTCAGCTAAAAAATGGTAGGCGTGTACTCCCTCAAACATTAATAGGATGCGTCTTGGGACTCTTAATACCAATGTCCACAGAAAGGTTTGAAACCTTCAACTCTCTGAACCAAAAACAAGAAATGGTTATAGAGCAAAGGCAGTAGGTTAGGTGTGGCCCAGGTGAGTCAGGCAGTGGTCCCTCAAGTGTGCCTCAAATTAGCAGGCGCTGGGGGAGGTTGTTTATTGAATGAGTTTCTCACCTGAGAGCTCCTATTAACAAAGATTGTCTGCAAATACCCCTAATGGGACTCAAATGATTCGCCCAGTGAGCGACAGTCTTGCACCCAAGCCTTTGAACCAGATCACACAATGGCTTGTTTATGATTTCTGCGGATTACTTAAAAAGGATGTACCAGATTAATCATTAAACCTGTTTTTGCCTGTTAATCCTGCCTGGGTTCTGATGTTAATCCGTCTTTCCGCCACCAGGACAGGGTGCTGTAATCAGGAACTGATGAGTGGGCTTCATTAGAACAATTTGCGTGTACGTTTGGTTGTCCTGTAATCACAATGATCGTATTTCACTTGGAACTCGGGCCAGCGAACATTGGTGTTAGGGGAAAAATAGCATGACAATTCAGGTGTATTTTTCCTAAATTCCAAGAACAAAAAGGATTACAGTGACGCACTGAGATATGAGTTTAATTCATGCTCGTATCTCAAGACAAAACATTTTTTTTGTCAAGTAACAGTATATTTAAAAACTATTAAGTCAAGACAAGTGTATTTCAACCACTAGTATAATTATTTTTTACAAGGAATCTATTTTGTTAAGTATTTTTTTCAGAAATTGTTGCTGAAACTCTTGCATGTGCTGGCAAAGTTGTTTGAACTCAGCAGTCCGTTCAAATGAGTCACAGTTGTTCTAATGAGCATAGTTTCCACTAATGTGTGCATATGTTTATGTGTAAGTGAGGGAAAGTCTTCCGATATTGTGTCTGGAACGGCATCGCTCGTGTGGTTTTCTGATGATGGGTCTCGACTGGAAGGAAAGTTACCGATAATGCTACATGATGCTGAAATTTGCTCTCAGTGAAATGCGATTTGAAGGGGTTCAAGGAGATTTAAAAAAAAAAAAAAAGAGAGCTATTTGAATTTAGCTTTAAATGTTCATTGTGGCAGTGTTAAGTGTCCGTTGTGGTGGTGTATTGGAAGACCTCCAACTGATTGGCTTTGCTTCTCTCTCTCTCTCGCTCTCTCTCGCTCTCTCTCCTCTCTCTCTCTCTCTCTCTCTCTCTCTCTGTGTGTGTGTGTGTGTGTGTGTGTGTAACCCTCCCCACCGAACCCCCCCCCCCCCTCCTCCTTCTTTTGCCCCCACTTTATACCACCTTACCCAAGGGTGTACTGGAAACTTGATGAACTGGTTGACTCTGCTTTTAGGCAGGGGAGGAATGCTAATATAAAGTGTACAGTATTTAAACTTTTGTTTTTTTTTTGCTTGCTTCTTAAAATACATTTTAAAAACCAAGAATGGGAGCTTGCTTCTATGATATTATGTTATATGGATGATAAAAGATTGGAGTGCACCGTCGGACAGTGATGAATCACTTAGCTACAAACTTCTATCCATCCATCCATTTTCTTTGCCGCTTATCCTCACGAGGGTCACGGGGAGTGCTGGAGCCTATCTCAGCTGTCAACGGGCAGGAGGCGGGGTACGCCCTGAACTGGTCGCCAGCCAATCCCAGGGCACACATAGAAAAACAACCATTTGCTCTCGCATTCCCACCCATGTGAAGTGTAGTGTTCAATTAACCTACCATGTATTTTTTTGGGGATGTGGGATGCTGCTGTGATAATCTTATTTTCCTCACAGATGAATAAATATAGAAACCGTTTGGCATTTTGAATTGTGTGTAAACATTGGGCTTGCAAACCATCATTTTATGAAGTTGTTGTTGAAAGTTATAGCTATCAGATTCACATAGTAAACCTCTACTGGCAGTTTAGCATATTTTGAATTTGAGGTGTGTCTTTCATAGCGCATGGCGCAGGCAGTGCGCTGGACTGACTTTTGAAAAATTAATTTGAGAAACATTTCCTTTCTGCCAAATGGTGGAAAAAGTACCAGTACTATGAGTAATTGGTATCTGTTAATTTTTGTATGGCAAGTTATGAAGGTACTTTTGTAGTAGTGTTGCAAGTACATCGAGGAGACTACGGCCATACTTGCAAAAAGTGCCATTTTTTTAATTTTGGGGAATGGACATGAGGCGGCACAGTGGATCAGCTGGAAAGCGTTGGCCTCACAGTACTGAGGTCCCGGATTCAATCCCGGACCCCCTTGTGTGGAGTTTGCATGTTCGCCCCGTGCCGGCGTAGGTTTTCTCCGGGCACTCCGGTTCCCTCCCACATCCCAAAAACATGCAACATTAATTAATAGATGTGATTGTGAGTGCGACTGTTTGTCTCTGTGTGCCCTGGGATTGGCTGGCAACCAGTTCAGGGTGTACCCCGCCTCCTCCTGCCCGTTGACAGCTGGGATAGGCTCCAGCAATCCGGTGACCCTTGTGAGGATAAGCGGCTAAGAAAATGGCTGGATGGATGGAATGCACACGAGTGCTTGGACTGAAAATATCTTAACTGAGCTCCCCCCGCATTGTATGTAAGCGTCTAAAGATCTTAGTGAGGAGATAGGCCCTTGCGCAGTGACAGCCAAGCTTTGTGTCAGCACAAAGCTCTTGGTTTCTTCATGAACCCGATGAACTCTTCTGTTTCCTGCCACTGCTAGAGCCCCGCTTCTCTCTCTCCTGACTAACCACCATCACCTCCTCCTCCTCCTCCTCGTCCTCCTCGTTGTAGCACAGATGAGGACTTATAGCAAATGGACACGGCCTCTGTCTAATAAGCGGGCTCTACAATGTCAACTGTGCTTGCAGTCATTTTCACCTCATTGAACCCTCTTTCTCTCCCTCTCTCTCTTTCCAGGAGTTTTATGACCACTCAAAGATCCTCTGGCAGGACGATGGCGTGCGGGCCTGCTGGGAGAGGTCCAACGAATATCAGCTCATCGACTGTGCGCAGTAGTAAGTTCCGCTTCTGCACATGTTCCACTCCACCTACGCACTGCGAAGTATTTGGCTGCCTGGTTCGCAAAAGCGTAAAGTCATGCTTCATTAGTGCGGTTCCACCTTGACTATGACTGACTGTTTGTTCGGACTCGTTTGTACAAACAAAAAGGTGACTGCTATTTATCAAGACTTGTTTCCACCAAGCAGTGTCGTTCAGTTCGTCACATTATTCGTTTTTAGGTGGATCCCTTAACAGACACAAGACACGAGAGCGGATCAGATTAGTCAGTCATTTTAAGAATTAATATGATTGTGTGGGATTTTCCTGTTTTTCATTCAGTTGTTTGAGATAAGAATATTTACTATAATTTATGATTTTACTACTACGTTGGGGTAAGCGTTAGGGCAAGGGTAAGTAAGTACTGATGACGCCTTTTTTGATCAATTGTTTATACCTGCACATTCAAGGGGGGATTATGGAACTTTTTTTTTTTTTTAATAAAAGTAATTTAACCGGGTGGCAGGGTGGCAATTTTTTGCCTTATTGAGATAAAAGTCTCCTAACAGGCCACAAACAAGTAAATAACACTTTTTTTCATTTATGTTTAAGTTATATGATAACTTTTATCAATTTATAATCTCGTCTTGGGTTTTCTTAGTAGATCGTCCCAAAAAAACAATCAGAATCAGATTAAAACAACTAAATATTTTGATGTACTGAAGGATATAATGCATGAAAATCATGATGTCCCAAAAATGGGACACTGCCCACGAATGGGTTAATTGGCACTCGCTTTTTTGTCAGTAGTAGCCCCTTACCTTATTGCAAGCCCGTAGGCTCTGCCCCAGGTTTTCAAGGTTGCTAAAGCCGTTCTTGGTGTTGGCTCCACCGTAGCGGTGGCAGTGAGTCATTTGCATGAGACACGAGCTCAAAATCAAAACAGGCTGATTTCAGTGAGGAGTTGTTACAGACATGTCAAGACACCAGAGAAATGAACACTGTCCAGAAAGTCTGTTTACAATGGATTTTGGAAATTCTTACAAAATGACGATGAGATTTTTTTTTTTTTTTTGCCTAATCGGCTCCATCACTGATCAAGGGAGATTGTATATTTTAATTGGGCCTGTATCTGCTTACGGCCATGCTCCCCTGAGAACGCTCGATCTCGTCAGATCCCAGAAGCTCAGCGGCTCTGTGACCTAATGGGGCAAGCCGAAAGGAAAAGAAGAAGTTTTTAATGCATATAAAAGAGGAGGCTGTCACCTACCCACCTTCGGCCCAATCACCCATGGCATAATTTAAAGCATTATCTAACATAAGAAACATAGAAGCCAATATTGCCCTTTCAGGAACATTTAGAAGTGCCTCCTAAAGCCATCAAAGAAGAGTCACAAATTTACCATCCCTAAATGATCAGAATGGTAGCAATGCTGCCTCAATTTGGGCCAGGAAAAGCCCGCTGATTTAATACGCCTCCCTACGGGCACAATTAGTTGCACAATGCAGGATGCATAGCCGGTTTTGTTTCAGTCAACCACGATAGACATTTTACCTTTTCTTGTCGAGTTCCCATCTTTTAGAGGGTGATTTAACAGAACCTCTTTCATCAGCAAGGTACCTGAAATGCAGTCAATAAAAAACCAAGATAATCACTAACTACATACAACAAATCTTACTTACACATCTTAACAATTGGTTTAACAATTGGTTAAGATGTGTTCAAATTCTAAAGAGACTTGGTAGACACATTGTATTTTTTATCTTTAACCGAAGGGCCTATTTGAACTCTGTTGCTAACCTAAACAGCATCATCTACCAAGGCATGTAAGCAGTCTCTCAAATGAATTCAAGTATGTGGTCTTCCCCCACCATTGTAAGCGTGTTCCCTGTGCAGTAAGGAAGATGATCTTATGTTATGCGGGGATGGCAACTTGAAGGGTTATTTGGATTCCAGTAGGCTTAACAGCCGAATACAGTGAACAGCCATAATAGTGTTCTTTGTTGGGGGCTATTTTCAGCAGATGTTTTGAGGAAAGTTATTTAAAGCAGCAGTAGCGTGTTTGCATCTTGACTGAGAATCATCTTCGCAGCTGGTGTTAATTTTAATGTGGCTACTTGTAATCAGGTCAGGCTCATGAATGTGTCAGCGTGGTACAGAGGTTGCATCCTGAAAACCTTTATTTCCCAGATGTCCTCTTGTTTTTCGTACGTCAGCATCAGGTGACAGATTGCGATTCGTGTTGAGATTTGTCTAGTGCGTGTTCATGTCAATTTTATTTACCAACTAATACTAACATCAATATTGGTGCCTGGAAGTATGAAGGAATCAACCGTCATTCTTGCGCTATGCTGAGATCCTGCTGAGATTTTCTGGAAATGAGAACCATTTTTGGAAATCCCTGTAAAGCAAAAAAAAAAAGGTGGACAAGAAGTGCAAAACAATGTAACAAAATTGTGAAGCACTTTTACATTTCAGAAAACATACATTTTCTGAGATGCTTATCCTCACAAGGCCCAGCCAATCGCAGGGCACATAGAAAGACACCAGTCGCACTCACAATCACACCTTAGAGCAGGGGTGTCAAACTTATTTTTGTCCAAGGCCACATTGTAGTTATGGTTTCCTTCAGAGGGCCATTATGACTGTGAAACCCTAAAAATATTTACCCGCCTCATCATGTTTACATCAATTTATGAACTATTATTGGAATCAGAAATCAAGGGTAGTGAGTTTTTCAACTCTTTTTCATGTTTGAAATGCTGGTCACATCACAACATTATCATTTATGGAATATGACAATTTGAAATTTTCATCCAGATTTTCACAAGAGCCATGGAAGTTGACAAACTAGATTTGCCTTTGCGGGCCACATAAAATCATGTGGCGGGCTGGATATGGCCCCCAGGCCTTGAGTTTGACACCGAGGGGCAAATTAGAGTATCCAATGAGTGCATGTTTTTGGGACGTGGGAGGAAACCGGAGTGCCCGGAGAAAACGCATGCAGGCGCGGGAATAAACATGCAAATTCCACGCAGGCGGGGCCGGGATTTGAACCTGGTCCTCAGAATTGTGAGGCCAGCTCTCTACAGCTGCTTCAAGGTGCCAAAAACTAATTTAATGAAAGCAGAGACACTTTTACATTTTTGAAAATACATTAACATAAGCAGAAACTGTTACGTTTCAGAAAACAAACGCCGAAACTCTTTTCCGAAAGGCGAAACAAATGGCAATCGAGACAACTCATAAATGGAACATCCAACAGGAATCCAGCACATTTTCCTGGAAGGACACGCCCTGCTCCAATATTATTGGCTCCAGCACACGTACCACTGCACGATGATTGGCTAATATATCCCAGCAGAATATCCTCTAACTGCTCCAGACGGTAAAAGAAGTATGTGACTCATTAATTGTGGCGGCATTAATATAAATGCCATTAACCCAAAACCGTGTCGAACAACGTCCAACGTGGTCGAACCCAACTGGACCGATCATCGTATAAAAACAAGCGTTGCCGACACACCCCCGCACATTGAGCAATTGATCACATGGACACAATGAACAACGAGCCTCTAAAGGCCTTTGATCCTGTACTCGATGACATTTCTTCAACCATAAAAAGATAGATTAATAGTTAAGGGAGAGGAAGTTGGCGCGAATTAAAGTGAAAGTGTGGATATTTGAAAGGAAGCTGCCAGCGCCATTCATTTCAACTTGGATTCTGATCACAAACTTTTTCATGCACCGGCATATTATGCGTGATGAATAAAGGTAAAAACCATCCAAAAAAATTTACTAATACCCAGTAAGAAGGCATAGGAAGCCGTACTATCAAAATAATTAGCACCGATGCTACGCTAATTACAAACTTTCAACAACAACAGAAAAAAGGCGCAGCCCAAAGTGATGTATACCAATTCTGATTTACATTGGACCCCCGCATACTGATGGTCCAATCTGCTATTTTTTCTTTTTTTCTTCTATTTTTTTTTTTTTTTAATTTTGCTTCACTCTTTTTTTTTTTTTTTTTTTAATAGCAATTAACGAGATGCTATAAAACAGCTGCGTCAGCCCGAAGCCCCAGTTCACATGCTGGCTGTCAAGTTGGACTTAAAAAAACGTTAAATAAAATTTCCCTGCTCACGGCGCTTCCATCTTTCTCACCGTGATTTGTGTACTCTTGAGGCAGGAAATGCTATGAACCCAAAACCCTCCCAGTTGCCTATCCAAAGGTTCGATGCACTTTCAGGGTGGATACAAAGCTAGCTAACTTGCTCCATGTTGCACTTACCGCTAATAAGTGTAGATGTGAACGAAAGTGCTCAAGTTAGTGGGGAAGGGACAACTCACGTCTAACTCTAAAGTCCTTTACGTACCGCCGTTTTAGCCACACCCCAAAATTCTGAAAATCTCAATTGAGTGCTACATGGGCACATGCTACATGAGCCACTCACAGCCGTGAGTGGCTCGGTTGATCGTCCAAGCCGTGAGCTCAGTCCCCGAGCCCTGGAGCTCGCTCGCCGCTGTGAATGGAAGTATTCCTTCCCGATCTTCCCGATCAACCGATACCGCTAATTCTTCGTCAGATGGGGATAAATCCGAGAAATCGGCGCTGGGCATAAATGGTCTCTCGTGTAATCGAGCCTTTGTTGCGTCACGTATCACGTCAAATCCGCGGACGTAGGTCATGTGACTTGCGAAAATGGCAGCGCCCCTGAAAATTCGTAATTGTCGATTAAAAAAATCTTCTGAAAAGACTATTAAATGAGAGAGGTTTTAACATCACATTGTCAAGATGGAGTACATATTACATTACGGATTGGTTACATTATTAATGCAAACCAGTAAATTTCCCCTTTAATTTAGGTTTATGCAAGCTGCGTTTGCCTGGGAACCAGTCCAGGGTGTCTCCTGGCTCTTGGCCTAAGGGATCTGAGATAGACTTCAGACCACCTCCAACCAAAAAGACAAGCATTATGGAAAGTGGGTCGCCACTTATTGACCCGCCTCGATTTTATGTTATCACACAAACGGGTTTCACAATATTACAGGCCCTGTTATGTCAACTATTACTCTCCTTTGACGATTTCCTAATGAAATGTTTCCGCTGCGCGCTGCCCATGAGAGCCTGTGCTGGTCACATGAAACACATTGAGGGTGGAGGCTCACAGTGAACACGCTCAAGGTTGCCAATTTCTGTTTCTCTTCTGTGTTTTGCACGTCCGTGTATGTGTTGCACCTTCGCATGTTTGTCAAAAGATTTACGTCCTTATCCTGAACTCTCAGCAAATAAATACCTCCACCAAGGAAGTTTAAGAACACACTCCGTGCTGTGATGCTGGTTGACTTCCAAAAGTAAAAGAAAGTATCAAAATAAGAATAATGAAGAGGAAGGATGAAGTGTTGTGGCATTGTGTTTGAGATTGCAGGGTGAAAGCCGCATCGGACTGAATGAGTGGCAACAATGGGGAAATAAAAGTACAGACATTAACAAAACAAAGAAAATAATGAGACGGAACCCATTCAGTCATGGGTCATATCCTCGCCCATAAAATGTGGATATTTCACTAATTCTGAAGGGGTATGTAAGCCAATCATAACTTTTTATTGCAGGACACAGGCCAGATTACAGAATGGAGTTGGCCATATGTGAGACCCCCCCAGCCATACTTTGCTTACCCTTGCTTTAAATTGTCTGAAGTGTGAATGTGAATGTGAGTGTGAATGTTGGTCCATATGTGCCCCCGCGATCGACTGCCGACCAGTTCAGGGCGGACCCCGCTTCTCTTGACCAAAAATCATATGGGGTAAGCTCCAGCTGTATAGAAAATGGATAGATGGTGGATGGCTGAAATGGTGTCAAATGTGCTGTGGTGCCTTAAAGATACGAGCTTCATATGTTGTGTGGCTGTACTCGGAACTCAAAACACATCCCAAATAAAAAATGGAAAAAAAACGACAAAAGTTGTAGGAATTAAAATGAATGAGTAAAAATAGCAGTGTATTATGTTATAAAAATCTAAATAAATTTCACAGCTCGTCAGTACGGCAGTAATATAAGTCATTCTTCACAAAGGATAAACAATATACACTTATGGCTCCTGATGCAACATTTGTGTTCAATCCATTGCTTAAAGCAAAATTTTCAACTGGTGGGTTTGGACCGAAAAGTGGGCCGGGAACCTATTTTGGTGAGTTGCCTACAGCATACATGCAAGCATGCAATCGTGCGATTTTTATTATTATTTTTTTTTTCCTCCACCACACAACAAATTCCTACATAAAAATATTAGGTAAGTGACCAGAAGTGTCACTGCCTCTCACTTAGGGAACTACTTTACCCTGTAAAGAGATACCTTAACTAGCTGATGTCAATATGCCTTTAGTTGAAGCTATTTTTAAACATAATATGCTCTTTATTGTTCTTAATGTCGCGACTGTGCAGCAAAAGGAAAATGCGGGTAGAAGGGTGACAACTGTTGAGAAGCACTGTTGTAAAAGGTTTGCACTGCAACATAGATGCTCTTTAGCATAAGTTAAATAAGTTTACGGACTGAAAGGCTAAGACATGATTTTAAAATGTGTGTGCTATAGTTTTTGACTTATATTTAGTTATGTTTAGGAAGCTTCAACTGGGTGTTGCATTAATCATCTTGAAGCTTCTTTTTCTTTTTCCTTTTTTTTTTTTCAATAATTTTCCACCTTTTGCCCAAGTGCTGCTTATTCTGAAGTGAGTTGAGTTCACTGCCACCATACAGCGTTCGGAACTCAAGTTTTTGCTTGCAAGTCAAAGCAAAAAAATCTTTAGAACGACATGCATTTTAAAACTCCCAAGTAGTAGGGTCACCCGTATCTCAAGACACAACTGCGTTTCGATGTGAGAATCCTCTCGGATTTCATACAATTCCCACCGTTCCTTTACCTATTTTAGAATTGTTGTTTTGGGTGTTTTTTTAGGAATAATTTGTGATTCATTGGAAAATAAAACCAATAAATAAAAGGCCCAAATTCCTTTTCCTTCTCCCCTCCATGTATCCTCCTTTTCGCCTCTTCCTCCTCTCAATTATGGATCCAACATTGGGCTGGGTGGCCAGACCGGAAGTGTGCTCCCCTCCCCTCCCCTCCGCAACCCACCACGCTACCCCTCCTTCTGTGTACTTATGTAAACGGAGAAGCAGAGAGAACTAGAGGGGAGAGTTATTTTTAGCTCAGGCGGGCTTCAGAAGGAGAAAGAGGGGAGCGAGTGTGCCGGTGTTATTGATGGAAGGTTGTTGTCGTTAGATGAACGCATCCACCCTTGATCAACACGGGACCCCCAATTTCTTCACACTGGTTTTTAAGGCCGTTTAGCTGTGCCGTCACGTCATTATGCAACACTTAATCATTGCAACTTTCCTTGACTTTTTAGATTACTTTTAAATATTTTTTGTTTGTTTTTGTAGTGGGGGTGATTACTCACATACATTGAATGCATGCTGCTGGCCAAGCCTGCCATTGCCTTTCAATTATAATTCTTTTTTTTTTTTTTTTTTTTTACCGTAGTCAATGTTTATTTTTGTGTAAGATAGCAACTGTCATGAATAACTGGCACAAGGCTTAATCAAATTAATTATATGATACTAGATTGCATGTGTGCATGTACCTCGTTTTTCCAAATATGGCATGGATATTTTGTATTTCTTTATATTTTAACTGCAGGGATGATTTCTAGGTTTTTCATTCTTTTTCAAAAATTTGTGGTTTAGGCGTGAATTGATACAACTTATAATATAGCCTGAATGCTAGTCAAAGTACCGTAATTCCCGGCCTACAGAGGGCACCTGGTTATAAGCCTCACCCAGTACATTTGTTAAGGAAATACCATTTGGAAAATACATAGGCCACAACTGTGTAAAAGCCAGAAGTGCCCACATTGAAACCCGAGATATTCATAAGAAAAGACAGTACACAGAGAGTTTAACGCTAGCGCCGACGCAGTAATGCTAGCTGTGCTAACGCTAATGATAGCGCTGCGCTAACACCGCCGGTTAAAAAAAAAACAACATACTGGTAAAAGTCACTGAGACACGGCAGTAATATGCTAGCGGAGTGCTAACAGAGCCGGACTGGTAAAAGTCACTTCCTCGGCACATATATTCCACTGGTCTAACTCTTACCTTTTTCTGCTCGAGATGTTAGAAAAAATGCACAAATTAGCCGCATCACCGCAAAAACTGTTAGAAAGCGTGTGGAAAAAAGTCACGGCTTATAGGGCGGAAATTACAGTACATATTTTTGAGTACTACTACTATACAGAGTACAGATACTTGATAATCCCATTACATTTTCCTATTTTAATTTAATTTATTTTAGTTTTATTTTATTTTTTATTAAAACATTATTCAAAAACAGTTCTTAAATGGCACTCAAGCACTTTTTCAAAGAGTAAAATTTATTTCAATATGACAACACGAACAGAATAAATCCCATATTACAAAAACATTATTACAGCTGCATTTGTACACTGCGTGTGTTACCGACAGTATTCTAATACAAATGTTAATTTCCCTGCTCACCTATTTTATAATAGCTTACATAGGAAAATAAACACATTAACTTTCATTTATAAAGTGTTTTGAATGCACTTAACAGAGTCATTCCATGACTGCTAGTGTAAACACGAATGGCGGCTGCATGAACAGCAAGCCAGCAATAACTACGCGGGTCAAAAATAATGCAGAAACAAACAAATACGCGGGGGCGGGGGGTCGGGACCAGGCCAGACCACAAATAGAGAAGCTGTGGATAATTAACTCTCATTATAATTGTATTGACAAAAAAAAAGCAGAGATAAAAGAACCGCACGTGATCTAAATATGCACGCTGGAGATGTCCATCATTAAAGATCGTGTACAGTGAGTTTTTTTTTTTTCCCCCCAAATACACTTTATCAGGGGTGCCTAATGCGTCGAGTGCAATCAACTGGTCGATCGCCGAGGCAGTTTTGGTCAACGGCGTGACCGCGTGCCAAAAAAGATGTCAGCCTACCATCTATCTCGTCGCTTGATATACATCGATCACGCGTGTCGAATGATTGACGGTGGGTTTGACCAATTCTGACGTGTCACTATAAAAGCACGTTCTCACAAGCTTGCCTCCTATTTTCCGTCTGTCTTTTTTTTGTTTTGTTTTGTTTTTTTTTTTTAGAATGGCCAAGTCACAAAGATCTACCCACTACAAAAATGCAAAACATTTATTTTAAAGTATATTGAGGATTCTTTATGTGTAAGTGTATGTTTGTGTGCCTTTTATAACTGCATGAGCCAATGTTACACAACATAATTAACTTTAAACATTTTTTGTAACTATCTGATTTCACATTGATGATCACTAAACACCATAAGAATGAAAATGCACACCTGGGCTGTGTCACTCACATCAGTGGATTCGTCCAACTGCAGTGAGAAACACTCACAATCTGCGATGTCCTTCCACACATCGGTCATTGCTTCACAGCGCCGTGTAACTGTACTCCATTACAGCTGCAGAGATTTTATTGAAGAAAATATTTCCGCCTCATTTTTAAAAGATCGGAACAACGAGTCAGCTATGGCTCTTTTACCATCTCTTCGTCTTGGAAAGACTTCTTGTTATTAACGATGATGTGACGAACCCGGAACGATGCTTTGGTGGTGACTTTCGCTGTTCAACTATATTGTGTAAAAAGTGACTGCTGTGAGCCAATTGAGATTTTAGATCGTTCACTTTTCTCATTCTTGCTTTTTGGCGGAATGTCGGTGTCGCATTTTCCATAAACAGTTCGAAAATGCCACTACAGATTTCACTCCTATGGCAGATGAGGTAAACGCATTTTGAAAATGACATCGTAAAAAGAAGTCCGCCTCCCGTATGAAAGTGATACGTTTTTGTCTTCTTTACTTCGGCATCCACTCATGTTTGATAAGATTTCTTAAGCGAGGGCTTAAAATAGGGGGAAGTCGCCAACTAGCGTATTTTCCTGTCCTGTGTCGTTGTTTGCACATGCGCAGTGAGCTAAAGGTCAGAAAAATACAATGGATGTTTTTTTTTTTTAATTCTTTCTTGGCATGCCGTCGCGATCAACTGCTACTAAATGGTGTGTAATGTTTAATATTTGCATTTTCTCGTCTTTTATTATTACTGTCTGTGTTGTCACGACCCAGTGGTGATGCTTTTGGAGTTTTATCTGTGCAATTTGGGCATCTGTGCATGTGGGTTGTTTTGTCAGCATGAACACAGACGTATCAGAACTTTGTCGGTTGAAGTGTACATGGACATAGAAGAAGAAAATCAGATATTTGCATTCAACCAGAATTGGGTGGTTAAGGTAGTCTAAAGCCAACGTGTCTCTGTGATTCGGCATGCTGGCAAGGACAGGACAGACATGGGCCCCCATCACTTAAAGCAGGCCTTTTTCTTCTTAACATTCAGATGCATTCGTGGACTATATACAGACGTGTTAAGCGGCGTTCAGTTATCTTATCGTATTTCCTGTATATGTATTCTTTCAGCATTAGCTGCTTTTGCTGCTTCCCTTCTTTGCACTCATCTTCTCTTACCCACCGCAGTTCCTGTTCTTGTCCCGTCTCTCCCTCTCGCTGGCCCCACTCCAGTCGCACAAGATTTGGAGCCGATTGTCTATTTATAGCACGTGTGGTTTTGTCACTATGACAACCAAGCTAGAGGCCAGGGCGCTGGGGAGCTATTTTTGGAGTTGCCTGTAATGTCAGACACAGCCTCCTATTTTCTGTCTCTCTCGCTCTCTCTCTTTCTCACCGAACGCGTGTGCGACCGTGCATCCCTTTTCGTGTGTATAAATGATTCATAAGGATTTTTTTTATTATTATTATTCTAAAAAGTATCAATCATCTTTATTTGCCAAGTATATAAAAAACACAAGGTGTTTGTCTCGGGTAGTTGGAGATACTCTAGTACTACAACATCCAGCCATTTTGACAAAAAAAATACTTTTGAGAGATAGAAACACACTACAGTCACTGGTAATGAAAGGTTACCGGTAATGCTGATATAATTACAAATGTTAAAATGATGCATAGTCCTCTAGTAATTTAGATCAGTTTGAAATGACTAATGCAGTGATAAATGTGGTAGTGACAACCATGCAAATGGGCCGGATAGTTCTCTTTTTGCGAGCGTGTGTGTGTGTGTGTCCGTGTGTGTGTGTCCGTGTCCCGTTTGGCTGGAGAATCTGCACGGGTGGCTAATGTTGGTCAATAACAGATATGCAAATGGTGCGGAGTGACCATACGACTGCAGTGAGTGAGTGAGTGCATGAATGATGTAAAAGTGTCCTGACAGAGATGTGACAACAATCTCAAGAAAAAAAAATTGACAGCAATGGAATTGCAAGTTAACTGTTTAAGAAGTTCAAGGGAAGCGGTAAGAAATTGTTAGAATGAATGTCAGCTGGTTTTAGTTGGAATTGATCAATAGCATCTACTTGAGGGAAGGAGCTGGAAGAGGTTGTGACCAGAATCTGGAGGGTCCAAAAGGATTTTGCATGCTCTTGTCTTAGTTCTGGCAAAATGTAAGTCCTCAAGGGTGGGTAAGGGGGTCCCAAGGTTTCTTTTCTTTTTTCCCCGGCAGTCCTGATTTTTCCGTTGATGGCAGAGTTTGTCATTTTTGTAGCAGCACCAAAGCAGGCTGTGATGGATGATTCGATGACTGCTGTTTAGAACTGCCTCAACAGCTCCCGTGGCAGGCCTCTGTTCCTCAGAAGGGAATTTTTGAGGATGGTGTTGATGTTGGACTTCCACTTAAGATCCTGAGAGACTGTAATTCCCAGAAACGTGAAGGTCTTGACAGTTGACAAAGGACAGTTGGACAGTGTGGGGGCAGGCAGCTGGAGTGAAGGACGCTTCCTGAAGATCATTATCAATCATACTTTTATAGTTCAAGTGGTTATTTGTAGTGGTTAATACGTATTAATGTGCGTTTGTTTTTTTTATTTCTATTCCAACAGTTTTACTGGAAGTTGTATTTGCATCTTTTATTGTGTGTATTAATGTCCGCATGTGTGGGTCTACATTAGTTTTTATTAGAATTTACAGACATTTGTTGCTTCTTTACAACAAATGTACAGAATTGCTAAAAACAGAATGTGGTTTCTTCGTTGTCTGGTAAGGAGATGGCATTCTGCTGCTTGTAAATGAGAGGAGCCATTGTTGGAGTTTTGGCAGCTAATGCTAATAATGTCTGGCGCTCACTGCTGAGGAAGTGTGCAGTCTTTATTTGAACCAGAGCATTTAATCCATCAGCAAATTATTATTTCTTAATTAAGATGTTAAATGAGTTACTTATTCGCCATCATGGAGATAAAAAAGGTGAATTCTGTTTTAAATTGCATGTTGTTCAATTTGGTAAAAACTTGAGTGCTCGCTGATGTTGAATTGCCCACATTAAAGCTGGATAGTCTCATTTTGGCAGGTGGTGTAATACAATTTTTGAGCACTGTTGATAAGACATGTAAATTGTTTTAGTTGTCTTTGTGTTCTGTGAAGACTTAAAGTTTCTATTTAGACGGTAAGCTATCCGAGAAGATAAAAAGCCAAACTACAACACTGTAGGCCAAAAATAAAAGGTACTTTATCCTGTCATGTCGATACAGCGGTTATTTTACACTCTGTTGCTGCAGGAGCCGCAGTTTTAATATTGGTATTAATAGTAAGAAGTGCTAAAAAAAGAAAAAAATATAGAGGTGTGTTTGTCCTGAGTGTGCAGGCTGGGATAAACAAGAAGGCAGAATGCAGATAGAGGCTTTGACATGTTTTTTCACGTCTTTTTTTTTTGTAGCTGCTTTTATCATTTTTATGTTCTTTGGCAGCAGCATGGTGTTCTGTTAGCGAGTCTGCTTGACAGTCTGAGGTTCTGGTTTAGAATCTGGGCTCCAGCCTTCCTGTGTGGTGTTTGCTCCCTGGGTGCTGGAGCTTCCTCCCAACTTCCACATTCCAAAAACATGCATGTTAGGTTAATCCATCTATTTTTCTCCACCACTTCTCACTTGGGTCGAAGGATGTGCTGGAACCTACGTTCAAACGTTTAGTTACCATTTTTGTTTGTCTATGTGCAGTAAATAGAATTTCATCTTTATTTAAGTAGGTTTTTCACATGTTTTTAAGTGCTTTGTTGCTGTTCAAACTGTGGGTGTTAGTGGTTACATTATTATTAAATATACCTTTCGGAAATAAAACCTCTGCCTCGTTTTAGATGAACAGTTATTTTCAGGTTGAGCCAAGTATATTTTGAGGTGGTACTTGGTATTAAGGTTTTCAGAACCACTACGGTAGTGTGTGTGTGTGTGTGTGTGTGTGTGTGTGTGTGTGTGTGTGTGTGTGTGTGTGTCTGTGTGTGTGTGTGTGTGTGTTGAGGGGGGGGGGTGTCAATAGCTTAGTCTACCTACCCCAGCCTAGCACCCCCTCTCTCTCTCCTTCTGCTAGTGTTCTACCTTCAACCCTCTTGTCACATTTCACCGCTGTCTGTCACATTCCTGCTTACCTCAGCGGGGGTTGCATACCTGCCCCTGAGAATGGTGGCCATGACCCTTTTTCTTGCATGGAGGACCAGCGGGAAGGCATCAGAATAGCATCAAGACAATGTTTGCTTTTTTTTTTTTTTTTTTTCAAGTTACAGTACAATAGTTGTTCCTGGGGAGGGACAATGCATTCATGAGCTTATTAGCTCGGTTTATTTGCATGCAAATTAACCATTTATTACAATTACAATATTTAACAATTAGGCCTATCCAAATGTTCATATCCAGAATCACTGTAATTGGTATTCAGTATATCTAAAGTGGGGTACACACATATACATTTTTAAAATCTGAAACCAGAATACAGGTTTTTTGCTCTTATAGTGCAGTACATTAACATATCTCCATCGGTGATGGCGAGTCTCCTCCCTCAAACAGTTGTAGTACCATGACTGACCTTTGTGATCAAGACTGCTGGAAAGAAGTAGAAGATAGTTATAGTTATGGTTGCATGGAAGGGCAAAACAGTGTCACAAATTGTGAAAGTTTTAGGTTTCAGATAACAAAGTAACATAAGCCAAAACACTGTTAAATTTGAACATGAACAAAAGCAGAAACACTATTACAAAAGACTAAACAAATTACAAAATTACTTATAAATAGTAGTAATAGAAGAAAGCGAAGAAGCTGGGCTAACTGTTAGCTTATCTGGTACAGTAGTCTTCAAAATAATTGCAGTCCAATGTGACGAACCAGATTCATCCATGTTTTCAGTATATATTTTTTTATTGCTACATGGTAAACAAGTTGCTCGTCGGTGAAGTTGATTCTCAGAAAACCAACAAGACCTTTTTTTTTTTTTATATTTATTTTTAAAACACAGCAACAAATTGCCCAATTGCATAGCCTTATTGTATCATGAATGCAGGGTCTTGGTGATTTCCTGAGAATCTGCTGCATCTACTGGTAACTTGTTTGACATGTCCATCCATCATCCATCCATTCATCCATTCTACCGCTGACAGGCATTGAGCAGAGATCCCTCTTGACACACCCAACATCACAGGATAATCGCTCAGCGTATGGTAATCTTTTTGAAACAGACGATGAACAGGCCTTCGCTAGCATTGCTCAAAAAGAGGGTAAAATGCTCCAAATTCGTACTGTTTATTGGGGTGTGTGTGTTCTGTGTATCCATTTGAAATATTGGACTTTTGGCTGGCCAGTTTCCAAACAGATCAAGGAATAAATATTACTCCCAGTTAATCATTTGGGATAATCTTCTCGCCCTCTGACAATTGGGCCTTTGCTTATTTTGAAAGGAAGGCAGGAATGCAAAAAATGTCTTTTCACTTAAAAATGTACAATTGTTTACTAACAAATGCTTTTAGAGTAGTATTTTTTTTTTCTCGCTTCCTTTTATTTTGTCGAGTATCATATTAATGCAGTTGTTTTCTATGAACAGCCGCCGCCACGTCTTAGCAATTAACACACATTCAGTGGCGCTTTCCTGGGTCGGCGCCATTCTGAGCTCATTGTCGGCCTGCATACCTACCCCATGCACATAGCGTGCACATACACACATGCACACACTCTTACTACAGCGGCTCCATTGACTCTCCACTTTGGTCTGACCAAACGAAAAACGCTGCTGGTGAGTCAGAGCGGCTGCCTGCCTCTGATCTCACTATGAATTACAGCAGACGCCTCCTGGTGGCCATCTTGACAACAGCGTCCTCTTGCCCTTCTCACCATGTATGATGATCATTTCGAATTCTCTTTGCTTCTGTTTCCTGCAGCTTCCTAGACCGGGTGGATGTGGTTCGCCAACACGATTACACGCCAACCGACCAGGTGAGAATGCCACTGACATTTGCTTTTGTTAAAATAGACAAGTAGCGATGATTTATTCAATTCATTCTGTGAGAATGTTGAAGGACAACAGTTGACATTTAAATTACCAATTGCATATTTCTTCACTCTTAAATATCCCATTCCGTCAAAGTGGTCATCTGGGTAATTAAAGTGTTTTTATCATTTATTGCGCCAAAGCATGTATTTTACAATCTCAGGGAACACCAATAAAAAAATAAAGTGCTACCTCTACTTACGAATGTCTCCAGTAATAAAGAATACAGGTTACAAAACGGTTCCTTGGCAAAATATTGTCTCTACTTATGAAGGAAAATTCAGGATACAAAAGGAACCAATAGGCGCTGGATTCGCAGGCCCCAAATTCCACCAAACGTAAACATCCTGTATCTTGGTTTCTGTTGGACGATAGAGGTGCTCTCCCAATGGCTATGGCCGTAGCATCTTCCTGGCATCCCATTGGCGCGGCAGGATGTCAATCTTTACCCCTGATGCTTTCCGTTTCCCTGGGACACGCAAGTGTGACCGAATCACACGCTTTCATACGCTAGTGCACATTGTTTGTGTTCTTTGCAAGTTTATTCGTGTTTCTTCACCACGGGTCCCAAGGAACTTTAGTGGAATTAAGTTGTGTGCGTGCATACATTCGTATTTGCATTCTCTCATCTGTCAAACATTTTCCTCCTTCTCCGTCCCCCACGATGCCTTTTGCTTGTCACTCACCCTTCTCTTCGCTTAAGTCACCAAATCTCAAAGGTAAATGAACATAATTTTTATTATTCTTTACATTATGTACTTTTAATGCTTTTTTTTTTGTGGTGGGGGGGCTCGGGGAGCTTGGAACAGATTAGACTATTTACATGTAAAAAGCGCTTCTACTTATGAAAAAGTCACATTATGAAACGACTTCCAGAATGTATTAATTTCCCAAGCAGAGGTATCACTTTATATAGAAGTGAAATAATGATGATTTATCGGTATAATCATAAACACACTTGTTCTGGCGCTGTTGTAGTTTAACATAAAGCTATCATTTTGCAGTATAAATGGAAGCACATGGATACACTTGTTATCGCAATCACACCGAGGGGCAATTTAGAGTGTCCAATTAATGTTGCATGTTTTTGGGATGTGGCAGGAAACCGTAGTGCCAGGAGAAAACCCACGCAGACACTGGGAAAACATGCAAACTTTACACAGGCGGCGCCGGGATTTGAACTCCGGTCCTCAAAACTGTGAGGCCAACGCTCTGACCAGTTGCTCCACCATGCCAGGAAATTAAGTGAAATTGGATAATTTTACGGGAACGCCTGATATCTCTCACGGCACAGTGGTTTTGTTACTGCGCCAATAAACACTGAGCCAGAAGTGCATCATTTTCAAGACAAAAAACACTTCCTTGAATTAGACGTCTCCCTTTTCCCATGAAGATAACTATGTACAGTATATGAGTTCATAAACTCTATTCTCGCATACACAAAAACGTCATTTGACTCAGCTGTTGACCAAATCAACAGCAGTAAAACATTTAAACATCTATCCATCCGGTTATGTTCACCAGAGTCGCGGGCGGACTGGAACCTATCCCAGGTATCTTCGGTTGAGAGTCGGGGTACGCCCTGAACTGGTCAACAGCCAGTCGCACATAAAAACAAATATTTGAACACCTACGACTAATTGAGAATCTTCAGTTAACCTACCATTCATATTTTTGGGAAGTGAGAGATAACAGAAGTACCCGGAGCGAAAACATGCAAACTTCACACGGACAAGGCCTGATTTGAACCCGGAGCAGAGATTCAAACAGACACCCTCCCCTTTGAGGCAGGCGTATTAATTGCTCATCCATGATCTGGCCCAAAATTTGTTCTTAGTTGTCAGTTTTTATTTTGTTTTATCCTCTAGTTTAACGTGCCATCCTTTCATATTAACGTAATTCCCGGCCTACAGAGCGCACCTGGTTATAAGCCTCACCCAGTACATTTCTAAAGGAAATACCATTTGGTACATACATACGCCGCAGCTGCGTAAAAGCCGCAAGTGCCCACATTGAAACCCACATTCAAACAGTAGATGTTTACAAAGAAAGATGGTACGCAGAAAGAGTTTAACGCTAGCACAGTGCTAATGCTAGTGCTAACGTTAGCCTAGCTAATGCTAGCCTAATGCTAGCAGGGCCGGTTAAAATAAAACTTACTAGTAAATATCCCTGAGATACGCCAGTAACACAGCAGCAACATGCTAGCACAGGGCTGGTAAAAGTCACTTCCTTGGCACATAGATTACACCGGTCTCATTCTTACCTTTTCCGCTCAAGTGCCCCCTTGCGGCCGTTAGAAAAAAATGCACAAATTACCTGCATCACTGCATAAACCGCAGGGTTGAAAGTGTGAAGAAAAAAGTCGCGGCTTGTAGGCCGGAAATTACGGTAGTACGAAAATGTACCAATACAGGATTCCCCTCATCTCCAGCTGAGTAAATGAACACCACTGGTCAGTGTTTGTGTAAATGTTTGCAATTGTAAGAAACGTCGAAGAGCATTTAAACAATTACTCAAAGTGGAGTTGCAAATTATTGTCAAATCACCTTCTAACCATTTTAACATGCTGATGTGTTTCAGGACCTGCTGAGATGCAGAGTGTTGACATCTGGCATCTTCGAGACAAGATTTCAAATAGACAAAGTCAATTTTCAGTGAGTAATGTTCACACACAAATGGCACAACTACAGTACGACAAACTTTGTTACAAATGGCACAAATTATCCAGTGATTTCAAGAAAGTAGCACAATCATCAATTTTTTAATGGGTACATACAACCCCCCAGTATGTTTGACGTGGGTGGTCAGCGAGATGAGCGTCGAAAATGGATCCAGTGTTTTAATGGTAAGGCTGTCGCTTCTTTTTCCTGTGATTCCGCAGGTGTTTGTGATTTGTTCGTTTCATTTTTGCGGTTGTAGATGTGACAGCCATCATTTTTGTGGTGGCGAGTAGCAGCTACAACATGGTGATCAGAGAGGACAATCAGACCAATAGACTCCAGGAGGCCCTCAATCTTTTCAAGAACATATGGAATAATAGGTCTGGCTGCATTGACGTATACACTGCACGAGTTGACCCAGCTGTCCTCGATGAATGGTCTTACGCGAGTGACAAAGAAAATTCACGTGGCGGTTTCCCCCTCTCGGCAGGTGGCTACGGACCATCTCCGTCATCCTCTTCCTGAACAAACAGGACCTCCTCGCCGAGAAGGTCTTGGCAGGGAAGTCGAAAATTGAGGAGTATTTTCCTGAGTTTGCACGCTACACGACACCCGACGACGGTAAGAGGCAGATTTAGAACACCATTCTTAAAAGGAAATAGTCTTGGATGCAGAATCCATACAGAGTCGGAAAAATGTAATTATCCCCACAGGGCTTCGGTTGACTCCTAAAATATACCTACTTTAAAAAAATAAGGTGAATTAACTTTTTGCAGAATTGTAAACTACCGCCACCTCAGAATCTATACCCGTCCAATTAATGTTGAAGTAACATTTTAACATTCTTCATCAAACCATGCCACATTATTATCTGCTAGCTTCATGCTAACATTTAATGCAAAACACCATAAACGGGCTTTCGAAACTAGCGTCAGTATTTGGCATCAGTGGTTGTAACCCTCTCAGCAACACGTTTAAACACAAATAGTGCATTGACACATTTAGACAGACAATATAAAAATGCTCACAGTCATAAATTCTTTATCCTCTAATCAAAACGACCAATACTACTCCAGCTTTCTGAAGGATTTTATTGTAAAACTCTTCTTTCTGTATTGTATCTTTCTGTATTTCTTTATATATATTATATTCTGTATTATACTCGCCCACTACAGAAGGAGGCCCAATAAACTATTGTACAAACTGATTCATTTACATTACATTTACATTAATAAAAAAAAATATATATATACACACACAATATATATAAACTCACTATTACAATACTTTACTACAATTTTTGCTATTGTTGATGGTGTTGGAATGGATTACTGGTATTTCCATTCTGCCCTTTATTGAAGATTAAATATTATTTGAACGACAGTGTATTCTGGTAGACTGACATGTGATGGCTCCACCATATTGTGTGGGAATCACTGTTGAATATTATTCCTAAAGTGTGTTCTGACAATATAGCGTCCACGGCATCTGCAGTTGAGTAGATAAACAACCCCTCACCACTCTCAAATAGGAATCTGTCTTCCAAGTCAAGGGCCTTGACCATCTTGTACTGTTTTTCATAGTAACAACTTTTTTGATTTAGAATTTTTTCTTCTCCCCGTTTGGTAGACTACACTAATTCATAAGCATGTTAAGTAAGTCAGCAGTGTTTAGCCAACACAGATCATTGTGGCTTTGTCATCCAACAGCAATACCAGAGCCGGGCGAAGATCCGCGCGTCACAAGGGCAAAGTACTTCATACGGGACGAGTTCCTGGTATGTTCACACTTCAGGTTTTACCTGTTGGAAATCTCACTCACCTTCAATGTCGTCCTCCTGCCGGCACTTAATGGGTTTGATTTTGCTGCTGTTTTGTCAAAAGCAGTAAGACTGTGGTACATTTCTATTGGGGATGCACCAAAATGAAAATTGTCAGCAAAAGTGAAAAAGAAACTAAGGCCAAAAACCGAAACATCAAAATAAATTAACATGACACTTATTAGTAAAATTGCATTTATGGCTATGACTATGGACTAACCACACTTAAAGCAAGGCGTTGAAATTGTTTAAACTCATATTAATGCTTCAAAGAATAAATAAATTACAAAATGAAAATATTTTTCAAACACTGGGAATCCATCTACAGTTGAAGCCATAATTTTGTTTCTTTAACTTAATTTCCCGGCCCACAGAGGATCAGCACAGCCAGCGGGGACGGCCGCCATTACTGTTACCCCCACTTCACCTGCGCCGTGGACACAGAAAACATCCGGCGCGTCTTCAGCGACTGTCGCGACATCATTCAGAGGATGCACCTACGGCAGTACGAGCTCTTGTGATGGGGTCGTCTCCCTCCCGCAATAGCACCCTCCAACCATTCCCCCACTCTGCCTTTCTGCTCCCTTTCCTTCTGTCTTCCCTCCCGGAACCATCAACCCTGTCAGGGTCCGTAATTCAGCGGAACCTGGATGAACGAAGGCGACTTTGGAACACACACACAAACACACACTACAGATTTTTAAGATCTCCTGCAGACCCAATCCAAAAGTCAGTTCTGAGTTTGTTTATTCACCGTATGCTGACCACCAATCAGGAGCTGGAGAAGATGAGAGAAACATAATGTTGGGGGGGTGCAAAGAGGTGGAGAGATAGGACGTCACAATTTTCATGTAGGAATGATTGAAGCAAAGCAGAGGAGGGGAGCTAAACTAAATATATTTATGTATGAGTTTATATAAGTGTGTGTGTGTGTGTGTGTGTGTGTGTGTGTGTGTGTGTGTGTGTGTGTGTAGGTATATATATATGCACACATACAAGACAGCCCCGCCCACACCTGCCGTCATCAACACATTACCCCCCCCCCCCCCAACACTTTACCACCACCTGCCTCTGGCTTCACCTCTTTGTTACTGCTGGACTATTATTCTTGTACAGACTGTAAAATGTATTATTTTGTGCAACTCTATTGAAGAAGATGGCGACGACAAAAAAAAAAAAAAGACTTTTAGAAGATCCCTGTGCCTTGATCACGACTGTACGTGTGTAAAAAAAAAAAAAAAATCAAACAAAAAAGAGCTAATATGTAAGTTATGTTTTCACTGCGCTGTACAGCTGGACGGCCGTGGGGGAGCCCTTTTGTCTGTCGCTTTGTTTCTATTTTTTTTGTTGTTGTTTTTCCTCTCCCCTTATAATTGTTCATTTTTGCTTTGACTCCTGGTTTATATAATGGGATTTAAAAAAGATAAAAAAAAATGAGCAGACACACCACATTAATGCTGTGTAGTACAAATACTGAACCTTAACACAAGTTAATATATATATAAAATGTCAGATTTTATATTTTATATATGCACACGTATTATCTTCCCTTTTGTGAGCGCTCACGAATTTGTTTGTTTTTTTTCCCAGACATGGGTGATAGGTTTTGGATTTGTATTTTCTTTTTTTTTTTTGGGGTGGGGGGGATTTAACTCTTTGCAGGGGAGGGAACAATACAATTGCAAAATATTTACTTGTTTCTACATAAACCAATATATTTTCTTTTCTTTTCTTTTTTTTTTTTGCTTGAAGAATACCAAACTGCTTCCAGTGTTTGATTCATTTTGACCAGGACTTCCATGTTCAGTCTACTAACAAGTGCTTGCATTTCATCCATCAATTTTCTGTGCCGGAGGTTGTGAGGAATGGCACCCAGGACTGGTCGCCCATGAATCACAAAGTAATGAGACAAACGGACATTCACAGTCACACCTACTGACAATTTAGAGAGCCTTCAATTCACCTAATGTATGCGTGGAGTCCATCTTGACTGACAAAGCCTGGTCATCAATCAATTGCAGGGCACATGACAAACGTTGTCATAATTATGATTATTTATGAAAAACTAAGGACACAAATAAATATAAGACGGTACATATATGGCGGTAACTGAGTACCTCCTTGTGCCGGCCGGTATTCTGGCAACCCTGCGCAAACAAACACACGATCTGAGGTTCGCTGTCTCATGTGAAACATTTGGAGGCCACAAGTATGAAATAAATTAAAAATAATGGGTATTGTACCTGATGAGGCCATCTTGGTGCCACATGACCACATTAAAAGTCAATTTTTGCATGGAATTTGCTACTTTGAAATGTAACGGAAAAACCTCAAGTACGGCAGTAACTGAGTGTGCTTTTATCGTGCCGCGTGATCACGTGTCTCCTACATGCAAAATATCACATGACAAAGCTTGGAAAACAGTTTCTCGAGCTTCCTCCGTATGTTGCGATAGCTAAGTTCGGCTTGACGACATGATTGTTTGAACCAGAACTTGCAAAAATGCTGTTTTAATGGCTGGTTTCTTGCAACAATAATTGTATATCATTTATTTATGTAGTAGATGATTTTCAGTTATATTGTAGCCACTTGCTAAAATCCCCCGCCCCATCTACACACATACCACCCAATATTGACAAGCAAAAAAACTGAATAATTGAAACTTTTTCAGATTAAAAAGGAGAAAATTAAATTTCATACAGCTATAAGTATTCAGACCGTTTTGCTGTGACACTTGGATTTAACTCTGGTGTCGTCCATTTCTCCCGACCACTCTTGAGATGGTTCTACCCTTCATTGAACTCCAACTGATTGATTACACCAGTGGTTCCCAACCTTTTTTTTCTGCAGCAACCCCCTTTTGGAGATGAAACAGTTTTTCGATAAATACGCAGAGGCTTAGCTTGCAATCACCAATTAACACTGCAGTGATCGTGTTTACAATTGGAAAATTACACTAGCAAGTTTATAAAGCCGCAAAGACTAAACAAAAATCCAAGCTTTTTATTTCTTCTAAAATTTAACATCTTTCATCCTTTCAATTCGTCATTTCAGTGGCTGGTGTGGGCTTGTGTGCTCTGTCGTAAAATTAGCTCTATCAGCTGGGTGTAACCTAATAATGACAAGTGTTCATGGTAGCACAGGGCAGCAGAACACCGGTGAGATCTGCCGTAGGTCTGTCAGAAGAATTTCAGGTGGAGGTGGGAGTGCACCAGGGATCCGCGCTGAGCCCCTTCCTGTTTGCGGTAGTAATGGATTGGCTGGCAGATGAGGTTAGACTGGAATCCCCTTGGACTATGATTTTCATAGATATTGTGATCTGCAGTGAAAGCAGGGAGCAGGCAGAGGAACAATTAGAAAGATGGAGGCAAGCACTAGAAAGGAGAGGAATGAAGATCAGCAGAAGTAAAACAGAGTATATGTGCATGAATGAGAGGGGCGGTGGAGGAAGAGTGAGGCTACAGGGAGAAGCGATAGCGAGGGTGGATGACTGCAAATACTTGTGGTCAACAATACAGAGCAATGGTGAGTGTGGTAAAGAAGTGAAGAAACGGGTCCAAGCAAGATGTAACAGTTGGCGGAAGGTGTCTGGTGTTCTATGTGATAGAACAGTAGCCACTAGGATGAAGGTCAAACTTTATAAAACAGTGGTGAGGCCAGCCGTGATGTAACGGATTACAGACGGTGGCTCTAAAGAGACAACAGGAAGTAGAACTGGAGGTGGTAGAAATGAAGATGCTGAGGTTCACGCTTGGAGTGAGCAGGTTGGATAGGATGACAAATGAGCTCATTAGAGGTGCAGCCAAAGTTGGATGTTACGGAGACAAGGTTGGAGAGTGCAGACTTCGATGGTTTGGACATGTCCAGAGGCAAGAGAGTGAGTATATTGGTAGAAGGATGCTGAGCATGGAGCTGCCAGGCAAAAGACCGAGAGGAAGACCAAAGAAAAGGTTGATAGAGGACATAAGGGCACTTGGTGTTAGAGAGGAAGATGCAGGAGATGGGCTTAAATGGAAAAAGATGACATGCAGTGGGGACTCCTAACAGGACAAGCCCAAAGGAAAAGAAGAAGAAGTTCATGATAGCGCCTCCCGCAAGATTGAAGTCCACTGGATTATACTAATCGAACTTGATCCAGAACGCCACACACCTGTATAGATGTATACCTGTATACTGTATACAGCTCACAGTGTAGGTCAAGGGAACTGCCTGAAGAGCTCATTGACAGAATTGTGGAAAAGCACAGATCTGGCCAAGGTTATAAAAACATTTGTGATGATCTTAAGGCACAGTTTCATCCATAATCCTTTAATGGAAGACGTTTGGGATGACCAGAATCCTTCCTTAAGATGGCTGTCCCGCCGAACTGAGTAATCGTGGGAGATGAGCCTTGCAGAGAGAGGCAAAAAATATATATAAAAAAATCACATCGGCTGAGGTCCAGAGATGCAGTTGGGAGATGAGAGAAACTTCCAGAAAGTCATTCATCAATGCGGCTCTACACCAGTCGAGGCTGGCAGAGTGGCCCGACTGAAGCCTCTTCTCAGGGCAAAACACATGATAGCGTGCTTAAAAAAAAAAAAAAAAAAAAAAAAAAACACCTGAAGGATTCCAGTATGGTGAGAAATAAGATTCTCTGGTCTGATGAGACCAAAACAGAACTTTATGGCCTTTATTAGTTATGTGTGGAGAAAACCAGGCACTGCTCATCACCAGACCAATACAGTCTCAAAGTTGAAGCATGCTGGTTTACTGGTTGCAACTGAAAGAAAGATGAAGAAGGCTGAGTACTGGAATATGCTGGACGAAAATCATCTCCGGAGTGCTCAGGACATCAGACTGAGCTGAAGCTTTACCTTCCAATAAAACAATGACCAAAACCACACAGCTAAAATACCGATGGAGTGGCTTCAGAACGCGACTGTTCTTGAGTGGCCGGCCCAGACCCCAAATTTAAACCCAATTGAGCATCTCCGGAGGGTCCTGAAAATGACTGCCCACCAACGTTCACCATCCAACCTGACAGAACTTGCAGAGAAGATCGCCAAATCCACGTGTGAATAACTTGTTGCGTCATACCCCAAAAAACTGATGGCCATATTAGCTCAAAAGGGTGTGAGCATTTTTTTTAAATAAATAAGCAAAAATTTCAACAATTCCATTTTTTCCCCATCAATGTGGGGCGGTGTATGCACATGAATGAAAAAAATACATATACATTAAAGGGGGAACTGACTTTAGCAACTATCTCATCTATAAAAGAGTGAAAATGTAAGGGTTTCTGAATAGTTTATGTACTCAGTGTATGTAAACACGAAGGAAGCCTAAATATCAGCTATTATCATCTTTGGTGGATGTTGCAGATATCTGCATGTTCTCCCGCTGATTCATTGGTCGCTCTCCACTGTAGTACGGGTCTTAATTGACCAGATGAACAGTTGTCCCCAAAGCTTGAAATTTCTTCTAAGAGACGACATAACGTCATATTTTATGATACTTTCTTTGTGTTGTGTGCAAGTGGCGTTGAACAAAGTACTGTACTGCATATATATTACTGTAGTTCACATTCAGGCCCACTTTTGGTCAATAGATGGCAGACTTGCTGTTTGAAAACTGATTTTCAACCTTCGAAAGTACAGTAGAAGAAGAAAAAAAAAGTGCCCGCCTCCGGCTTTTCCATGCATTGGCGCGCATAGCGTTTCGTGGCCGAGGTTCGCTGCTCCTCCGCGGGCAGCTGCTGGACCGATTCGCTCCGGCGGTTGTGCTGATGTTAATAGCATTATTAACGGCCCTAGAGAGGAGAAGAACATAAACAACTGTCCACATAGCAGGCATGAACACTGTTCGGTCGGGTTCGGTGGCCGGCCCGGTCCAGCAGGGGCTAAAAGAGGCTCTCATGGAGACCCTGACGGCCATCCTGTCTCCGGTTCAAGAAGTACGCGCAGCTGCCGAAGAGCAGATTAAAGTGCTGGAAGTGACGGAAGGTGAGTAGCGGACAGTTGGGGGAGTTCGTTCCCCGAAGGGCCACGGGTGCTGTCTTTTGGGCAACGGCAGTGGGATTGGGGAGGGGGACACCACGCGCCATGCTGACAATCGGTCTTGCCTCTTCGGCTAACACATTAGCGAAGACAAGCCTCGTCTCCGTCGGCTAACACGGAAGCTCCACGTTAACAGCGGTAACTTGGCTTTTAGCTCGCAGGGGAGCAACCTTCCCTATTAGCTTATTTGCTCAAGTCTGTCAATTCTGTCTTCGATGCGTTGATTTGGGAAAAAAAAAAACAACAACAACGTATGGAGGGTGAACAAAAATGCTAACTAATTTAAAGGCGCGGTTGCCATGGGAACCGCGTACTGTCGCTCATGCAGGCTGAAAGCTTCCCAGCTAAAGGTTTGTCTTTGGCTGGGGAGCCTGGGCCGAAACGTGTTTTCCAAAAGAGCGTTGCGTCGTGACGTCACGCACACTTCCGGGTGGCAAATGCATGCGAGTTCAGATGCCACTACTAGTACACAATAAATTGGTTAAACTCTGATTTTTGCCTTTTTTTCCTCTACCGCCCGAGTTTAATAAATAATATTACGCAGGTTTAAGGGCGGCTGTCATTTAGCTTTCAACAGGCAAGTTTATTAAAAAAAAATAAACGTGGAAAATAGACGTAGTTGACATTGACATGATTGAGGGGGTGGCAACGGTGGATCAGCTGGAAAGCGTTGGCCTCACAGTTCTGAGGTCCCGGGCTCAATTGCGGCCCTGCCTTTGTGGAGTTTGCATGTTCTCCCCGTGCCTGCGTGGGTTTTCTCCGGGCACTTAGGTTTCCTCCCACACCCCCAAAAGATGCAACATTAATTGGACACTCTAAATTGCCCCTAGGTGTGATTGTCAGTACGACTGTTTGTCTCTATGTGCCCTGTGATTGGCTGGCAACCAGTTCAGGGTGTACCCTGCCTCCTGCCTTTTGAGAGCTGGGATAGGCTCCAGCACTCGCCATGACTCTTGTGAGGATAAGCGCAAAGAAAATGGATGGATGATTGACGGACTAGGTATTTGTTTGTCGCTCGGATTAGTGGCAGAGACATGCCATTTTGACACTGAACTACATCTCCTACTATAGAGATGCTTGCTAGTAGGCTAGCCGTCTTTTTTACTAAGTTACTCAAAAACAACCAGGAAAACAATTTTAACATTCCTGTGATAAAATGTCTTTCATTAAACCGATGGTGTTTTGCTTCTTAGCTATTTTTTTAGAAGTCTTCCTCAAGGCAGTCTTGCGATTTAATATGTGCAACTATTTAGAACTGGGATAGGCAATTTAGAATCAGAATCCTCTTGAAATGCCAAGCATGTAAAAAAAATACAGCCACACTACTACAACAGACTGCAATTTGATAGAAAAAAATTTAAGACACAAAAGTACAGCAGGCATGAGCATTTCACAGAAACGATCGTTCTGTTACCGAGTCGTTACCCAGCCTGAGAAAACACGGAACCGAAAGTCCGTTTCCCAGATCTCAGGGCTTACTTTTAATAAAATTCGCCCATGTGTGGAATGTAAAACAAATTCTCAACGAAATACAACAATCTGTATAAAACGAACCTACATGAACCCCTTTATTTTTAATGATTAAAACGCCCAGCTTTGTCAGTGTGGTTTACAAACAGTACCGGTTTCCGCTTCTGCGCTACGCATGCGCAAGGTCGAGTTATTCATATCCGGGTCACTCAAACGCTAGTCAAACATGTCGGTTGCTAAGCGTAAAAGACAAAATGCCCATGCCTGCTAAGGCTTTATTCTAAAGTACATGTAAAAACCGGTTCCCATGAGCATTATCAATAGGAACCGAAAAATCGTTTCCCAGGACAAAAATCAACGGAACCGAAAGATCGGTTACCATACTTGCCGAAATCCTCATGCCTGGTACAGTACAAAGAATCACTAAGCATTGAAACGTTTCTGGTAATTTGGTCATGCTGATACTTGTTTTTTCCACGATTGTGAAAATTATGCAGATTCATCTAGTAATTTAGAGCAGTTTAAAGTGATTAGTTGTTTGATCATCTGGAACTGTGTAAATTGTGCCAATGGTGCAGATTGTTTTTAGGTACAAGAGTCACCTGCATTGGCCAACAATTGGTATGTAAATAGTGGAGAGTTGCAAGACTACTCAAGGAAGTGCGCTAATAAAAATTATTAGCCTGAGAGACTTGTGACAACAATGTTAACACAAAATTTTGCAACACTTTCCATGTGAACTTGAAGGTCTCGATGGTTGATAAAGGGCAGTTGGTCAAGCAAAATTATTTGCATTTTCTTTAGTGCTATCAGGACTGCGTACTTCCAAAGCAGATATATGTCAAAAACTCACTTTGATATAAGAACAAAATGTGTATGTCTTTTGTTGAACCAATGTATAGAGCCCGTGCACGTGACGTCATCATTTTCATTGCTCCATATTGCCGGTCAAACATATCTGCTTGACAGTGTGGGAGACATTGAATCGGAGGAGAATATTTACAATACCCGAGACCTGTTGTGCTGTTGGTTGTTACAACAGACGAGACAGATATTCAAAGAGATCATTCCACGGATTACCATCTGAAAAGACCAGAAAATAACGATGGATTTCGGCAATTAAATGTGAGGGATGGTGCCCAACCAAAAGACACACGCCTGTGTTGCGATTGCTTCATTTCATGTAGGAATTATTCTTAATCTCAAATTACAATTATTATTACAAAGTATTTATAATGCCAAATTGGCTCATTTGAGAACAATGGGTGTTAAAAAAAACTATCACGGAGGTTCATGGAGGTTAAGTCTGACCGCAATCGCTTCCGTGTACGTTCGTGGAGACGACTCCATCCTTTCAATCATAGTTAATGAATGTGAGTTTGTGTAAAATCAGGGGTCATTTATTTAAATATTGGTATTTGTATTGAATACTATCTGAAAATATCGATGGATTCTGGGAAAGGTTAATGTGTGGCCGAATGCTTCCTTATTCATGAGCCGTCAACCCGTTACTATGTGGGATTTATTCCTGATTGAGAACAGATCCAGCAACTAAGTATTTGTATGCGTCCAAACTTTTATACGCTCTCAAACCTTTCCGTGTAAATCTCGGCGACTCAGTCACCAGATCCATGTGCAGATCCAGTTGTCCAAGACAAGCGGAAGCGAATTAACAGTCCAGATTCTTACCGGCGAAAACATCGGCATCGGCATTAAATAAGGGTCCTCTATGCAGAGTTTATCAAATTTTTCCACATACCGTCGTTTTTTTTCACCTTCTAAATGTCTAACGGTATCGGACAAAACTCTGGGCGTCATGCTATAAGACAACTTCTTGATCACCACCTCAGTACTGATATTAAAAAGCCTGCCTAATGTATCTCATGTATGAGGATGGTGATAGATGCTACTCTGTTACCGCTGTGCTCAAACAGCAGCCTCAACAAAACGATTGTCACTTGAAATGGGCGGTTACAGTAACAAGCGCTTCACAGCACTTTGCACATGTCCATTGTCTGTGACTGTCACGTTACTTGGGACAGCAATTGAAGCGGACCCTCTAGGCGGGCCCCTCACTTGTCAGCAGGAACATTGTCCACCCCAGCCTCATGTCACTTTGGTCTGAAAGCCGCCGTTTTGATCCTGGTCCCTCTTAATGCGTCAAAACCAGTGTACGGTGTGACTGTAAAACGGAACCTCGCCTGGCAAAACCCAATAAAATGAAGCCGAAGATATAATTTGTCATACATGACATAATAAAAATCCTTGATATTTTATAAGTTTTAAAGACTTTTTGATTTTCTGTATAAGGGGGTTCTAAATACGGTATAAATGTAGCAAATAATTAAAAAAAAAAAAGAGAAGTAGAACATTTTCCTCAACCAGACCAAGACAATAGCAGCAATTATATAACATTGTCTTTCTAATGTGTCTTTTTCCATCCCTCCTATGCACAGAGTTTGGTGTCCACTTGGCAGAACTCACAGTTGATCCTCAAGGAGCACTCGCCATCCGCCAGGTGAGCTGGCTATAAAATAGATTAGTGCCACCAGGATTTGAATTTGAAATGTAAAGTGATCACATTTTCAATAGTTCTATCTCAGTGTAACCTTTCAATGATAACAATTCAACTGGCTATGATTCACTGTCTAAAATTCACTCTTTGTGCCACCAGCCAGGGTTACTTCAGGTCAGAACCGAACACCCAGCCAATCCAGTTCCGCTTTCTTAATATGTGACATCACGTGAGTAAGAAAGCATAACTGCGATTGGCTGGGTGTTCTGCCTGGTGGCACAGACAGTGAATTTTAGATGGCGAATTGTAGCCAGTTGAATTTCAGAATGCGAATTGTAGCAATGATTGAAAATGTGATCACTTTACATTTCAAATTCAAATCCCGGTGGCACTAATATACTTCCATAGTTGTCGTGAAGATTGGCATGCGCTCAAGATCCGAAAGCCTTTCTAATATGAACCAAAAGCACAATCTTTCATGTTCTGTCCGCAGTTAGCATCAGTCATCCTAAAGCAGTATGTTGAAACTCACTGGTGTTCCCACTCAGAGAAGTTCCGGCCCCCCGAAACTTCTGACCAGGTAACCAACCAGACCTCTGCATCATGTCATTAGAAGCCAACAGCTACTCTTACGTCTTTTTCTGCTACCCTCTCCAGGCCAAAGCCGCCATCAGGAGCTTACTGCCTAGTGGCCTGCGCGAATCCATCAGCAAAGTGCGTTCCAGCGTCGCTTACGCCGTGTCCGCCATCGCCCACTGGGACTGGCCCGAGGCCTGGCCGCAGCTTTTCACCCTGCTGATGGAAATGTTGGTCAGCGGCGATGTCAGCGCCGTGCACGGGGCCATGAGGGTCCTAACAGGTACGCTCACAAGAGTGATCACCTGTCAGTCACAGTACTGAGCGAGAGAGAGTACAACAGAAAACAATATTTGATGCTTTCTATATGCCATTCGGTGTCTCGCTTACGTTAAAAAAACAGAAATATATTTTAGGGGTGATGAAAAGCTCGTGTATTTTCATTACTTACTTTCCTCTTGTTACTTTTTTTTTTTTTTTTTTTTTTTTGAGCATTTACTGTGCGTCTCCAGAGTTCACTCGGGAAGTGACAGACACACAAATGCCGCTGGTGGCTCCCGTCATTTTACCAGAGATGTACAAGATCTTCACGATGGCCGAGGTAACCACAGTCAAGACATTTTTTTACCCCCACAAACTTAACAGGCTCTATTTGAGTTTGAATTTGGCTTGGCGTTTCTTAACATGGCAGATGTACGGCATTCGCACCCGTTCCAGAGCCGTGGAGATCTTCACCACCTGTGCCAACCTCATCTGCGCTATTGAGGAACTTGAAAAGGTGAACGCTTATAATAATTCAAAAATCATTCAGTTTTCCTAACTGTATTTTCTGTGTGCTCTTAGGGTGCAGCCAAAGCCTTGATCTTCCCTGTAGTGCAGCAGTTCACTGAAGCATTTGTGCAGGCCCTGCAGATGCCCGACGGACCCTCTTCCGACAGCGGCTTGAAGATGGAGGTCCTCAAGGTGAAAATAAATTGGAATACATGAACGGGGGGTGGTTACAAATGCTGCAATTAACTAATTCGTGCAGCGTTGTCAGAATGTGCCACAAGAAGCCCAGATCAGTTAGCGCCGTACTTTTTCATTTGATTTTCTATTTTTGTTCTAGGGGCATTGTTTTTTTAAGAAACCCCTGACCCGACACATAGGTCAAGGGGTAAATGTACCAATACTGATTTATACCTTTGTACAGCATCAGTATGGATAAAAGTTATTTTAGCTATGCGCGTTGTGTTACGTGGCCCATCACTAGCAGTTAGAGAAGCCACTGGAGGTCTAGCCTAAAAGCCTCCTTTCCGCCTTCATTCAGTCACTGGGTCCAGAGAACATAGGACAGCTTAGGCCACTTTTGGAGCAACATTCTTTGGCCACAGAAGCACATTGTCTGCTGAATTTCAAAGGAGGGTAAATTGTCCTGGCGGTGCACTTTGTGGTCATTATGCTGGCTCAGAGGCTGCTGTGATATCTTGGTTTGCTGGAAAGGAGCTATGAGAGAAGGAAGTTGATATGTGTATTTGATTAATAAGAGGGGCGGGATTGTCAGAACTCTCAGATACAGTTTGTCTCAATTCTTGAGCATTTGGAAGCCATTTGCATTTTTTAAAATTCACTCATTTAACTAGACTCTTCACTGTAATGTCAAATTTGGAAGGTTTTTTTTTAATCTCGTTTTGCTGTATTTTAACAATTGGAATGATTCATGATATTTTTTTATTTTTATTTTGTAGTATGGGATTTATTCTTTGTGTTGTTTTGTAGTAAAGACAAGTTGTTAAAAAAAGTATTTCATTGAAACGTTTGCCAGAGTCAAGAAAAGATGACATTTTTCCCAATAGTTGATTAAAGGTCAAACACATTTTCATTCCAATTGCAACTTAAATGTAATGGTATTCAGTACTTTTTATCGACTACTATTCTAATCTACGTATTTGTTCTGTCAAAAATAAAAATGGTGCATCCCTAGCTACAATATAGACTTTTAGCAATTACATGCTAATAACTTTGCATGGAATACCAATATGGGGATTTATCATTTTTATGAACGAGTTTGACATCTGGTCAAGCAAATGGAGTCCCTCTTACATTTCTTCTACCTTACCAGGTCCAGAAAAGCCGTGCTTTGCTCAGCCAACTGTCCAAGAATGAGATTAATATTTATTTGTATTTTGTGCCCACATTAACTTTTCCTTGCAATGTACAATATACCTGTACTGGGCCCACAAATGAAAAATGCTTTGCATGTCTTGGGCTATGTTTTTTTTTTTAACACAAATGATTATATTTTTTTAATTTATATTTACTTTACTACCACATTAGCATAGGCTAGTAATAGTTGACTCCCACCCAATTTCACCCGTCGGAAATGAACTTCTTCGTAAACCAAGGAGCCCCAGTTTACTTAGTATATCCAAACTGTAAGATTGACATGAATATTTCATCTTCTTGCAGGCGATAACTGCGTTGGTTCAGAACTTTCCAAAGCCCATGGTGTCTTCCATGCAGCAGATCCTGCCCATCGTTTGGAACACGCTGACTGAAAGTGCAGCTTTATATCCTTTGTGGCAACGACATAGTACACGTTCAACAGATACCTGGCTGAATAGCTTGCTTGATATTTGGAAAACCATAATAATATTCATTCATTGGACACGCGACCCATCGGAAAACACTAAGGCTTTTTTTCCCTGAGAAGGTAAGTATGGTAAAAGAAGTCCTGGCTTTTCTGCCAGCTTCAACATCTCAGTAAGGCAATGTTTTCTATTTTTTATTTTACCATTCCTTAGCACCATACATGTTTTACAATCGTTTCTATCTTGAACTTATCCGGGGTTGGGGACGAAAATCCAGACTTCCTTCTTCTCAACCAATTTGTCCAACTTAACCAGGGGTATCCCCAAGTGTTCCCAGGCTAATTGGGAAACACAGTTGCGTAGTATGTCCGGGCACTCCCTTAGCAATAGGAAATTGTGGAATAGCTTTGCTTATATAAGCCTTTAGGAAAGTTGAATGAAAGGTTGAAAACCCTTAACTGACATGCCCACTTATGTCAGAACAGAAGTCAACTACACAGAGGAAGTGGACGATCCTGTCGACTCAGATGGTGAGAATGTGCAGAAGAGGTATATTATCGACCAGAAAGCCTTTTAATTGGCCATTTTGCTGACTTCCAGGTGAAGTCTTGGGCTTTGAGAACCTGGTCTTCAGCATCTTTGATTTTGTGCACACGCTAATGGAGAAGAACAAGTTCAAGAGCACGGTGAAGAAGGCGCTGCCCGAGCTAATTTATTACATCATCCTCTACATGCAGATGACTGAGGACCAGGTGAGACGTGATCTTTGGCGTGACGACGTCACATTGTACTGACCACTTCATCTTCACGCAGATCAAAGTGTGGTCGTCCAACCCTCACCAATTTGTGGAGGACGAGGACGACGACACCCTCTCCTACACTGTGAGGATTTCTGCTCAGGATCTGCTGCTGGTAAGAGGAAACTGAGCTCTTAATAAATGATGGGAACTTGCCGGGTTTCTTCTTGATAAAATCTGAACTCTCATCTCCAGGCGGTTGCTGCCGAGTTCCAGAATGAGAGTGCGGCGGCGTTGGCGGCAGCAGCCACCAGACAGCTCCAAGAGGCGGAGCAGGCCAAAAACAGCGGGAATGAGCACTGGTCAGCCTCTTGTCCACTTGGACAAAATGGTCATCATATGGGTTTTTGTATCGCTATAGTTTTCTTGATCACTACAAACACAAACATGTTACATCAAATTAAAATTGTAAAGTCTGATGTGCAATATCAGATTGCATTTCAAGCGGGCCAGTAGTTAAATCGATCTGGTTCATTATGTTGAATGGTGTTTGAGCTACTACAGTTAAATATATTGAGTGTCGAGGAAGTTGATGCTGGAATACCCAGCATGCCAAGCAGCTTTGTGTAAATAGTTGACTTATTGATTGATTTTATTGTCGATGCTTGATATAAATTATTCCCTGGTAGTTGTACACATTGTGTGTTCATCCATCCTGTTTTATTGTTCACGACTGCTGGTTTATGTATTGGGTGGGTTTCGTCTTTTGATTAGTGACCTGCCTCGGTGTTGCTCACTTGTGCAGTCTAGTTTGTAATCTACATCATTGCCCTTTGAAGTAAAGAATATCATCATCATAACCACAGTTCCTCTAGCTCGACTGCTGTGACAAAAGCATGAGACATACGGTATATAGGAAGCCAACTTGCTCGAACCCGCCTTTATCTGTGCAGTGACATGTCAGAAGAGGCCACGATTGGTCAAACCGAATTTCAATAAGTTTACCCGCACAATCGACGTATTGACCAGATGAGATGGATGAAGTCTTTTTCTGGGGGGGGGGGGCACACAAAATTGATGGCTGGATTTGACAGGCTATTGGATACTGTGGGTGAGATCAGTTTAGAACATGTTCGGAATTGCCACATCTCATCACACCAGTTTGTATGCAATTTTGTGTTCATGGGGGGTACTTAAAAAGATATTAAAGTTAAGGGTCAAAAATTCTGACCACTCTTGTTTGTCTACCAGGTGGAAGATCCATGAGGCCTGCATGTTGGCACTTGGCTCAGTCAAAAGCATAATCACTGAGAACGTGAAAGACGGTCGCATCCAGTTCGACATGCACGGCTTCTTGGCTGGTGTTGTCTTGGCTGACCTAAACCTGGCAAGTGAGTCTGAAACCAAATCCCCATCTGACTTGAAAAAAATACTTTTTATGGCTTTTCCCCCCTTTTTTAAACCAGTATCCCCCTTCTCTTGTCTCACTGTTCTCTCCTCTCGTTCAGCCGTGTCACCGTTCCTCCTTGGCCGTGCTTTATGGGCAGCCAGTCGCTTCACTGCCGCCATGTCGCCTGAACTCATCCAACAGTTTTTGCAGGCCACCGTGAGTGGCCTCCACGACAGCCAGCCGCCATCTGTGCGGGTATCTTCGGTCAGGGCCATCTGGGGGTGAGCTTACGCTACATTTTCATCTTTGCACAAGCAGTGAAATTGTTGTTGAATGCTTCTTAGAGAGAATTTACTCGGCATGGTTTAATTGAAAAAAAAAAAAAACAATTTTTTTCCTCAAACGGCACAATTGATTCTATTTTAACACACAACTCCACTCTGAGACCCAGAGCTACATCAGACGATTCGGCGACTTGAAACATCCCTATAATAACATTAATGGTTCATTTAATGAGGAATGTGTACATTTTATACTCCAGATATTGTGACCAGCTGAAGTTGTCTGAGAACACGCATATCCTGCAGCCCTTCCTGCCCAGCATCCTGGAGGGGCTGGTCCAGCTGGCCACGCAGTTCAACTCTGAGGTGCTGGCGCTGGTCATGGAGACACTCTGTATCGTTTGCACTTTCGACCCAGCCTTCACTACTAGCGCCGAGAACAAGATCTGCCCCCTCACTATCGCGGTGTTCCTCAAATACAGCAACGGTACGGCTCCTCCGACACTCACTTCTAATGGTTAAAGACAGATCGGAACATTAAGAGCAGAAGTACTGCTAGATATGAGGTTAATCGGTCGTTTTGCTCTCCTCAGACCCGGTGGTGGCTTCCCTTGCGCAGGGCATCTTCAAGGAACTGTCCCAGATCGAAGGCTGTCAGGGACCCATGCAGATACGGCTCATCCCCACGCTGGTCAGCATTATGCAGGCCCCTACTGACAAAATCCCGACTGGACTGTGTGCTGTAAGTTAGGAAGAGGTACCATAATGCAACTAAGTAGAAGAATTTTCATTCTTTAAAAATTCTTTCCATGATAATAATCTTCACTGTTAAATATGAAGTTCTATGTTTAAACAAGAGTCAAGCTGGCATTGTCAAATATCCAGGAGAATAGTTAATATCAGAAGGAATAGTCTTTTTTTTTTCTTGGTATAATGTCATAACATTCTGAGGAAAAAAGTTTTTTTTTAAATGTCAAATTATGAAGAAAAACAATTTCATTTGAAGAAAAAAGATTAACATGGGGATAAA
Organism: Syngnathoides biaculeatus; assembly: GCF_019802595.1. NCBI lineage: Eukaryota > Metazoa > Chordata > Actinopteri > Syngnathiformes > Syngnathidae > Syngnathoides > Syngnathoides biaculeatus. The sequence goes on along the minus strand of NC_084649.1, from coordinate 15,818,827 downwards.
TCATCATTTTCCGAGAACATTTTTTTATATAAGGGGAAACACTTTATAAGAATAAAAACTTTTTTTAGCTTAATACTTTGAGGGAGTCATCATTTTATTTGAGTAGGTCATAAAACTGTGGGGTAAAAAAAAAGTCTTATATTGTTGTGTACATTACAGACAGCCATCGACACACTAACCACGGTTGTGCGCAACACCAAACCGCCTCTTTCCGAGATGCTGGTGTGCCAGGCATTCCCCGTAATGGCACAGTGCACTTTACGCACTGACGACAATACTGTCATGCAGGTAAAAAACGCAGGGTTTCAAGCTGGCGAGATGTTGGCCCGGTGCGAGCAATGTGTCCTTTTTCCTTTTGCAGAACGGCGGCGAGTGTTTGCGGGCCTACGTTTCAGTCGCCTTGGAGCAGATTGCCCAGTGGCGTGACGACCAAGGGAACAGCGGCGTGTGGTATGTCATGCAGGTGGTAAACCTGTTGCTGGACCCCAGGACCTCGGAGTTCACCGCCATCTTCGTTGGAAGGCTGGTTTCCACGCTCATCTCCCGGGCTGGCACACAGCTCGGCGAACAGCTGGACCAAATTCTGCGAGCCATCCTGAGCAAAATGCAGCAAGCGGAGACTCTGAGCGTCATGCAGGTAGGCAAAGAATGCCGGTTTGACGGATAACGCAATAGAGGTGGGGGAGGGTGGCGCACATTCAGCTCCGTTCCAAATTCAAAATAACCAGTATAGAGCTTGTGCACGTGACGTCACCATTTTCACACCGCCATATTGCTGGTCAAACAGAGCTGCTCCACATTGTGGGAGACATTGAACCAGAGGAGAATATTTACAATACCCGAGACCTGTTGTACTATTGGTTGTCACAATAGATGAGACAGATATTCAAAGAGATCATTCTATGGAATACCAGCTGAAAAGACCAGAAAATATCGATGGATTTCAGCAATTAAACATGATGGATGGTGCCCAACCAAAATACGCACATGCCTGTGTAGCAATTGCTTCATTTCAGGTAGGAACTATTTTTCTCAATCTCAAATTACCAAGAAGTATTTGGAATACCAAATTGGGTCATTTGAGAACAATGCATCTGGAAAAAAAAACTGTCTGTCCCAGAGGTTTACGGAGATCAAGTGTGGCCGCAATCGCTTCCGTGTACGTTCCGTGGAGACGACTCCGTGTCCCCCCCCCCCCCAAGCATAGTTAATGAATGTGAGTTTGTGTAAATCTAGGGTTGATTTATTTAAATATTGGTATTTGTATTGAATACTAGCTGAAAAGATAGATTGCCGTAAATGTGTTGCCGAACGCTTCCGCGTTCACCAGCCGTCAAAACCGTCACTATGTGGGATTTATTCCTGATTGAGAACAGATCCAGCAACAAAGTATTTGTATGTGTCCAGACTTTTATACGCTTACAAACTTTTCTGTGTAAATCTCGACGACTTACTCACCAGATCCATGTGTAGATCCAGTTGTCCAAGACAAGCGGAAACGAAATGAGCAGTCCAATTTCTTATCGGCGAAAACATCGACTTTGGTATTAAATACGGATCCTCTATGCCAAGTTTATCTAATTTTTCCACGTACCTTCGTTTATTTTCACCTTCTAAATGTTTAACGTTATTGGACAAGACTCTGGGTGTCGTGTTATGAGACATATTTCCGTGTCATCCCCAAGCAACTTAGCATTGAAAAATGCTTTGTTAGACAATTGTTAGGCAATATTGCGAGGTAAACAAAAGTCACGTGATTTTATGACGTAGGTGCACGAGCTGTATAGTATATTCACTATTTCAGTTGAAACAGCACCCACAAAAAATATATCTTGAAAAGAATGGAATCGAGATAAAGCCATATTGTCCCAGTCCCATAATACAAGTTTAATTTGGGAGTACATACAGTTAGAGTACAGGTCAAAATTGTTTGAGCATGTTATATATAAATATATATTTTTTTAACACAAATATGACATGATATGCAGGTTGAAAAGACATCAGCGAAGTGTTTTGAAATCACTTTGCAAAAGCCGAACCGATGAAATAATGGATGTTTTCTCCTTGGGCTTGCTTTCGCTCCCTCTGCAGTCTCTTATTATGGTATTTGCCCACCTGGTTCATTCTCAACTGGAGCCCCTGTTGGACTTCCTCTGCAGTCTCCCCGGCCCCACGGGTAAACCCGCGCTGGAATTCGTCATGACCGAGTGGATGAGCAGGCAGCATCTCTTCTATGGACAGTACGAGGGTAAAGTCAGGTCAGGCCCACTTCTTTTGTTTTTAATTAGAACAACTTGGAATTCAAAAAGTATCACAAAACTGGTTATGTTCCACTTCGGAGGTTCTGTCGCAATTATTTTGTCTCCAAAATAAAAATATATTTGCTGCATATTTATGTCACGTTGCCTTCCTTCCAGCACGGTGGCTCTTTGTAAGCTGCTGCAGTACAGTCTCAACACAGATGACAAGCGTCTTCAGGACATCATGGTGAAGGGAGAAGAGATATACAACCCCGCGGAAGGAATCCGGACTCGCTCCAAATCAGCCAAGAGTGAGATGCCAAACGATCTTTTGTTTTTCTTCTGCATAAAGCAAAAGATTGGATTTGTCACTTGGCTTTTCCTTGGGTGTGATTTGAATGCTATCCCGCCTCCCTGGCAGATCCGGAGCGCTGGACCAATATTCCTTTGCTGGTGAAAATTTTTAAACTGATCATCAATGAGCTGTCGACTGTCGTGGAGGCCAACGCCAGCCGTGCCAACCCAGCCGACTGGAGCCAAGGTGACCAGCAAGACTTGTGGTCAGCCGATTTTAAAACAATTCGCCTGCCTCGTGGCTATTCATTCTTTAGCTGGTTTAGTCTGGTTCTAATTACGTTTTACCTCCATACAGTCAGTTCACAACCAGTTATTTCAAGACACTTTAAATTCGGCACAGATCAAGAATTACGCGACAAATGCAAGGGAAGAACTTCCTTAGCGGAAGAAACCTCAAACCATGCCAAGACTCAGTGTGAGTCTGCCTTCAAGAGTGATAGAAGTGAGGGATAGTGAGGACAGATCGAGTGATAAGATTTCAGCAGGGATGAGGTAGCAGCATTAATTGGACACTAAATTGCTCCTAGGTGTGATTATGAGTGTGGCTGTGTGCCCTGCGATTGGCTGCCAACCACTTCAGGGTGTACCCTGACTCCTGCCCATTGACAGCTGGGATAGGCTCCAGGACTCCCCGCGACCCTCATGAGGGTAAGCAGCAAAGAAAATAGACGGACAGACTGCTAATGTAATACTTTGGGTATCCCAAAAGTCGCTAAACACCTCCTTTTTACTATTGTTTGTTATCATTTGGACAGATGTGACATCATCAGCATTTGACAGTGAAGGCTTTACACTTTTTATAAGTATATCATTCCCTTGACAGTTAGTTGGAAAATCTGAAAAGGCATGTGCGAGGAAGGCAATCTGCAATCCTGACTCAGTTACACCAGTCCCGTCTGGAGGAATGGGGCGGAAGCTTGTGGAAGGTTAACCAAAGCATTTGACCCGAGACATGCAGTTGAAAGGAAATGCTACTCGATACGAAGGAAATGTTTGTAAACTTTTGACCGCGAAGGAAATCATGTAAAATCTCATAATTGTGGCATTTAAAATAAAATAATTTTGGTGATCCTAACTGACTTGAAACCGGCGAGGTTTCAGATCGTGATGTTTTTGCGCAGTGTATGTAAACTTCTGGCTTCAAATGCCCTTCCTGTTAGTCACATAAACAGTGCACTCCCGGTTCTGCTCAAACAAAAAACGAGTTAAAAACACCAGCTGCAAAGCTAAACTAAACCCAAAGCACATATCATTAAATGTATTATATTTGGACTAAATTACATTTTGAGTAAATGCTAAGTACTAAATGTACTGCATTGGAGTGACTAACAATATTTGTATTAAGTGTTATTTATATCTGTGTAAACAGAAGAAGAGTGTAAACACAGCCATAAGCGATGTATCACCAGAAATCTCCACGGAACTAGAGAGTTCAAAATAAAAACATTTATAAACATTCAGTTGGGCTGTTGGCGTCATCGCGGCCTTTGTCACAGTTTTGTGTCTGGTCTCAGATTCCAGCAGCATGTGTGAGGAGGAGGAGGAAGAAGGCGATGAGGACGATGATGATGAAGGGCTGGCAGGGCAGCTGATATCAGATCTCATTGGCTCCAACAAATATGGTACACGGTCACATTGCCCTTGTTGCATATTCCTTTGAGGCGGACTTGAACTAAAACAACATCCACCATTTTGTTCCGACTTCCAGACGATGACTATTATGATGACGACGATGAGGACGATCCCGATGCCTTAAACGATCCCTTAGATCAAATTGACCTGCAGGTACACCCATGAACATTAAAGTTGTTGTTTTTTTTTAATCCCACATTCCACCTTTTCAACTCAACGCAGTGTGCCTTTTTTTTGTCTACGACTTCACTGCACCGCTTGACATTTTTTCCCCCATTTCTTTACCTAGGCATACCTGACCGACTTCCTGACCCAGTTTTCTCAGCAGCCGTGCTACAGCATGTTCTCAGGTCACCTCAACAACAACGAGAGACAAACGCTGCAGTCTATTGGCCTCTAGCCCCTCTGTCCTGCTGATCCCTGCTCTACTTCCCTTTTTCCTGTTGCCTCATCACCAACACACACAGCATCAATTTCCCAGGGAGGAAGAATGCTGATTTTGTGCAAAATGGCAGAGGGAAGAGATGGACACGCGCTAAACTGCGGCGCCCTGGTTCTCCACGCCTATAAAGGACTTTGTCCCGGTGACACTTTAGAGACTGAATGGAAACCACAAATGTGTTTGTGGGAGTGAGGGGGGGGTGTCAAGGGTTTCACGGTGCGCCAGGTGAGCCGTGACATGTGTACCGTTTTCCAATTTCTCTTTATAATGCTGCCTGTTTTACATGAGCGAGACATCCATTGAAAAATCACTTCCAACAGACACTGAAGAAGAAAAAACAACTTCCTGTGCTTTTGAAAAGTGGAATAATTATTGGAGGCCTTATTCTCCCAGGAAATATTGACTGTTAATGATTATAATGCAATGTAAAGCTCTTAGTCCAATTATGTCTCGCCATTACTGGTGGTTGTCTTTTTTTCTCCCCCCCAGCGGTGAATTTTCACTGTTATCATGGTGATACCCAGACTTGTCGTTTCTTCCGTGTTCACAAAAATACAGGTATTAAAAAACATTTCTAAATAAAAGTCTGAACAGACAGTTTCCGCGTGTGATTTACTTCTAGACTTCAATATGCTGTTTTTGCTCTTTTAGTTTTTTTTTTCACATTCTTGCATAAAGGTGGGGCAGAGGGTGTTTAATCAAATACGTATTCAGAAATAAGCACACAAGATTTATTTGGTTGTCTCATTTGACACTTGGCTGGGTGAAGAGGCCCTCAAGAGACACAACTTGTGGTATACAATCCTTTTAATTCTATTTCCAATACTTAAGTTCCTCAACTAGGATTTATATATATATAAATAAATCCCAATTTATTATTATTGTTGTACTGTAATGCATTTGGTACCTGGGTCTTCAGTGGGAACCTGCATCTTGAATTTTTTTCCAAGTATGCCAGAGACCATTCCTGATTAAATATTGCGAAATGGGTTGTAGATTTCATTTTCATTCATTTTTTTTTTCTCACTAGAATTAAAATCCACCCCGTGCTATGCACTACTGCGCTATATTTAGGGGAGTCGACGTGTTCAACTGCCTGCACCGGATTGGCTTGGTGCGTTCACTGCACGAGTACATTCGACCAAATTTGTATTAATTGACGTTTGAAAGAGAATTACCCGTTGAGAGTGTGATCACAGGCTTGAAGAACAATATCAGAAAATCTGACGACACCGTTGATCACCAGCTGTATTGACGGGACTTTAGTTCTGGAGTTGTGGTGGTGATTGGCGACATATCCGACATTTTCTCGCGTGCACTTGAAAGCATCACGACCATCCGAGCGGAGGGTTGAACGGCGTCACAGTCATCTCGTGTGTCATTTTCGACGGATAAACCACCTCAGCCGACTTCCAAGCCCGGATCATGACTGACTACACCTGTTAGCCGTCAATTCATCTGTGTATCGCCTCGTTCTTGCAGACGGGACGAGAAATGGCGTTCCACACTGGCACCAGCGCGTCGGTTGCGGCGTCGACGACGACCGTGTTAGCGTTACTAACCGTGGTCTGCTCCTCTCCGGGTAAGGTTTTGGGTTAATCCCTTGACGTCCAGGCCCCTTCGCTTGCTAACGCCTCATTGCTAAAGATGGACGTTGGCAGATAAACATCACCCTTTTCGTCGTGTTATTTCTGTTCTGAGTTGTGTTTGCGTCTCGTCTCGGCGCGCAAGCAGTTCTGTATCTCGTCTGAATTGTTGGAAAAAAAAAACACACACACACAGTATCTAATTAAACGTTTATGTTTTAGAAGAGTTGGAATTTAAAAAAAATCTTTTTCGTTTACTTACGCGATAGTGACGAATATAATATCCGGGTACTTTATGGCATAGGTGATGCAAATAAATGGTCGCCATATTGAGGGATGCGAGACAATCGATGATGCCGTTTGCTTTACGTAGCACTGGCGGTCCTGTCGCTCAAATTGACTTCCCTCTGTATTTTGGTAGGTAAAATCTGAGCACATGTTAGATATCGTATTTTTGTCTTCATTTCAAAGTGCACTTGAGTCGTGATTCAGCAACTAGGCAAAAACAATCCCTCAAGACGAGAGCATCTCAAATGAGTGCACAAGATGACTGAGGAAATATTGTACCCATTCATGAATCTGTACTGTCTGTGGTCACAAGTTGACGGGTGTCAAACTTAATTTTTCTTGCGCTGCATGCATCGTAATTTGATGATAAAGGGCCTGGGCCTCTAAAATGATACCACTTTCAATGAAAAAAACTAAGTTTTCCACTTTAGTTAAATGAAAAACAATGCAAGTATAACGTGAAAACCTTAAAATATAATCTATCCATCCATACACACGTTTTCTGAGCTCCTTATCCTCACAAGGGTTGAGGGAGTGCTGCAGCCTATCCCAGCAGAAGACTGGGTACACCCTGAACTTGTTGCCAGCCATTCGCAGGGCACATATAAACAACCAGTCGTACAAGACTTTTAGAGTGGACCCGGGATTTAAACCCCTGTCCTCAGAACTGTGGGGAGACAGTCCAACTCGTGGCCACCATTCCACCCCTTATGACTTAATATCTTTTTAACAATTTAACTAAACAATCTCAGATTTCTTGAGAAAAATTCGGCTTGAGTTTCTCATCTACATGTGGGCAAAATAACTGCCTATATTTTTAGTATGAAGAATATTTGCCTGTGTTGCTGCACTGTTTATTTTCAAGTTTCCATTTTGTAAACGAGTAGCACACAGTGTTTAGGCCATAAAAACCGAGTACTGTAACGCAGTAACAGATCGTGCCATCTTGTGCCGTTCTAAACTGAGGCCCCCCTGTTTGTTGTCACTGAAGTCACACACAGGACAATTGGGGATTTAGATTAGCTTTAATCAATTGTAGCTGCCATTTGTGTCTAATTTTTTTAGCATCATATAAAAAATGTGTCCAGTTAAGGAGGCTGCAATGAATTTAATACCATTCCCCTAACATTATATTTGCGTTTTTGTCCGCAGTCGGGGCCAACGAGGACTGCCTGTGGTACGTGGACAAGAATGGCACGTGGCACAATGGCTTCGACTGCCCGCTCATCACCTTCTGCTGCGGCAACTGTCAGCGACGCTACTGCTGCTTGGACGCCTTCAAGATGATCACGGAGCGTGAGCAGAAGCGCTGCATGCTCTTCCAATTCAGGTCGGTGCGGCCCTTCGCTAAATCAACCGGCAGAGTTGAAAATCTCCCATCACATTTCTTAAACTTCAACATCGGTTGTTATAATAAACATGTACTGCAAAAAAATGGAGCATAACAGTCTACATCTTCACAAAGTGAAGCGAACAAATATGTGTTCATCAATTTTCCATGGTGATCATTTGGGTTGCATGTAGCTAGAGGCTGGCCAACCTGAATTTGGCCAAAAATTGGACAAGAAATGCTTACTTAGGGTCGGGCATTGATTGAATTTGAGCGATTCTGGTCCCAATTCTGGTTCCAAACGATTCTCAATTCTCATTCTTCCCCTCCCCCACCCCTTCATCCTAGGGATAATTAAATTCACAATTACATAATGAAGATGAAGCCGGCAAATCCCTCTGTGGGTCATAGACATTTGAATTGTGGCGTTAAGGACATCTACGACTTCCACACAAGCCAATTTAAAGTAACAAATCTTACAGTTGTAAGGAGTCAGTAACAGCAGGAAAACATGAAGCAAAACTCTCCAGTGCCATTGAATGTGATGAGGGAGAATATTAGATGTCTGTATATCGCAAAATGCTCCTTTTCACACTATCACCTTACTCTAAGTGTTGCACTGAGGCAGTCATTTATTTTCACTTAGTTAAGACACACTTTTGCGTGTGCTTTCATGTGTCTTCTTTCTTCGACATTTTCTTCATGGTCGGCAGTAACTGAATGTTCGTCCTTGTATGGGTGCCTCTGAAATGGGTCAATAGTCTTTAATAATGATGTAACTCACGTTAGTGGCAGCAGAATGAATTCTGAAATCTACGAAACTATTTTGTCTGGAAGTTGACAGAAAAATGCATCTAAATTAATTGGGAGAAGCTTCATCATGCAACAAGACAATGACCTAAAATATACTGCCAATATAACAAGGGACTTCATCATGGCGAAAAAGTGCAAGGTCTCTGACTGGTCAAGATAATCACTAGACCTTGACCCAATAGAGCATGCATTTTACATACTGAATAGGAGACTGAAGGGAGAAACCAACAAGAACTGAAAGAGGCTGCGGTTAAGACCTGGAAAAGCATCTAAAATAAAGAATGCAACAGTTTGGTGAGGTCAATGGGTCGTAGGCTTGATGTAGTTCTTGCTAGTTAAGGTTATGCCACCAGATATTAAACATTAGCCACTTTGTTAATTTAATGTTTATTCCAAGACTTTTGCTCACTTGAGAAGTTGGTGTCTTCAAATACAATGTGCTCCATCCTGAGTTTTTTAACTAGATGTAAATAGCATGAAATCAATCTTGGAATTCTGAACATTTGTCTCATGTTGATCTTTTGATCTAAAACCCAAATCTCTTCAGTATACAACTAAAGCAAAGGAATTGACCTTGCCGTCCCAATACATTTGGAGGAGACTCTATATTGCCTTTATCGTAATCTGTGGGTCCCCTGTAAATTTAATCCTTTTAGCTGTGATAGTTTTCATGGACGTTACCTCAAACTAAAAATAAAATAATTTTACGTGTTGAAAAATTAGATCTCTCACCAAATAGTAGCTCTCGAAAGTAAATTTCACCGATTTAATGGTTTTACCAAATCCGCACAAAACTGTCAGACTGCATGCTGTCAGTCTAATATGAGGATTTTCTGGCTTCATCTTCATAATGTTATCGTGAATGTAATCTCTTTGGGATGGGAACTATTGTGCCTATAACGAAAAAAACAATCACTCTGAGCCTAATGAATAATTTTTTTTTTCCATTTTGTCCTTTTATAGCTAAATCCTAAGTACTGTGCAGTCATCATTATTCACAGGTCATGGCCACATATTGAAACCCCCAACAGAAGCCCGGTCTACAGTTGCTGTCGAGCTGGGGTCACCAACATAAAAATCTAAATGATGTGCATGAAAAGAAAATTGCTGTATTAAATTTTCTTTTCTGTAAAAGTTCCACGACAGACCTCTGCCTCAAAAAAATTGGCTGCTACAACCATAATGCCATGCAACAAGATGGCACATCCCTAGAGTTTTTTTTTTCCCCCACTTCTTAGTGATGATTGGGTAGTAACAACCAATGAGAATTTACCGTGTCAAACTCCTGATTGGTTGGCCTCTGGTACATGTTTGTAAACCTTTGAAAAGTGAAGGGTAGAAAATTGAATTTGCAAAGGAATGCAAGACAGAGGGTATAGGTAAGTGGGGATGACATTTTGATCAAGTGTGTGGAGAAAAAAACTGATCAATTAAACAAAATTAAGTTAGAAATGCAAAACAAACGTTTAAAATTTCCAATTTCATACTCGTAATTGTAACTCCCACGTAGCATTGAACATGCTTTAACTAGGTTTACAGCTATTGAATGTATTTTTTTTTAAATCAAGTATTGTACCGATTATCCCGATGCTTAGTTGAGTAATCAGATAAAAGTAGATTTCACATTATTATACAATAATGTGACTGTGAGATGGGAGCATTATTTTTCCCCACTTGGGCTAGCCATTCTCACATGTTACGGTAGTAACTGCGATTGTGTGTGTATTGCTTTAAAAGGCGGGGTCCCTGCTTGATGAGTGACAGGAGTGTCAGCAAATGAGAGCGTAGAGTTGGCTGGGCTGTCTGTGTGTATGAGTGTGCCTGTTCCGTATTTTCTTTCAGTTTGTTCAAAGACGCAAATGAAAGTGTAGCTGTGTCTTCTCGACCACTCGCGGGCCATTACAATACGTTTCTAATAAACGACGGTTTACCTCATGAGTATGTTGTAGTAGATTGTGTTAAATCTTTGTTGATTTTTGATTTTTTTTTTTTTTTTTAGTCCGACAACATTAGCCGGCATCGCCTCGTCCATCCTGCTCTTCGTGGCCATTATCGCCACCATGGTGTGTTGCTTCATGTGTTCCTGCTGTTATCTCTACCAGAGACGGTTGCAGCGGGGCCGGACTCCTTATGACCGTAAGAGTTGTCCGTTTTTAAATTGGTCCGCGTCGAAGTCGTAGCGGGCCCTCACGCCGCAATTCGAACGTCTTTGGCCCACAGCCCAGCAGATCCCGATGGCCAGCTACCCCGTGGAGCCGCTGTACGACGCCTACGGAAAACCACTTGGACCGTCCGAGTATCCCCACCCGGGCTATCCTATGGCGCCCCAGTATCCGGGAATGCCCTCTCAGTACCCCATTATGCAGTCCGGACACTATCCCCCTCCCCATATGGATCCTGCTTACAGCCAAGGTAAGACCCACATCGCGCATCTCATTGTGGGGTAACGCAAATCTGGACACGAACACCATTGCGTTGTGACCAGGCAATTAAAGACGTTGTCTACACACAGCACAAGGTCGCTTTTAGTACCGTAATTTCCAGCCTATGAACCACGACTTTTTTCACATGCTTTCAACCCTGCGGTTTATGCAGTGATCCGGCTAATTAATGCATTTTTTTCTAACTGCCGCAAGGGGACACTCTAGCGAAAAAGGTCAGAGTGAGACTGGTGGAATATATGTGCCGAGGAAGTGACTTTTACCGGTCTGGCCCTGTTAGCGCTGCACTAGCGTGTTACTGCCGTTTCTCAGTGATTTTTACCAGTATGTTTTTTTTTTTTTTTTTTAACCAGCCCTGTTAGCGCGGGGCTAGGGTTAGCATTAGCATGGCGGTGCTAACATTAGTAATGATTTTAATGCACGAAAGGGTATAATACAGTCTCACAAGAACAAGGTTGTAGAGAAAATGAGAGTGTAGTTAATAGTGTAATATTCTCATAACATTATATTATATATAATAAGATGTCATTTTATGTGAACCTAATCGAAATATTATGAAAATAAAGTTGTAATTGGATTTTGGGGAAAAAAATATCAGTATTACAACCTGAAGTTGTCATTGTATGTGAATAAAGTCAAATTTGTGAAAAAGGCAGCATTTTGCATCGAAAAACAAACGTGATTAAATGTCATTTTAAGTGGAGTTACAATTATACATGAAATAAGTTATGTTACAACAATAAAATTGTAAGTTTTATGTGTAGTCATAAAAAAGTAATTTTATGTTGCATTTTAAGTCGCATGAGTAAAGCAGTAATTTACACAGATACAGTTGTAATTTTACTTGGAAATGTTTATAATATTATGACATGGGAATTTTTTTGCATCAAATAAGTCATTTAATCACTTGGAAAAAAGTTTAGCTTTGTACATGAAAACAATTTACAAGAAAAAAAAAAGTTTAGTGAATTTTGAATTTCATGTTACTACAAGCATGTTTTCGTTTTATGGGAATAAGGTAATGATCATGGTTTTATATGCAAAGTTGTAATTTTAAGTGAATAAAGTTGTAATCTTACGTCCATAAAGTCAAGTCTTTTTTTACAAAGATAAGACAGAAATTTCACTGCAAATCTGTTAATAGTTGAGAGAATGCGTAAATATACTGTCTATACACTGATGCACTGGATGATAATCACCTGACCATAAATGTTTTTCTTTTCTCAGCTCCTCCACCGTACTCTCCTCCGCAGTATCCTGGCCAATGATCAGATAAACGTGCACACACACACACACACACACATGCACGCATGCGTGCACATACACGCACACACAACATGCGGTCAATGGCAGCAATGAGGGGAAAAATGGACTTTTAAAAGAAGGAAAGCAGCAACATTTCTCACACACACCTCAACAGACAAATGCTTCGGTGTTCATCCAGCATAAAGATGATGATGGGGTTTTTTTTTGCAGCAGGTAACATTTCTGCTAGATTAAATGACAGTGTGGTTTTTGCACAGGGCGTGGTCAGCCATTTTCAAGACTTTGTGTGACGGAAGGTGCCGTGACTGAACAGAAAGCCGCCTCGTTAACACTACATGGTTTTAATTTTGTCATATTGTGAAATTGTTTTGTTGAACAAAAGGGGAAAGTGCATCCAGATATTTGGCAGGCTAAATGTTTGGATGAGTCCTACGACTATTGGAATCAGGGTATGTACAGTACAGTGTGACATCCCTTTCTATTTCCCCCCCCCCATTTATCCTTTTCCAAATACACATTTGACACTTGATAAGTAGTGTTAATGTGGCACGAGGCAACATGCTAGCTCATATCTGTGACTGATCCAGAAATATGATTACATAATGTGCGTTTGTTTTTTTTGCTTTGTTTTTCATGTGATTAAAACATGCAATTGCCATGCAAGTGATGCATGTTGGATTGACAAAAAAAAAAAGAAAATAGAAAAAAAAACAAGAGGTTGTATTTGCTATAAGAACGTGTTAAAAATACCACACTGAAAAGAAAAAAAAATGGCAAAATCTATTTTTTTTTTTTGAGAAAAAAGGTAAAGGTTGTATCCCATGTATTAAGAAACTTTTGTCGAAAATTGTAATTTTAATTGAAGAAAGTTATGGTACAAGTCAAAACGCTACAAGAATTCCAAGTCTTTTGCCAAAATTGAAAGTTGTGTTACAACAATACCATAAATGTAACAAGAAAAACGTGGTAAAATTCCAAGATTCAACCAAAATTTGCTGCTGGATTAAAAAAATATTATTTTTGTGTGCAAATAAAGTCAGAGTATTAAGAGTTAATTTAACAAAATTATCACAAGAACAACGTGTAATTTTTGTGATTTTAAAAAATGTTACAACTAACAAAAAAATTACAATAGATTTTAATATTACAATTATAATTTTACTGGGGGGGAAGTCAGTCTGTTGTAATTTTACAGTGAAATTAACAATGAAATTTGGATTTTTCTAAAAAGCTGTAATTTTACATGAAAAAAGTCAAAACACTATGTGATATGAAGAGTTGGAATTATTACCCTGCGATACCTATTCCAGAAAAGAAGTATTAATTTTGCAACCAATAAAGTTTTCATTTTACTTGAACAAAAGTAATTTTTGCTTGAAAATCCGCAATGGTAAATTGTCATTTCTTTTATGAGTAGTTGAAATTTGACTCAAATAAAAAAATAAATACCAAATTGTTGTTTCATAAGAACATCACAAGAAAGATGTAATATTTAAGTCTTAAGAGTCCAATTTTTTTTTTGTGCTCAATTTCAAAAACCCCAAAAAACAAAAAGGTATAGTTGTGACCTTTGAACTGCTATTTTCTTTCCAGTGTGGTGCTGCTAAAGCCGGTACGTATGCCATGATTGCTGCTCGAAATAACTTGTGGTTTTGATGCTACTTTGAATCTTGTCGTTAGTTGAAACGCTGCATTGTTTTCCATACGTTGCTGGACGCTAACGTTTCTTTTAGCTGCACCGTGTAACATCTGACCAGTGTCGGCATGCTCCCAACTTCCTTTCCTTTCCAAAACGAAGTAGAACTATATTTGCATTGATGTCAATGTAGGATGTGTTAGCGTGATGTCCATGGTGAATATTTACTGTTATGTTTATTATTAGTTCTGGTGTAACATATCAGGTCGAGGGAGTTGGCGGTCGTTTACGCTGCTTTGAATTTTTGAACTGGACGCACAACATCCCACCGCCCCTGTCACCGTGAAACAAAAGCTGTATTTACGCTGCAAGGTCCAAGTGGCACCCCCGATATTTATGTCGAAAAGAAAGGGGCGGGCGCTATTGGTTATCTTCACGTTGGACTCAAATCTGGATTAAAATGGGATACATATTGGATAGCTTTTGGTTTGAGTGCAATGTGAAAACAGATGGGATATGCTTCCATTTTCTGAGCCGCTTATCCTCACAAGAGTGCCGGAGCCTATCAGTTATCATCAGGCAGGAGCCGGGGTACGCCGTGAACTGGCACACAGAGACAAACAAGAGTCGCACTCTCAATCGCACGTAGGGGCAATTTAGAGTGTCCAATTAATGTTGCATGTTTTTGGGATAAGGGAGGAAACCCACACACCCACATGGAGAACACTCCACACAGGCGGGCCCGGGATTTGAACCTTGGTCCTCAGAACGCTCCATAGCTGCACCACCATGCCCCCACAGATAGGATTAATGTCACAAAATGGTGGCAAAGCACAGATCAGAAGACAAAATGGGTATTCCGTTAGGACTGATTTATTTACTCCGCAACAACACAGACCAACAATTATTAGAAAAACATAAACACCATGCATCTAACATGTACACAGTCGTTATCCTTTGTCATATAAATGACTATTCGGTTGTTAAATTAATCAACAGAAAGGAACCAACTTCACATGAGGCTCAATTATAGCATGGGCTAGCCCGCTCATCTAAATTAACTGAAATGTAATCATGTGGGAACACAAAAATGTCGACTACAATTTTACACAAACGGTACTGCGTCATGAAACACTCTGCGGTATTTTCTCTGTTATAAATGTTGGCAAAAGAGATTCCTGAGAGAAGCAACCGCACAAGGTGCGTTCGCCGCCAACGATACAAACGCAGACACGAAACGCCGTCAGTGAATTAAACCTAGCGACGGCGACAGTATTTCCCCAGATGGCGCCAAAGTAATACTTTGTTTGCCCTGCATGCAGAAATAGAAAATGAGTTTTTCAACAAATAATACAAAGATGTGTTCCAAAATTGGAACGGACTCTTGGACATGCAGCGTAAATCCACTTTCATAGTTTAACGGTTGAAATCCATATTTTGGAATCCCGTACCTCATCTGCTTTGCTGTGTTATAATGAGATCTTATTGAGACTTAATGCAAACAATACTTTTGCTTTACAATGTAATAAAATGTACCTCTTGTAGCCAGTTTTTAGGCTATCCAGCTAATTTTTAGGCTATCCTATCCAACACATCCGGGAATGGGAAGAAAGGAAGAAAAAAAAAAAAGACTCCAATGTTGATGGCCCTTATGTTTGTTAGACAAACTGCATTTTCCTCCTAATCGAGCCTTGACTCATTCTGTCTTTTAATCATATTTGCGCAAACTGTGTAATGTTGGTAGTTACTGAGCCATTAGAAAGCACACTGGAAATGTTTCAACGCTTTCACCTGTACTCCACTTCATGAATTCTTCTTCCATGGCTTTTTTTGTTTGTTTGTTTTTCCTCTGATTGTGTGTGTTGTTAAAACTTACTATGAGTTAGGAAAACAACTAAAATGGAAGGTATGATATTGTAATATATAAGAGTAAAGAGTTTTTATCTCTAATGACATAAAGTTTAACTTTGGAATGTATGTCATCCGTCTTGTTTTATTCTGATGATTCGGACTTGCCACTTGTCCTGTTTACTTGATGCTTTGTACCGTGCACCGTGGTCGCCTTTGTCAACTTCGTGTCGTGAAAGGCAGCGGATCAAATGTTACTTTTTCGCCCCTCTTTGGAGAAAACAATTGTACATTACGAATATGTACCTATATTAAGGAAAAAAAAGAACCTGCATTTGTGAAAGTATATTAAGAGAAAATGCATTACATGACAAAAGTCTTCATCTAAACGAAAAAAGCCAATCCAGTCGAACGTTGAGGTCATCTAAGAGTAAAAAAAAAAAAAATGTCTTCCTTGTGAGAAGTTTAATTAAAATGGAGTCATAATGGTAAGAAAAAAAATCTTATGTTGAATATTATAAGTCTTAGTTTTATGAGAAATGTAAGTGTTTTTTTACGAGCATATTCCAGGATAAATTTTAGAATGAGTTTCTAAATTATTAAAGACGAAAATACAAACTCAAATTCATCCTTTAAAATACAATAATTTCACGAGAACAGCACAATATTAGTAGAATAATGAGAAGTTATTTTTACTGGCATAAATCTGTAACTTTACGAGAACAAAGGTGTCAGTTTATGTGAAAAATGTCAAAATAATCCATCCATATTTTGTACTGCTTATCCTCACACGAATTGCGGGCGTGTCGGAGACTATCACAGCTATCTTCGGGCAGGAAAGCGGGGGTTCACCCTGAATTGGTTGCCAGCCAATTGAAGGAGACGTATAAACAACCACACACATTCCTACCTATTGGCAATTTAGTCTTCAATCAACCTAGCACTAATGTCTTTGCCATATGGGAGGAAACCGTAGTACCCAGAGAAAACCCATGCAGGCACAGTGAAGACATACAAACTCCAACCGGCCAAGGCTGGGATTTGAACCCCAGTCCTCAAAACTGTGAGGCAGGTGTGCTAGCCAGTTGGTCAACGTTCCCGCGGTGGAATACCGGAATGGCAGGCTAATGCTTAGCATTGCTGTTGTGGTTTTAGAAGCAATGAATGTGAACACAAACAGCAGAGCAACACATGTAGACCTACAGTATCACAACGCTCACAGGTACATGCTCTTTATCTTTTGGGAAAATTTATGAAATTATAGCACCTCACTAATTCAGTTGTGAAATGTCTCCATGTGTCTGTCTTATACTGCCCCCAGGTGGCCAGGGTGTGCAGAGCAGAAGGATCTGCACAATGTTCATTGTATTAAAGCAAAAATATGGCATGAAACAAAGTAAACTCATAGCCGAAAGAGCTACTATATTTTATTTGTTATGCGTACATCTCATAGCTGTTGCTCATTCCCAAATATTGAAATTATCTTTTCAAGATAACGAGAAGGAAGTATAAAAATACATATACCCGGCGTATAACCTTCCCAAGAAAACAGAACAGGAATGAACAAAAATAGCAATTGTGTAATAAGAATTGTGTGTACAGTAACTCTGGTCTGGCACCTCAGTAAACTGCAGCCCTTCCCATTCCCTTGAAAGGAGCCCCCCGTCCTCTAAACATGGACATGCGCTTTCCCAGGATTCCAAAGAATGTCCCAGCCTCTCACCAGCCCACCGTCACGGGCCGCCCTCCTCGCAAGCATGTGAGTCCGGGATCCACGCCTCACTCCTTCTGGGACGTATGGAAATTATTTTACCTCGAAGCTGCTCGATATCCTGATTTTTAATTTTAAATTTTATTTTTTTTTCTATTTTCAAGCAAGATCTTTTATTAAGTATGTCCAGACGGAAGGTAAGAGGTCTGACTCGGATGGGGCGGCAGGTGAGCGAGGACCCGGACTTGGACACCCTGCTGTCCACGCTCTCCCCGGAGGAGATGGAAGAGCTGGAGAAGGACATGATGAAGGTGCCCGACGTCAACCCGGGGGACGGAGAGGTTGCCGTTCAAAGCCAGCGCGCCAGGGGCAACGATCGGTGCCAGGACGCCAAAAGCTGCCGAGAGGAGGGCTCGATCCAGGTACGTTCCTCTCGTTTTGCGTCTTATTTACGGACTACCGGTGACCACGTCTGCCTCGCAGCACGGGGGGGGGTTCTCGGTTCGGCTCTCGCATTCCAAAAACACGCATGTGAGGTTCATTGATGACTTTAAATTGTCCGTAGGTGTGGTTGTGAGTGCAAAGGATGTGCACGACTGTCGACCAGTCCAGGGTGGACCTCACTTGTTTTGCCAAAAGTCTGCTTGAAAGGGCAGGACACCGCTGTACAGAAATGAACGTGTGCACTAGTGCTGGACTATCTCTCTGGGCTGACAACTCGTCCAAGGTGTACCCCCCTTCTCTCGGGAAGTCAATTGAAATTGAAGACGAATATAAATTGTCTATAGGTGTGATTGTGAATGGTCATTTATCTATGTGTCTTGTGATTGGGTGGTGACCAGTCCAGGGTGGATCCCACTTCTCTTGCCAAAGGTCAGCTGGAACAGGCGAATGTCAATTGTCTCTTGATTACAGTACGAGTGAGAACGGTCATCTGTCTGTATGTGCCCTGCGACTGCCTGGTGTCCAGTCCAGGTTGTACCCCGCTTCTCTCACCAAATCAGCTGTAATTGAAGAATAGTCAAGATCGTTTATAGGTGTAATTCAGAATGTTAATTTGTCTTTATGTGCCCTGTGATTGGCTGGTAAGCGGTCCACGGTGGATCCCACTTCTCTTGCCAAAAGTAAGGTGGAATTACAGACTCCAACTTGTCTCTTGTCGTGAATGTGTCTGAATGGTCTTTTGTCTGTATGTGCCCCGTGATTGACTGGTGACCAGTCCAGGGTGTATCCCACTTCTCTCGCCAGATGGACTTGAAGAATCAATTGTCCTCAATTGTGAATGTGCGTACGGATGCTTGTTTGTGGATCCCATTCTTGCTAAAAGTCAGCTGGAACAGGAGAATCTCAATTGTCTCTTGATTACAATATGAGTGAGAATGGTCTTCCGTCTATATGTGGCCTGCAACTGCCTGGTGTCCAGTCCAAGGCTGTACCCCGCTTCTCTCACCAAATCAACTGTGATTGAAGACTAGTCCAAATCGTTTATAGGTGTAATTCAGAATGTTAATTTGTCTTTACGTGCCCTGTGATCGGCTGGTAAGCAGTCCGGGGTGGATCCTACTTCTCTTGCCAGGAGTAAGGTGGAATTCCAAACTCCAAATTGTCTCTTTTCGTGAATTACAATGTGAATCTGAATGGTCTTTTGTCTGGATGTGCCCCATGATTGACTGGTGACCAGTCCAGGGTGTATCCCACTTCTCTCGCCAGATGGAATGGCTGGAACTCAATTGTGAATGTGCGTGTGATTGGCTGACGCCCTGTTGAAGCTGTACCCTGCTTCTCTGGCTTAAATTTAGCCACAATGGACTCCAGCTCCGTCCTTAACTAATGACCCTAATGAGGACCTGCCATATAAAAAAAAAAAAAAAAAAAAAAAATGGACGGATAGGATGTAACGTCCAGCGCTGATGACCATGTGACGTTTGTGAGGGCGGATTGAAGCAAGAGGCCAGCTGGATCCGTTAGATTCTCAAAGGCGTTGCTTTGAGCCACCAAAAATATTGTTTACCCCTCTGAGGGATGATTACATTTGACATTCAACTCCTCCTAAACAAACCCCACTTCTGAGAGTTGATATTCCCGTAAATGCGCTTTGATCTGATTTGGTTTGGACCACTGTAGTCCACCGCGGAGTCGTTTCTAGTGAATGTGCTCAGTTCGGCGTATGGCTCCTTAATCCCGGGCCCTGGTGGAATTCCTCGCTTGATCGCTCCTACGCTCACTGCCTTTTAAGGATGCGTACGCTCGCCTGGCGTGCCTCTGGGCTCGCAAATCAAACACTAGGCAAACCTGTGCCATAAAAAAAAAAAAAAGAAGAAGAAGAAGATGGCCGCTATAAACACACAAGCCGCTTAGCAGACGGATGAGGAGCGGCGGTCGTAAAGGGAGGTACACACATATAGATCATCAGGATGACTTTTGGCATCTTTTCCACCCTTCTGATCAAAGTCAGTAAAGGTGTGATTATTGGATGTTTTCAAAAGATTGTCCTGAGGTGTAGGGTGTGTACACTACATTTCCTCCCACAATTGGTCAGAAAAGGGTCAGAAATGTTTAAAGTGGGGTTCAAAGTGAGGAAAGGCCTCATTGCCATTATTGTCAACTGTGTCTGAAAGATTGTCCCGAGTTGTTACCTTTGGGTGCCGAGTGCTTTCAGTTAATTCTTCCTCCCTGATCTCTTCTGAGTACATTTGGGTCATAAAGTTCTACCGTAAAGTGGGATAAACGCATAACAATAATCAAGTGTAATTTGAGCTGCTTCCAATCAAAGTCAGCAAAAGCCCAAATATCGGTTATCTTCAAAATATTTTAAGTGTTTATCCTGTTGTGGGGTGCGTGTTAAGAATGTTTTTTCCTCACC
Organism: Syngnathoides biaculeatus; assembly: GCF_019802595.1. Lineage (NCBI taxonomy): Eukaryota > Metazoa > Chordata > Actinopteri > Syngnathiformes > Syngnathidae > Syngnathoides > Syngnathoides biaculeatus. Next base: position 15,798,374 of record NC_084649.1, on the reverse strand, counting down.
TAATCTGCTCAAATAAACAGTTGAGGCAATGTTGAACCTGCTCACTATTTATGATAGCAAATCCTAATGTGTGCGGTCAACAGTGAGTTGGGCCAAACCACAAACTTTTTTTTTTTTTTTTTGTAATCTACAGTAGTCACCATAGTTCGTTAAATATGTTAGCAAAGTACAGGACATGTATGAGGACAGCAGAACAATGGTGAGATATGCCGTAGGTGTGTCAAAAGAATTTAAGGTGGAGGTGGGACTGTATCTGGGATCCGCGCTGAGCCCCTTCCTGTTTGCGGTCGTAATGGATAGGCTGTCAGATGAGGTTAGACTGGAATCCCCTTGAACCATGATGTTCGCAGATGATATTGTGATCTCCAGTGAAAGCAGGGAACAGGTGGAGGAACAGTTAGAAAGATGGAGGTACGCTCTGGAAAGAGGAGGAATGAAGATTAGCTGAAGTAAAACAGAATATATGTGCATGAATGAGAGGGAAGGAGGCGGAAGAGTGAAGCTCCAGGGAGAAGAGATAGCAAGGGTGGATGACTTCAAATACTTGGGGTCAACAATACAGAGGAATGGACAGTGTGCTAAGGAAGTGAAAAAAAAACAGGTCCAAGCAGGGCGGAACAGTTGGCGGAAGGTGTCTGGTGTTTTATGTGACAGAAGAGTTTTCGCTAGGATGAAGGTCAAAGTTTATAAAACAGTGGTGAAGCTGGCTATGATGTATGGATTAAAGACGGTGGAACTGAAGTGACAACAGGAAGCAGACCTGGAGGTGGCAGAAATGAAGATGTTGAGGTTCTCACTCGGAGCAGCTTGGATAGGATTACAAATGAGCTCATTAGAGGGACAGCCAAAGTTGGATGTTATGGATACAAAGTTCGAGAGTGCAGACCTCGATGGTTTGGACATGTCCAGAGGCAAGAGAGTGAGTATATTGGTAGAAGGATACTGACCATGGAGCTGCCAGGTGAAAGAGCGAGAGGAAGACAAAAGAAAAGGTTGTTGGATGTGGTGAGGGAAGACATGAGGGCAGTTGGGGTTAGAGAAGAAGATGGAGGAGATGGGCTTAAATGGAAAAAGAGGCCATGCTGTAGCGACCCCTAACGGGACAAGCCGAAAGAAAAAGAAGAAGAAGATAGCAGTCACCAAAGCTCCTGTTAAAGATCAGTCTTGGTAGAAGAAACACCTAGAGCAGAATTGTGCCCCAATGAGATTTGGTTCTGTATGTGTTTGTCACCTGGAGTCCACCACACATGACAGGAACAGAACACAATTCACACTTTTTTTCTCTCATCATGTGTGGAGTCCCTTATGTTTAAAAATTGGTTAAGTCCTTAAAAAAAAGGGATGTTTGTACTGCACTTCAGGCTTGACTGGCATGAACTTTGGCTGTCTGGTTCAACTGTGGATTAAATATGTTCATATTTGTTCCCCCACACAGGTCAAACAAAAGAATGAAAGCCAGAAGCGTGATAACCCGAGGCAGACGAGCCAAAGCCAGGAGGGCAATGAAGACGCAGGACTCCAAAGACGAGGAGAAAACGAGGGCAAAGATGATGAGGGGAAAGTTCCAGAATCCTTAAAGGAGGAACAAAGTCAGCTTTCCAGTGACCTGAAGGATAGTTGCAAGGAGAAAAAAGTATGTGAGGACAGCAGGATGAGAGACAAGAAGCAAAACCGCGAGAGCAAAACGAGGGACGTGATCAACAAGCTGCAGGAGGAGAAGAAGAAGGAGGACATCCGTAGGGAAGATTGCAGGAGGAGGGACGACACCAAGACCAAGGACATCATCTCCAGGCTCCGGGAGAAGAGCGAGAAAGAAGGCACCAAGGAGCGGGTGCGGCGATCCGACAGCTTCAGGACGCAGGGGCTGGTCTCCAGGATGCTGGAGAAGCAGAACAAATCCCAGGAGAACCCGGTTCCCGTGGAGAAGAACCTTCAGGATGACGATAAGAACAAGAAGATTGCTCGACGAGTGGAACGACAAGCCTCTCAGAGGGAGGAGGGAATGAGAAGAGAGGAAGAGCTGCTCCACCACAGCGATCACCTAAAAGAGAAGGAAGCAGAAGAGGAGAAAGTGGACAACCAAGAAAAACTTAGCAACTGCGTGGCCCCGACCGCCAAAACAAAAGAAGAAGAGGCCGCCGATGAAGACTCGAGCATGTTCGACGAGCTCCTGGAGCAGGTCCGTGGCGATGACCCGTCCTTGGTGGAGCTCAACGTCAATAACTCGGAGGTGATCAAGACCAAGACGCTCATTGAGCTGGCCGAGGCGCTGCGGAACAACACTCATGTCAGAAAAGTGGCGCTGGCCAATTGCCGGGCCGACGACCACGTGGCGTACGCTGTCGCCGGAACGCTGCGCCACAACGCCACCATCACCAGCATCAACCTGGACTCCAACCATCTCACCGGCAAAGGCATCTTGTCCCTCATCCAGGCGCTGCGCTACAACGCCACCCTCACAGAGCTGCGCTTCCAGAACCAACGGCACATCTGCGGCGGCAAGACGGAGATGGAGATGATCAAGGTGCTGAAGGAGAACACCACCCTGCTCAAACTGGGCTACCACTTCGAGTTGGCCGGGCCCAGGATGACCACCACTAACATCCTGAGTCGTAACATGGACCGCCAGCGGCAGAGGCGCTTGCAAGAGCAGAAGCAGGCCCAGGCCGCAAACGGAACCGATAAAAAGGATGTTCTGGAGGTGCCCAAGATGGGTGGCGGAGGGTCCCTGAGGTGTGTAGTAGGAATCGTATTGGCCAATTAAGCAAAAGGCGTCAGTACCATTAATTGCATTTTGATGTCACAAGATTGCAGCAAAGGGCCACTTTTCTCTAAATGAACTCGTTCCTTGGCATCAAGATGGTCTACAAAAAGATAGAATACAAGATTTTTTGAGCAACAAAAAAAAAATCTGAATCGATGCCTTGGCGCATGTTGAACCGGTTCATTGTACAGTTGTGCCTTGTGATACTCTGCTTACGAGTTTTTCGCAAAACGAGCAGTCATTTGGCCGAATTCCTGCCCTGACATGCAAGATCAGACTTACCATCCAAATGCTTAACCTCACCACACTTTACATAAACAGCAGTTTGGCAAATACTGAATAATTAATTTAAAAACAATATTCAAGCTCTCTAAATGCGACTCCCGAGGTCAGATTAAACGTGGAAAAAAAGACAATTATTTGTGTATTTCATCATTCAAACAAGAGCCTGAAGACAGGCACGCTCTGCTAGCTTAATGCTAATGCTAACTAGCAACTATGTTGCAGTGCGTTACCCTTTCCAACCTTCCGATCAAAGTCAGGAAAGCCTGATTTCTGAATGTTTTCAAAAGATTATCCTGATTGTTCAGCAAAATGTAGACCACCGGTGTCAAACTCATGGTCCAGGGCCCAGATCTGGCTCATCTTATCATTTTATCTGGTCTGGGGAGGCAGATGAAATGCTTCAACTTTCATGATTCTTGCTAAAATACACCCTAAAATATCAAATTTTAAATTATAATAAATGTTAAGAAATTTCAGCATCATTTTTCTGTGAACAAAGTCCTTTTTAAAGTTACATGAACAATCGTTAAAATATTATCTTTGGCTTTGGATTTCAAAAGTACTTATCCATCAACTTATTGTGTATAAGTACGAATATGATAAGCCAATTAAACATTTAACATTAAACACGGCTCTCTGCTCACAATTTGCCCACGACAAAAATAAGTTTGATACCCTTGATATAGACGGACTATACAGCAATGCTCTGTCATGTACAGTATCTTCTGAGAAGGACTAATATTAGCGCCACACTGACGACCTCAGAGAGGTGTTAGACATTATTATGAATCCCACTTGGGTTCTAGGCACTGCAGCACACACCCTGCTGCAATATGATTGGCTGCTCCATTCGGGCCAGAAGTGCCTGGAACACATGTGAAATTCATAATAACTCCTCTATGAATAGTATATCCATGCTTGTCTTCTGCTGCTCCCAGGTGGCTAAAACGGGCACACGCAAAGGGGCAACATTTAAATTCATGTCGTCTGACAACAACTCTATAATTGTATTTAATGATGTCATTATTTTTGAAAGTACAATATTGTGGAGTGTTATTTTTCTTCACAAAAGTACAGATCATTTTTGTTTTATAGGTGACGACTGGAACAGATTAAGGCCATTTACGTTCATTTCAATTAGAAAAGATGACTTGAGATATGAATGTTTTGCGTTTCGAGTGGCACCGGTGTATCAGTCATCATCCAGATCATGGGAAGCCGCAAAAATTGAAACAAGGCAACTGATTTCTTGTTGTTGTTAAAAGACATTGCACCTTTACTCTGAAAGGCTTCTTCAGTTGTCATTTTTGTGCTGTGGACTGCGGATTTCCATATTGCGCATAACTATCTATGTTTCTAGTAGGTGTGTCACGCGTGGTCAACTGTAACTTTAAGATTACTGACTCCACACCCAAAAACTTTCAACCGAAGAAGCCTTCTAGAGTAAAGGTTAAACATTTTTAACCATGACAAAGAGTCCAGTTGCCTGTGTTCAACTTTTGTGTATTACAGACTAATTAGCGCCCTCCCAAAAAATGTTTTGTAATTCCCTAATGATACAACAAGTTAGCAAAAATATGTTATGTACAGCACTTTTGTCTAAATAAAGGTCTCAAATGGCTCCCCTGGTACCAAGATACCACCAGATGGCACCAAAGCAAAACTGTCATTGCTTTGGCTTGAGCGCAGAAACGGTTGAAAGCAGAGGATAGGTTCGGAAAATAATTTTGAAAATGGGATAATTTGCAAATGCTGAACAGCAGAAGTGGAGGCTTTTAATGTATTTAATATATTAGTATATAGTAGTTCCTTCTCTTAGAAGGCTTCCAATTTAGGAGTTTGGGACAAACAGTTAAAAATGCAAAATGAGGGCGCTCGCAAGGAGCTGCTGTAGGCCATAACTCACACCAAGACGCTCACACCATGACCAATCCCTCCAATTGTGCCAACCCGACTTCCAGCTTCTGATGTCATGTGCCAGGCCACGCCCCTTAAAGGCACACATTCACAGATGCAACAGGATGTATAATAAATTCACTTTATAAAGTTGATTTATTTCCATTCTCTTCTATAATTTTTAATTTATATTTTTATACAATACACTGAGTAATTCCTTCAGTTACGAGTGACCTTTACCTTCATGTTTTTTTTTTTTTTTTTTTTTTTTAATTAAGAGCTCTTGACGGGCTGATTTTTCTGCTTTAACTTTGAGCGCTGAAACTTCGGATACGAGCGCCGCATAGTGGCAGGTGCCTGAACCCACATCACATCAAGGAGAATTTTAGCAGACAATTAAATATTTTTCAAAAAGGAGGTTTTGTGGTCTTTGCCACTCTCATTTGAAAGGTACTGTCAAACTAAACAAAGACAAGTAATTGTGTGTCTTTTTAAAACTACATAGCCTGCACTAGCTAGAATACATTCAGAAACTCCACAGGCACGCAAGCTAACAATTAGCTGATATGTGGTGGTGGTGTTACCCTATAAACCACTATCTGAACACAAACGGTGCAGCAACACTTGTAGACAGATAACCATCCCTACACGCATATATTCTTTATCCGCTGTGAAGAGCAACAGCACATAACCTCGACGTCACAACCACAGACAACATGGATGCCTGTGTAAATTGTCCCATGGTAAACTTGAACAGAACGGGTGATCCCCACTTCTAATTGTTATTTTGCCGCAATCGCTGAGCTCAAGCAATAATTTCTCGGTTCCAGAAATTCCTCAACATGGAGCTCTCCAAAGGCGTCCCCCAAACCGTCGCCGATGCCGTCGCCGATGCCTTCGCCCAAGTTGAGCCCCAAGAGGGGAGCAGGGGCCCCTCCGCCGCCGCCCCCGCCCGGTGGGGGGCCTCCGCCTCCTCCGCCTCCCATGCTGGAAGTGGACTCCCTGAGGAACTCTTTGACACCAGTGTCACGAAGGAGTCTGGACGGGAAGAGCCGAGGAGGTGCAAAGAACTCCAGGGACCAGCTGCTCGCCTCCATCAGGGGGAGCAACATCCAACAACTCAAGAAGGTACGTCCCCTCTCTCGGGAAACCAAACTTAGCATATTTCGCAAACACCAAAAAAAGTCATGAAACAAGAATGCAAAATCATTTTTGTCAACTGAAATGTAAACTATAAACGAGATTTAAAAACTGAAAAAATTGAATTTTCTGTTCCCAAATCTAATTAAAACAAGCTACAATTACAACAAAAAATGTCCATCTTTGGATTTATTTCATACATAAGCTTTTTGAATTCTGCAGGTTGTTGTCCTTGTGTGATTTTAAAATGGTATCTTTTGTTGAGTTTCAACACAGTGGTGCTTTGAGATACGAGTGACTTGACTTTCAAGTTTTTCAGGATAAGCGCTGTCCACCATCTTTTTTTTTTTTTTCCTTTTGTCTTTGATTTGCGAGCTCAGACTTGAGATACGAACACTGCATTGTGCCAGGTGCCTCAACTCATTTCACACCAAGTCGCAGTTTGGGAGATATAATTAATAAGCATTTCCCACCAAAAAGAGGTTGAATCTTACTATTAAACCAAGAGAATCCCACTTTTTGGATTATAATCAACCACACTAATGCTCCTATGTGGATACTAACATGTAATGGGAAACTCCATATGCACAAATGCTAAAAATTAGCAAGTGGTGATGTTGTTATCCTTTGAAAACTGAACACAAACAATGCAGCAACACATGCCGAAAACCATACAACAAAGCTCACAGACATATATTCTTCATCCTCCGTGAAGACCAACTAATATTACTGCCGTACTGAGAAGCTAAAAGAGGAGCTGAGCCTCCAGTACTTTGTATTCATGTCTGTCTTATAGAGCTCCCGGGTTGTGAAAGCATGCAAACCAGAATAAGCAGGACAATTGGAGTGTGACAAAAATGTAATAAATAATGAAAATGTTTTTACTGTATTTAATTCTCCATTTACAGTTAGTTTTTTTATGAATTACGGTGGACCTCCGCATGCTTGCAGTTCGGTACACTCAGATTAACGCTTTTTTTTTAAATTGCAATTGTTTTCCTTTTCAATTTTTTTTCTTTTTTTTGGGGGGGGGGTTAGTATAATCCCCAAAACACTGTCCCTTGTTATATTACGGTAATTCCCGGCCTACAAACTGCGACTTTTTTCATAGCCGCCGCACTAGTTAGTATTAGCACCGACGCGCAAGTTAGCGTTAGCGCCGCCACGTTAACATTAGCACCACCGCGTTAGCGTTAGCACCGCCGCGTTAGTATTAACAGTGCAGTGTTAGCATTAGCACCGCTGCGCTAGCGTGAAACTCTTCCTGTGTACCGAGGCTTATCACCAGGTGCGCTCTGTAGGCCGGGAATTACGGTAATTGAACAGTGATGTAATTTTGATGTGGCTAAATATGATTTCCATCTTTTTTTTATTTCCTAATTTTAACAACATACACTGATACACAAGTAGCAGGACATTTCATTGCTGCACAAAGCGTTAAAAGTCCCATGACGACAAAGTCGTAGGTTCTCTGTAAATTGGTCATTTGGAAGATGAAATGCTGTCGACTTCCAGCTTCAAACGTTAATGCAAAGTAGAAAAGTCAGCCCTTCAGTTCAACGCCTGCTGGAAAGTATTTATAGTCCCGTTAAAAACTGATATCAAAACCATTGCGAGAAAATGCAGAGTTCTGTTGTTTCTGCACCAGACAAAAATCCATCATATCACGGGACCGCCATGTTGGAACACTGCGTTGCTTTCCACATCCCGAGTCCGTTGACGCATTTTTGTCATCTCACAACAGGTCCCCGTGCCCAAGTGGCTGCAGTGACTTTTCCCCCCCGCTGGTGTCTGGAACTTAAGAACGTGGGAGAACGGACATCTCACCGCAAGCAGATAAACACTCCCAGGGGGCCGGGGCCCGTCTCGGGGGAAAGACCACCAGGCCGCTTTATTACCCTGAGTCCTCCCCACGGAACACTGGACCAAAAAGGAACCCTTTAGAGAACGGGTGCCATTTTGTGGTCGTGGCTTCCTATCGCTCTTCGCTGGTCAATTGTTATTTGCACTAATTGGTACTATATGAAGTCCATAAAACAACATATTGGCTCGCGTGTGAATATGAGTGCCTGAGAAAACAACTAAAGCAGGGTACACACATACTGACTGACAGTGCCTCCCAAACTAGATTCATGTTGTAGTACCAAGACTGAACTGTGAGAGGCAGCATGGTGGAAAAAAAATAGTAGAAGAAGATTTTAGTAGCTATGCTGTTAGTTTATCTATTAAAGGGGAAATCCAGTGGTTTGCATGAACAAAGTCTCCAATAGGTCATGTAATATGTACTCTATTTTGACTATGTAATGTTAAATCATCTCTCATTTAATAGTGTTTTGAGAAGATTTTTATCGACAATTACGAATTTTCAGGGGCACTGCCATTTTCACGAGTCACGACCTCCGTGGGTGGATGTGACGTGTCACGTGCTGTTCCAAATGCTTGGTTACAAGCGACACCATTTATGCCCAGATCTTAATTTCTCGGATTTATCCTCATATGATGAAGAATTAGAAGTATCACTTGATCTGGAGCTTGAGCTTCAGGGAGCGAGCTAACGGGCTCCCCAACTCCAGAAGCTCAGCTAACGGCCTCGCCGACCCTGAAGCTGAGCTAACGGCCTCCCCGGACGCCGAAGCTTGGCTGACAGCCTTCGCAGACCCTGAAGCTGGGCTCGCCGCCCGCCGCCAGAGCTTGCTCATCAGACTCCGCGTTATTTCCGTCCGAAGAACCATCTGCGGCTGCCGGCCCGGAGTTCCGGCGGTCTTTGTTTACGCACTTATGTTGCACGTAGGCATGCGAGTAGTCAGACTCCGTCGAACCATCCAAATATTCCACATTATTTACAGCCACAGGTTCAAATCTGTATGGAAGTATTCCTCCGACTTCCTGATTATTCGATACTGCCATTTCTTCATCAGATGAGAATAAATCTGAGAAATCAGCGTAAACGGTGTCCCATGTAATCGAGCGTTTGGAACGGCACGTAACACGTCACATCGGCCCGTGTAGGTCATGTGACTCAGCGCCCCTGAAAATTTGTAATTGTGGATAAAAATCTTCTCAAAACACTATTAAATGAGAGAGGATTTAACATCACATTGTCAAGATAGAGTACATATTACATGATCTATTGTATACATTGTTTTAATTTTTAAGTACATTTTCAACAATTTTAATTCTCTACCCTCACCGTTTTCTGAGCAAATCAGGAAGGAAAAAAATCACTGTCAGCACAGGATAATCACCTAGGATCATCTTTTCAATATATCTGTTCAGCTGGCCTTTGCTGGTTTAATGGGAAAGAAAAGAAAATACTTAAATTTGGGCCACTTGTCGGTATGCGCGTACCCCGCTTTAAACATTTCCAATTACCGTAATTTCCAGCCTTAAAGCTGTGACTTTTTTCACACTCTTTCAACGGTGCGGTTTATGCGGTGGTGTGGCGCTAGCGTTAGCTTTAGCGCACCTGGTTATAACCTCTAGCGCGCGGCACTAGCGTAAAATTCTTGCTGTGTACCGAGGCTTATTAACCAGGTGTGCTCTGTAGGCCGGGAATTATGGTAGTGGCCCTTAGCGATTTCCGCATGGATCGGGTCGAAAAAAAAGACTCAATTCGCACCACAATATGATCCCTGAGGCTAATCTGACACATCTGATAATCGGGCCTTTGCTGACTTTGATCCTAATTGGTGAAAATATTCACGTTTGGCCCAATTGTCAGAACGCGTGTACCCCGCTTTAGCCATTTGGACCACCGTCAGTGCGGCCAAACCGGGATGGAAATATCAGGGAATAAACCAGCACGGGGGGCCGACTTCAAGGAAGCGACGCAACGTGGCTACGGGAAAGAGAACGTCAAGGATCGTGCGTCTCATGTCAACAAATCTCAGGCAAAGTTGATTTGGAAAAGCGCCATGAAGGAATTTGATCTGGGCAATAATTATTATGTTATCAGGAAGTAGAAATCCATGAGTCTTGTACAGAATTTCTCTAGCTACCAGGATTGCTAATCGTATGTAACATTCATGTAATATAGCTTGTGTTTTTCAGGCTTATATGACGCTTCCTGTTGATTGATGCCATATTTTTTTGAGTGAATGTCTTTTCTTCAACGTATATTGTATTTTATTTTTTTCATTTGCGATGGCACGCCTTTCTTACAGAGCCTGTAAGTCTTTAATAAAAACGCCTCACTATGCTGTCCTTGACTTGTAATGGTCTTCAGTATAGATTTGTATTAGACGCTATTATTGAAGTAATTGTTCAACACTTTCCGAGCTAGGTGACTTGTGCATTTATGTTAAGAAGAAATGGTACTTTTACTCCATTACGGTAATCTACATGCCATGCGCTACTTTCAGTCAATAATTGTGTGTGCACTCTATTTTTAGACCTATTTCAACTTCCCCATCGGGCGCTGTAGCTCCAATCCACCGTTTAAGACTGAATTGTCCATAGGTGTGAATGTGCGATTGGCTGGTGACCAGTCCAGGGTGTACCGCGCCTCTCGCCCAGAGTCAGCTGGGATTGGCTCCAGCACACCCGCCAGCTGATAAGCAATGCGGAAAATGAACGAAGGAATAATATGATTGAGGAATGTCTGACTTTGCACAAACATATTTTATTTAGTTATGCCCGCCCTTCCCCCCTGCAAATGGACAAAGAAAAATCAATAGAACTTTCATTTTCATGTGAATGTGGCAGCACGGTGACCCAAATGGCTAGAACGTTGGCCTCACCGTTCTGACAATCGGGGTTCAAATCCCGGTCCAGCCTGTGTGGAGTTTGCATGTTCTCCCCGTGCCTGCGTGGCTTTTCTCTGGGTACTACGGGCTTTCCTCCCACATCCCAAAAATACGCAACATTAATTGGACACTCTAAATTGCCCTTAGGTGTGATTGTGACTGCGACTGTTGTCTGTCTCAACCAGTTCAGGGTGTACCCTGCCTCTTGCCCGTTGACAGCTGGGATTGGCTCCAGCACTTCTGCAACACTCGTGAGGATAAGCGACTCAGAAAATGGATGGTTGGCTTTGAATATCTGTCCATAGCTATTATTTGATACTTATCGTTTCTTAATGGCAGTATAGGCATCCTGTCACATTAATGTGATGTCATCCAATTTTGTCTATAGTTTAATAAAACGAAAAAATATTATACATCCATTTTCTTTCCCGCTTATCCTCACTAGGGTCGTGGGAGTGCTGGAGCCTATCCCAGCTGTCAACGGGCTGGAGGCGGAACCCTGCACTGGATGCCAGCCAATCACGGGGCACATTGAGACAGACAACAGTCGCAATCACACCTTGGGGCAATTTAGCGTGTCTAATTAATGTTGCATGTTTAGTACCTGGATAAAACCCACGCAGGCACGAGGAGAACATGCAAACTCCGCACAGGTGGGGCTAGTATCGAACCTGGGACGTCAGAACTGTGAGGCCAACGCTTTCCAGCTGATCCACCGTTCTGCCAACAAAATCTTAAATGTTTCCAATTTTTTCAAAATGTGTAAATTTGTAATAAAAATGAAAATGCTTCTGAAAAGTTGCACTGCAAATAATAAATGTAGGGGAAAATAATTAAAAAAAATAAATATATGTAGTTTTCATTGGCCAGCAACAAAGCCGTTTTCTTAGGGAATAGCACTTAAAAAAAAAAAAGTGCAAATTTGCTATATGTCATTGGTCTGACTGACTTTATTACCTCTCCCACGTCTGAAGGGCTCCATTCGCATCTGATCTTATCACGTTTATGCGTTTGCGTGGTTTGTTTCCTGATGGGAACCGGGTGGGATATGTCGAGCGCGCAGACAAGAAGAGCCGCAGCAGCAGAAGGCCAGTTTACATCTGACTTTGCACGGCCCTCAGCCTGTCCAGCCACGAAATGTCTATATTTGGTCATTTCTTCTATGGAGGACGCTCGGGCTGTACAGTAATTCATTCCTTTGCGGTTCCGAATAGTAGGCCGCCGGCCAGCGAGCGCCGTCCGTCGCTGCGCTGTGTCGACTGTCTGCAGCAAAGATTGCTGAGGAATGAAAACATCGGGGTTTCAGTCTGTGCGCCGCGACTCCAAGAATATGCCGTCGAAAGTATGCACATCCAGGACTGTATTATCTTGTTATTAATAACAGGCTTCACTATAGTTATAACACCCAAATGTCGAAGAAGCTTTTCAAATTTCATATGTAAAGTCATAGCATGACTTCTATGGATAGGGTTCCAATTATGCCATCTTGTGTGTCACAGAGGTCAGAGGACATAGGTGATAGGTGAAGCCTGAAGTTTTTTTCTATCGTTAATTTAGGGTTAGGGTTAAACCTATCCATAGATAAAGCTTGTCATTTCCCTCATACTTAAGACTCCTAGAAAAACACATTTTATATTTAACTAGAGAGAGGCGGGATGGTGACGGACTGGGGAGCACATCACAATTCTGAGCCCCCTAATTCAAATGGAGTGAGGTTTAGATGTTCTACCCATGCCTGTGTGGTAAAGAAAAAAAAATGGTGGTCTATTAATTCAAAATTGCGGTAAGTGTGAATGTGAGTGCGAATACTTGCATGTGCCCTGATTGGCTGGCAACTATTTCGGCTATGACAGCTGGGGTAGGCTGCGGCTCCCATGTAACCCTTGTGAGGATTAGCGGCTCAGTTTAATGGCTGGATCATCGATGAATGGATTTATCAGAATCAGATTTATTGGCCAAGTGTGTAAAAACACACAAGGAAAATTTCTCCGCCAATCAGTGCTGCCCTGGTACGACGTTCAGAATGTCGTATTTAGTACTCATAATGAAAATGAAAATAAAACTGCCTCATTTTTTTCATCACTGCGAGTCTTTAATGATTGTGGACTTTCCTGTCATTGTTTGTGCACCTGAAGGCGCCATAAACGCTTCACGTTTGCGTCATTGCGTCAGAGGGAGCAGCAGGAGAACAAAATGGAGGAATATGCCAGAGAGCCGTGGTGAGTCCTGTGGGACACAAATAATCGCGTTATTGGAACGTTTTCTTTGGCACAGCGCGTCACTGCGTCCGTGAGAAGTCACCCGCACGAAAATGTTGTGATTTTTTTTTTCATTTGATTTGTTTTTGTCACTGTTTCCCGCGGCACCCAGCAGGGACCGGCTCCCTTGTAGCTCAAATGCTAAATTGCCATCAGATTACGTTAGCCGGGCGACACCGAGGCTAAAAGCACGTTGTTGTGACCTTGCGGACTTAGCACCTTTGCTTATTCACGCCATTATGTCATCACGTCATTTTTTACTTTTCTCGTCCAGTTTTATCGCACAAAATGGACTACGACACATCGAACACTTATATTGACGTTTTTTTTTTTTTTTTTTTTTAGACCGGTGGAGGACGTGTGAGCTTTAGCTATTTGATAAGCTAACTACTTGGGACGAGTGAGACCTGACTGCACAGTATGGCAAAAGTTGTTGTCAGTCACGTTGTAATCAGAAATGTGGGGGCAAGTAAGTGCACGTTTTAGCCCCAAGTCACCGTGACAATTACCAACCGAGTCCTGTATTGAACCTGAACAATGCAAAGCAAGTCAAATCATTAGTTGGGTTAAGCAAGTCATCATAACTTTGGTTGCACAACCTTGCACAGTCACAGCATATATTCGCACATTACCTTGAAAACGTAGATTTTTCCACCCGTAAACAGGCAAGGCTTGTAATACTATCTCTCAAAATTGGTGACTTTTGCCTGAAACTGGTCAAATAATGAAATCTGAGTCCCCAACTCTGGCATTTAGTGTTTAATCATCAAAATCCTTCCCACATTTTTAAGCAGCTTCATTAAACTGACATTGGAATGATGGAAGATGTGACTTTGGACATAATTGTCCTGTAATATTGCACGTCTTATCCATGTTGACAGCCAAAACATGCTTCTTGTGGGTTTTATAAATTGATATTGCAATTTATGCTGTCAAGCCTAACTGTTCACAGGGCTTAGGGGCCACGACCGAATAGAAATTATTGACATCCCTAAAAATGTTTAGAACACTTGAACAACATTTTCAAACCCTCCATACAAAAATGACTACGTAAATGCACTGGCTATTTCACTTGCCACTATACATGCACTAATCTGTTGTCATATTGGGATGAAAATTGATTTTATATTAATGGCTGTGGCTAACCTGTTAGCCAGTTTCCCTTTTGAGGGACTGTGTGAGTTGTGGCCATCAGTGTATCATTGTGGTTATGCGTTTATCTTCTTATTGTTTGTTCAGTAGAATCATTAAAAGCACCCCGGAGGCTGTGTCTATCCTTGACCACTTCTCGGGGGCACTACAAAACATTATAACCAGCAACAATAGCATCTATTAAATTAGCTAACATCATTATATTACTTTCTTTGTTGATGATTTGTAGAGATGCTGTTGAGGTACACATTGTATCTTTTTCAAGTGCAAAATGCTTCCACACTTTGGACATTCTGTTTTGTACGCATTCTTTCCTTCTGTCTCTCTGCTTTCGCGGCAATTTATTTTGAAACGGACATGTGCATACAACTGCACTAATGTTGGTCCACATGGAAAAAGCATCGCTGCCAATCTTCGAAGCTGATATTTTACATCAATCTTTTTTTGTAATAGAATTATTCAAGTTGTTTGAATAATCATTGCAGCCCTATTGAATCATCCATTCATCCATTTTCTAAGCCACTTATCCTCAAAAGGGTCGCAGAGAGTGCTGGAGCCTTTCCCAGCTATCAACTGGCAGGAGGCGGGGTACACCCTGAACTGGTTGCCAGCCAATCGCAGGGCACAAAGAGACAAACAGTTGCACTCACAATCACACCTTGAGGCAATTTAGAGTGTGCAATTAATGTTGCATATTTTTGGGGTGTGGGAGTGGCCTGAGAAAACCCACGCAGGCACGCTGCGCTGGTGGGCCCGGGATTGCGCTCCATCTGTTCTGCCGTTCCGCTCCTATTGAATCAGTGATATATTTTTTTTCAAACTGTATATGGAAATGAAATCCTTTGTCAATATTTTCAGTCCCTGGAGGATTGTGGACGACTGTGGGGGTGCGTTCACCATGGGCGCCATTGGCGGTGGAATATTCCAAGCAGTGAAAGGCTTCAGGAACGCACCTTCGGTAAGACCAGTCACAACGCTGTATGTAATTTTTGGACGCCAAACTATTGACTGAAATTACTTACATTATTTAATTACTTACACTGAAATAATGGAATTGATTTCTATCCTTTTATTCAAATGCAGGACATTATTTTAAATTGACAGGTAGGAAAATACACAAACCTAAAATGATTGTGATTCATTGGTTTGGTCTGTATCATAGAGAAAATAAGCACAAATATTTATCTTTTTCCAAAGTGAGAGTTGTTTGCAAATGCCTTATCTTGATTAAACACAAAGATAACCAGTCTGCTTTCATGGAGGACTACAGAAATCTGAAAATATTTACTGTTGAGATGCTGTAATTCAAGGATGTGGACAAGTTTCAGCTATGTAAAATTTAACAACTATTAGATTGTCTAAATACTTGTCAGTTAATCAAATAATTGTTGTACCTCTACACACTACACTATGTGCATGTGGTACAAAAAACACAAATGTCCCCTGGCACTGCATCAACAACTTAACCACACAATCACATATAGTGCCATTTAACAAAACCTAATACTTTAAGGTCATACCAGTCTGGGCATGCTGCAAAAGTAAATGCAGCTCTGCTTACCTTTTGGCTTTGGCAGCAGGGGAGTCTGTGTGTCTCTGTATGTCAGATAGTGTAGTCCGGCGAGAGGAATCTGCATGTTGCCTGAAAGTGGCTCTCGATCTTCCCCCACCCGAAGTGCCCAAATTATCAGCGGAGAAACTTGCCAAAAGGCGGGGAGGAGGGGGGTGTTCTCTAAATTAGCCAGCCTTTGACATCACAATGTGCCAAGATTTAGAACGAGTCACTTGCAAACACATTTTCAAAAATTGGTAGATAGAAATTATTTGCTGTGACTCCACATACACAAATATTTTTACACGTCTTTCAAAACTAATTAATTCCATGTATCCTCTTTAAAGATTCTCCTTTCAAGAGAATGAAAATGTTTTGATTGTCACTGTGTTCTGCAGGGAATGAGTCACAGAATGAAAGGCAGCATGACTGCCATCAAGACCAGAGCGCCACAGCTTGGAGGTAAAGTCTTATTCTCATTCCGCCCCAAAATATAAGGACCAGATTCTTGGTCATCCAATTTTATCGCTCATCATAATTGGCCAGAGTTTTCCCGATTCAAACACCGCTAAATTCTTTTTAAATTCTTCTTTCTTGAATCAGTAAATGCCCTTCAGTGTTGGAGTCACTTGGACTTGTGTCCTAATGTCATTGTTCCGCGCACTGGAACTCTGACACCATGCCACATGTTCTTCCTGTCGTCATTTTTTGTTGTCGTAAACATGAAGGTACCAAAAAATAAGCTATTTTATTTGTTGTATATTTTTAAAATGAATCATGCCATAAATCGGTTTCTGGATTTTTTTTTTTTTTTTTTTTTTTTTTTTCCTGCCAAATATCAACGATCGTCATGGACCTCCAAAATTAACATCAATCCGTCATCTACTTGCGATGTTGAACGTCTTGTTTGTGCGGTCTGCAGGCAGCTTCGCGGTGTGGGGCGGCCTCTTCTCCATGATCGACTGCGGCCTGGTGAAGGTGCGCGGGAAGGAGGACCCCTGGAACTCCATCACCAGCGGCGCCATGACAGGAGCCATCCTCGCCGCCAGAAGTCAGTGCACAAATGTTTTTGCAAATGATGTGACTGAAGTTGGCCTTAGCACACACACACTAACACGCGTAACTGTGCCTCCATGCAGACGGGCCAGTGGCCATGGTGGGCTCTGCAGCCATGGGGGGCATCCTGCTGGCCTTGATAGAGGGCGCCGGGATCATGCTGTCTAGATTTGCTTCGTCACAATTGCCCACAGGTAATTTCGTCTGCCATTTATTTTATTTATTGTGAAATCATTTCATTTGTTTTCATTCTTTTCCCCTCCCCTTTTTTTAAAAAAAATAGCTAATTTTTGGTACAGCAGCAGTATCCTAGACTTATGAGTGTGCCAACCTAGCAGTTTTTCACATTCCATTGTTAACCCACAATTTGGGATATAAGCAGGCACACATCCAATATGAAAAAAAAACATACGTACAGTACCGTAATTTCCGGCCTACAGAACGCACCTGCTTATAAGCCTCATCCAGTACATTTGTGTAGGAAATAACATTTGGTACATACATAAACGTGTGTAGAAGCCACAAGTGCCCACATTGAAACACGAGATATTTACAAAGAAAGATGGGAGACAGAAAGAGTTTTCAAAGTTTTAATACCTTATCTTATCTTAACAAAGCAACAACACAGTAGCACGAACAGGGCTGTTTAAAAAAAAAAAAAAAAAAAAAAACATACCAGTCAAAAAAATAAAATAAAACAACCATTGTAGCTACTAGGGCCGGTTAAAAAAAAACATACCGGTAAAAATCACGATAGACACAGCGCTAACGCTAGCGCAGTGCTAACAGAGCCGGTTTAAAAAAAAAAAAAAACATGCCGGTAAAAGTCACTTCCTCGCCACATTGATTCCACAGTCTCACTCTTACCTTTTCCGCTCTAGTGCGCCCTTCCGGCCGTTAGAAAAAATATACAAATTAGTCTCATCACCGCATAAGCCGCAGGGTTGAAAGCATCTGAAAAAAGTTGCGTCTTATAGGCCGAAAATTATGGTAATTACACTTTAGGAAAACAGATTTCTTTCCATTATCCTGATACAATAAAATGGTACTGTACTTGATGCTGGGTTTTGGGGTGGCTCGAACAGATAAATGGCATTTCAGTTAATTTCAATGGAGAAATTTGATTTGATACACAAGGAAATTGAGTTACAATCTTGGTCATGGAACAAATTCAACTTTTAAATCAGTCTATGACTGTATTTTGTTGTTTTATGATCCATTTCCTATGTTGTCAGAAAATACAAAAGATGTGATGTATGTCCTTCTAACTGTCCTCAGTTATGCGTTGCCTCTATTTTTTATTCAGATAATAATAACACATCGTGTAAATATAGTTTTTTTTTTGTACTCAATTACGTCAGATTTTTTTTCATTTTTAGTTGACTTTTAAATAAAACAAATGTACATGGGTTGAGGTATTGACAACAGATGTGACTTGGTTCCTTTTTATAACTTGGGCAAGAAAAAAAATCTGTAATGCCTAAAATGGATAGTGACGATTTTATATTTTTTATTTTCATTAGTTCCATAATTATTTGGATATTTCTTTTTTACGTTGATTTCAAAACAACAATTCCCCAATCCCATAAAGAAAAATCTGTGACTGACAAGGTACAAATAACCTCACCCATTGGTTTTTAATGTTCATAGTTCCTAAGAGTGTGTTTTCTTGACTTATTTCAGTACATTCTTTTTCATTTATTGGTCATGGAGGGACCGTGTACATGAATTAATATTTTAACAATAAAAAGTAAATGCATTTCTAGCAAAAAAATAATACACATAACATGCTTAAAGAGCGGCAACATTGCACAATTTATAGCTAATTGGCATGTAATGACAACATAGACTGCAAACATCTGGATTTCTCTGTATATGTGTTTCAGGTCCTCAGTTTCCGGAGGAGCCAGCCCCCGCCTCCATGCCCGCCGCCCCCTTTGGAGACTACCGACAATATCAGTGAGAGGATCGGTCTCCTCTCACACCTTCTTAGGCCTTTTTTTTTTTTTTTTTTTTAATTTCTCGCTGGAGTTACAGTTGAAATGGAGATGCCACACACATGCACACGTAACCATAGAAACGACTACACCCCCCTGCGCTTACCACATGATGAACTGAGACTGGACAGTGACGTCTTCATTTTCATGCAGAATACACGTGGCGTTGTTTTCTTGAGTGCAGCAGAACCTCCAAAAGGATACACAAAGACAAACACATCCCTCTTTTGGGCCTTTTTTTTTTTTTTTAAACATACGCTATCAACAAATGACAAGTGATATGATATTTGTCCCTTTTTAAAGATCGATTGTGGCCACTCACCCTCTGTGGTAAATTTTGTGAATTGTATTGCTCATGTTGTTTTGAGCAGCTGTGCGTGGGGGAATGGAAAGCCCAGAAAATACACAAACATCGCAAGCTTTTGGTGCCAAGCTTTATCCAAAAATTACAATTGGAGTGAAAATAACGCATTCAAATAATAAGGGACATAATTTGCGTATGTAATGAAGTGAGCGGCGAGGCATGCCTATGTCACGGAAAGCTCCATTTCTGGTTTTATCGCTACTTTTGAGGTACATTTTTCCACAAAATGTCGGTCAAAGTCGACGTTCGTAATTGGAGGTTGCGCTGTAATGTGATTTCTGTTATTTTAGGTGTTATTTTGTCATATGTATCTGTAGCCCAGTCGCTGCAGGGTAAGGCCTGGTGATCTGGTTGAGTTGTCGAATGGCGCGAAAAACCACACTAAGTGTGGTTAATTTATGATATTACTTTAGTGTATTGTATATACATTTACAGAGTCCCCATTGTGTTTGCTCATTTGCCTTAAATTGAACAAGTCCTTAAACTTGCTGTGGGCCTGTTGTTGGATAAAATACGACTATTCCAGTTGGTTTCGTAGGGATGTATTTATTTTTACAATGTAAACAGTCAATAAGGTGTTTTATGCAGAGGATCTTTTTGGCATTCAAAACACAAAGATCTTTTGGAGGAAGGCAAAATCGCAAAAGGTGCTGCGATTGAATGGAGGAACTCATCCAGGGGGTCGTTACATCATGTATTCAATCTATATGAGAGAGTGTATTATAAGACAATAAACTGAAATGTTTTAATGTGTGTTTTTATCGGAGTGGGAAGGACAAGGGTTCCCCGTTCCTCCTGACTGGATAAAAGATGTCGTTGTAATTAGCCGCTAGAGGGCAGCCGTCGCAAACAAAACTTTTCCGTGGAGTTTGTTTTATGGAGAATTTGAAGTCCGCGCAAGTTGTAGTCTTAACACGCTGAAGCCGTACTGCATTCGTATCCATCCATTTTATTAGCCGCTTATCCTCAAAAGCGTCGTGGTGAGTGCTGGTGCCTATCCCAGCTGCCAACGGGCAGGAGGCGGGGTACACCCGGAACTTGTTGCCTGGCAATCGCAGGGCACATAGAGGCAATCAGCCGCACTCACAATTACACCGAGGGGCAATTTAGAGTGTCCAATTAATGTTGCATGTTTTTGGGATATGGGAGGAAACCGACGCAGGCACGGGGAGAACATGCAAACTCCCGAATCGAACCCGGGACCTCAGAATTGTGAGGCCAAGCCTTTCCAACTGAGCCTCCGTGCTGCCCACTGCAGTCGTAATTACACTAAATGTCTCCATTTATCAAATAAAAAGCCTTTAATGTCATATGCTGTGCATACGACGAAATAGTGAGTGCTTCTCCACAAGGTGCAATAAAATAGAATAAAAATCAAAGAACATCTTGGGTTGAAAAAAAAAACAATAGATAAAACATCAAGGCACAGTTGTTGTTAAAATAAATCAACACTTGTAGGCTATATATATATGAAATAACCACATTCAAAACAGCATGTAGGGCAGTAACTGATTATACCTCTTGGAACCACACAATTTTCTTCAAATGCTGCACGTTACATATGTTGACAATCTGATAAGATTCCTCATAATGCTGAGTATGACTGGAATGCCAGTTAAACTTGAGTACAAAATTTTGAAAATTGTATGATGGGTTCCTGTAAATGTGTTTTTTGTCTGTGGAAAAAAAGCCTTTTATGAGGACAATTTTGTGCACCATGGCCTAAATATAATATGGCCTAGCTTTTCAGGTGGAAAAAAAAAAAAACTAAAATCAGAATAAAACTTTATAGCTTCATTATTTTTGAACATATCTCAACTTTTTGGTTTCATCCACTACTTTGTGACCCCCTTCTCTGATTTCAGTTAGAAATGTCCACCAATAAGATTGCACGGGAAGAAATTCAGAGGCGTTCTCCAAGTCGATGTGACAAAATTACTGTGACGTTTCAAATGGCGTCATTTGCCTATAAAACTATTTCATCCTGGATTTATTTATCATGAAGGATTTTTGAGGCTTGGCACGGTTGCAAGAGGTGAAATAGGTGTCAGCGGGCCCATGACCCAAACATGGATGGATTTTAGAGGTGTTTAAGGTGCTGTGTAAGTGCATGGACACACACACACACACAAACTGAACCACGACATGAGGAAATTGATCATAATATAAAGCATTTTTGTTTTGCTGGCATTACACCCTTCAAGTCTACTGTTCAACATCTGAAACATGTGATCAATAGGGTTTAAGTCTGGGAATTTGGACTTGTATATATCAGTAATCTACACTAATGCAGTAATGCTTACGGTTACAATATTCACATTAAATTACAGCTGTGTAAGTAGTTCATTGCGGTCCATTTGTAACCTCGAAACAGGAACTGTTGTAAATCTTTAAAAGAAAAAAAGGAAAGAAAAATAAAAGCGTCATTAGACTTGACCGTCACGTCGTAATGATTTGAGGTTTATGAGCTTCCTCAGACTTTCAAAGTTGATTAAAAAAATACAGAAGTATAAAAAGACTTGGTCTTGTCCTCATACCCACTTCTCTTTTTGTCCCACTTTGAGGACTGCTGACTCGATTTCACAATAAGGAAAATAGTCAAATGCGTCATAAAGACACTTCTTGACTATTTCCCCTAGAACAAACTAATTCGGCCTCACAGCATCTGACTTGCAAAAGCAAATGCCGGCTTTTACGTAACTAGCAGTGGAAACAGTCGACCACAGAAATGCAACATATTATAACAAGATGGGCATTTTTTCCATTTTAGTGTTTAATCTGAAGAAAAAAAAAAAAAACGGATTTGGATGGACCATCAGTGCTGCATTGCACGAAAAACAAGTAAATTCCTTACAATTGCACTGAAATGAGAAAATTAAAAATGATGAAAATAAATGTCCATCTAATAGCTGTGATTGTGCTGCAAAATTAGTACAATATTTTTAAAAGCTGTTTGACAAATTAAATGTCTAAAAATATATGCAATATAACTACAAGCTCTAATGATAATAGAATTAAATAAATGAAATAATCATGTAATAAATAAATACCTCTAAAAACGAATAAAAATATTGTATTATTAGATATGAATTAAATGAGAAAAATAAAAATGTACATAAAAAAACAAACACTATGCCTATAAATGACACTAGAAAGAGAATACTCGACACCGGAAAACTACGGGATGGAAAATTTTGAAAACTTCTGAATCAGTATAAAGAATAACTAAACATATTTATATTTATAACTAAACATATATATATATATAGCTAAACATATATATAGTTATAACATAAAACAATTAACAACAATAGCATCGAGTTTATTTGAGGGACAAGTCGAAAGAAACACACACACAATAAATTACAAAATATAATGAATAAAAACACTATAGAAATAATGAAATTATGAGATACAACCACTCTAGAGGAACAATTCAATATCTTTTCAGATAAAAGAGTGGTATTTGACATTGACATTGAGTGGTATATAAATTTGACATTTCAGATAGGTTTAAAGTCATCCATTTCCCCACCCGCTCATCCCCACAAGTGTTCCAGTAGTGCTGGAGCCTATCCCAGCTAACTTTGGCCGAAAAGGCGGACTAAACCCAGAACTGGTCGCCAGTCAGTCGCAGGGCACATATTGACTCTATCACTGAGCGGGAATCGATCCCACGGCGCCTGTACCAATGTAAAGCGTGTGTGAAAAATATTCATTGTGAGTTTAAGGTTAAAAAAAGAGTTAAGATTGTTGACTGAATTGTGTTTTGTTTTATAATACTACTACTACTAATAATTATTATTATTATTTATGTTCGGTCTTTATTCATATAGAGCACTTGATCTCATCTGTCCTTTATGAACACGTTCGGCACGTGTAGGGTTAAAATGGTGCATGCGACGGTCCTCCGAAGACAGACGAGCGGATTCCAAGGCGGCTCATGCGTCGCTCTTTTGAAAAAGCGCCACCGAGAGTGCGTCGCTCGCTCCCGGCTGCGAGTGACGTGTAGGCTGCGCGCGCAGGCGAGCTGACACTTTGCGGAGCGCCCACAGCGGAGACAGACAGCGAAGCGACAAACGGTGAGCGTAAACTTTACTTGACACCAAAAAAAATAAAAAAATAAGAACGCAGCCGAAAAGAGCTGATCATCGTGCGGGGGTTTCTCCTTCTCGAACTCCGCGACGGAACCTTCGGGGAGTGT
Source organism: Syngnathoides biaculeatus (assembly GCF_019802595.1). Classification (NCBI taxonomy): domain Eukaryota; kingdom Metazoa; phylum Chordata; class Actinopteri; order Syngnathiformes; family Syngnathidae; genus Syngnathoides; species Syngnathoides biaculeatus. Next base: position 15,774,961 of record NC_084649.1, on the reverse strand, counting down.
GCTGTTCGCGGCTCGCGGCCTCTGTTGCTTGGACAAATTGACATTAAAGCTCCGGCGAGTAGCTCCCGAAACACTCCCATTTTAGTCAAGGCCAGGCGGAAGGGTAGGTAACGCGAGCCCCGCTCGTTCCCACTGACCCCTGAGCTCATAAGCCTCACCTCGGTTCGGTTCCAAGCGGAGACCGTCAAAACTGGGTTGACATTTGAGTGGCCCGGCGAGTGGTTGTTGCGTGTTTTGAGGCTTTTTTTTTGGGGCGAGGTGTGTGCTGGCTGAGCTAGCAGCCTAGCACGCTAACTAGCCGCCGCTAGCGGCCCGTTAAAGCTAGCTAGTTAGCCTCATTATTGCTAACGAGCTTCGTAACGGGATTTACCGGTGTCCCACTGGCATGTTTATCTCATTGGACCGGATTATAGATTAATGCTACCTCCGATGTGAAAGGTCTTTTTTTTTTTTACGCGTGGGACAGGAGGAGTGGAATTGATGTTAGTGGGAGAAGTGTTCAAAATTGGCTTGATTCGAGTCCACACCGCTCCTGGTTGCAATGGGATTTAAACACGACGTGGATTAATAAATATTTAGCACATACTGTATGGAAATGAGCCGATTTAACGAAATTGAATGGGGTAAAACTGTGGTTTCGACTCGTTTTTTTAGGCGTTAAGAACAAAGGAAATGCGATGCTCATACAACTTTTTTAAACATGAAAATCATGTATATAACTACACATGCTGACTTCCCGCGAAGTGCTTTTCAGTTTTAGAAGACCTTATTAAAACAACTGTGCTTGAACACGACAACTGCATGTCCCAAAAGTAATAGTCAGATGGAATCAGTGAGTGGATCTTTACACTTATTAGGTTTTTAAGGAAAGTCCCTTACCTAATGCAAAGGTATTCAAAGTATTGTAATACGAGCTGTTGCCCACCCATTTTCTTTTAAAAATATTTTATCTTGAGTTGCAAACAAAAATTGACTTGTGTAGATTTAACAAGCAGCAACAGTTTGGTAGCGAGTAAACAGTTTTTCAAAAGAGGTCAAGAGCTTTCTTTAATCTTTTAGAGAGCTGATTTTTATTTATTTATTTTTAGCAAAATGCATTACCAAATTTGTTGTCCATGTTTTATGCTGCAGTGCAACGGATTAATTGTATTTGTATTCATTGAATTGTTGAATGTGTTGTATGGCCACAGGCTAAATTAGACCCATATATAAATGGCATTTCTGTATTTTCCCTGTGACACTGGAATACAGGTATTGTTATAGACTATTTCATGTTTCTGATGAATGCCAGAACCAAAATGTTTGCTAAACGAATGTAATTTTTCCTCATTATAATGATTGGAAATAGAGTAAATCTTAAACAAACACACTTATACTTCTTCAACAACTAGTGCAATTACAGATTCTACACTTATCTTCTCATCCCGTGGGGCGTAACATGGTTAACACGATGAGATGCTGTCTTAAAACAACCACTTCCCTCCCCACATATACAAACTTCAGTCAGTCTGCTGTTTGGTTCAGGAACAGAGAGTGGAAGAGGTTATTTTAGACTGGCAGCGTGAAGCCTTCTTGCTTCTCTGGAAAGAGGATGTGGTTACAGGTCAAGGCACCGTTGACAGGATGGTTGGGTTTAGTCTGCTGATGTTGTTGTCCGGTGCAAAAACAGCCTTTGTTTAATGCTGCTCCTTTTGGTATAGGTGTCACACAAAAATAAAAAATGAGGTCAAAGAAAAATGTGTTCATGCAGATTTAGGCCCTAGTGTAGACACACAGACAATCAAGCTTCCTGGCTGGAGATGTCAAATGACAATCTCATGTCTTACTGTGCTATACGATTGTCTTTCAGTCGAAGGTGTGGTAAGAATGGATTTGTCCCAATGTTAGGGTCTGACAATCTCAAATCATGAACATGGTCAATATTTCTGACCAAAGCTCTTCATGCGTGGGGAAGCTGACATATCCCTGAGTCATGACGCCCCAAATTGTGACGTGCAACAGATTATGGCCAATGAAGGAGCTCCCCGACTCTGCAACAAGGAAAAGGCTGCAAATAAAGACAAACGTCTCGGATGAAAAGAACTATTTTCCAAAGCAAGTCATTTTTTGGGAGGACATTACCTTTTCACAAGGCTCAGGTAACCCTTGGAAACACCTGGCAAAGCTCGGAGGATGTTCTTATGAGGTATTATTGTTGTCCACTTGGTGATCCTATCTTCTATCTCTGGTTTTGATTTTGTATCTGTGTATTTGATTGTGTATTAAAAGGAGCCTGGCCTGGCGAGTGACGTGGGCGTTTGACTGACTGGTAACTGGCTATTAGACAGTTTGTTTTGTTGAGTGCCTTGCTATCAGTTGTCACTGAATATATGTGCTTATTACTATTTATCTGGTTATGGTTTATCTCTGCCCTTGACAACTTTTTGTGCATGACAACACGTTCTAACCCGCTAGACTACATCAGAGTACCTAACATCGATACTTTGTGTCGGTGATTGTGGATGTGCTGTTGTTGTATGTTAGTTCTCTCTTGCAGTAGACACGTTGCACTTTTTTTTTTTGTGAAATTCTCCCCAAACCTTTTGTTTTTGTCCCATCTTTTTAACTACTCTTTTCCCTTCGCACGGCACCATCGTGCCAATTTATTTCTGCACGGCGTGGTGCGTGCAACTGCAGCGATGTTAATCTTTGTGGAAAACTGATAATTGGAAAGGTTTTACTTTTTTCTTATTTTTCAGAATTCAATAATTTCAGGAGTACTTAACATTTCCTTGTCTAAAAGCCAAAGTAAAAGAAAAACCCACATGTAGGGTTAGCACCTTGTCAGAACTGAGGTCTGTTTGTCAGTTGGGTTCATCTAAGTAGACTGTTTAACTTCTGAACTTTGGCTCTTCTGCCCAATATAAATTGTTTGAACATTGTCGTCTTGCATTGTTAAAAAAAAAAAAAAAATGCTGCATATTCTTTACCATTTAATGTGAGCTATTTACCTAAATAACCACCGAAAAGGTTTTATTATGTCAGGTCTATAACCGTGATGCCCAGCTGTTGTTTTTCTCAAGTGCTTGTTGTCTTTAGAGTTGTGGACGAGTTGGGGCCCATCTAAGCTGTGTTTAGATCAGAGAAGTGGGTGACACCCTGGACTGGTCAATTGCAGATCTTTTCGTGTACCCAGAATATTTTTTTGTATGAAAAGCTGAAATGACCTCAGTTTTTGATGGTCACAGGGCTTATGCAGTTTTGAGGTTTCAAGTGGAGTAATTTGTTTGATGTTCAATTAATATATTTTCATACAAATGTTTCCTGTTTAGGAATTTAGTTCTGCTTTTAAGTGAAGTGAGTCATGCACTCAGGCGACTTTCACCAATTGCTGCCGTGCGAAAGTAATTTTTCTTTTGGAGTTTTGATGGTGTACCTCATTGGGAAGTTGGTCAAATGTCTTCAAACCTTTTATTTCAAATATTAATAAAGTAAAGTAAATTTATGTTTTCAAATTCTGTTAGAATCATTCCAAATGTTCAAGTTAAAACCTTGTTCTGCACATGAAGATTCTAATGACTCTGTCTCCTATATCCTGGTGGGGTAGACTACATCACTTAAAAGTAGTTTTTAGGACCTTTAGGAAAATGAAATTGAGCAATTTTCCCCTCTTTCTTCAAAGGCAACATAATCTCAACCGTGATTGCATAGGCCCTTTCCCACTATGATTGCATGAAAATTATAGTGTTTTTGCTGCTAAACATTATTACTTTTAGTCTTGACTCGATCCGGCTTTGTGTAATTAGCCTCGTATTCGTCGCTGCTGCTGTGTATGCATTTGTCATGTGGCGCATCTTCCTAATGTTTGGCCAGAACGACAATTTCTACAGCCTAAAACCTCAAGTGGATGTGTAAATGTCACGTGCCAATAAAATGTCACTCTCCTGTGCCACTTGCTTGAGCGGAAGTACGCCCTTCTCGAGAATGGCCTGCTGTCAATCATAATCCCGCCCTGCTGAGTCAGCAGCTGTGACAGCTTCGCTTATGTCAGATTAGCCCACGCCAGGAAATCCTGAATGTACTGTCACGTACAGCATAGCTCTCTGTTACACATGCCGCTCGCAGCCGTACATGGTCACATACCTTTGGCCCTGGAGGGTGAGTGATGTCAGTGCCGAGCGTTTGTTTTGCTAGGAATGACAGCGTTGTTAAGAGGAAGTGGAGACTGGGTGAGGTTTGGTTGAAGGCAGATGTCCTTAAATGGCCTTTAATGACTTTGCTTTGTAGGAAACTAAAATGTTGTGTGTCAGTACTGAAAATGTATCCTGAAAAATGTCTTCATCTGAATTTACACTGCAGTTTAAAAATGGCTGTTTCGGACGTTCAACATCCAATGTGTCTTCACGTCCTCTCTTATGGTTTCATCACTGACGGTATTGTCTGAACAAAAATAAATATTAAATATCTACTAATTTTTTTTTTTTTTTAATAATTCTGCTAATGAGTACCCATTAACAGAGCACCCACTCCTGAAAATGTCTGCGCATGCCTCTAATTACACATTTCCTAATTGTGTCACTTGAGAGTAAAACATACGAATAGTCACTTGAATCATGCATTGGAAATCCAGCCTTAATCCTAAATAAATTGTATTTGTACATATGAGTGGCCCCTTATACTCACTACCATGCCCGTTTTCTGACTCGCTTGTATGAACCTAATTGACAAGGAACTGAAATTTAAAAGTGATAATGTTTGTGGTGGAAACAGAATTTGCCTTCTTGTTCTTATTCTCGGACCCCCTGTAGCTCAGTGTTTCAAGGGCATGTAGTTTAACACTTGGCACTTGTGTCTACCACCCTTTTGTGCAACTATTTTATCCTACATTGTAAGTAATCTAAAATGATTCTGGGATGTTGTCCTGTGAAAGTCCACACTGTTGTGGGATTATCGCACCTTCACTTGGTCCTCTGAAAGGCAAACCTGAATAAATGCTGGATTTTACGTGTCACTTCTCAGATTTGCCAAATTTGTGGTATCTCTGTAATAGAAGCAAGTCCTAAGCTTTAAATTTGTGCAGTTGTAACGGAATTCATTTACCAGGCCTTTTTAAGCAGAACTGAACTGCTTCCCGTATTCAGATTATTAGTGGATTGAGGGTGTCCTCGCAAGCAGCAATTGATTTCAACACAAAGGGCCCTGGGCAGTAGTAAGTCTCAAGACATCGGTTCCTTACCTATTGGACAGTGAGCTAGTTAAAAGATGACCTTGATGGTCAGTGAGCCAGATTAAAGATAACCTTGATGGTCAATGCCAAAATTTGTTCCTTTGTCTGTTAATGGAAAAATATTTCACATCTTTAGATACACAGTATTATCGTGCATGCCTTGTACCTAAAGTAGTCGTTCGCGCTCATCTGCCATTTGTGTTGGCGACTGGTATTTGTGTCTTGGTGTGGCTTTGCCACCTTGACAACATAAACACAGTGGAGACGCTTTATGCAACACTTGGCATGCCACTATTAATGTGCTGTACTTTGAATGCGAGACACTCGTGTAACTGTGTGTGTGTCTGTGTGTGGGCAGGCATCATGCAAAGACGACTTTCTGCACTATAGCGGATTAACAATTATGAATAATTCACACCGGAGCCTTCATCCGACCGTATGGCCACTGCTTGCCATTGAAGTCTGCAGTCTTTCGTGCACCGCTTTGTTTGAATCAAGTGTGCCGTGTAGAAGGGGTTCATCTGGTCCCTGGTTACTTTTGATGCTTTACAAAATGGTTGACTATCAAACGGACGTACTGTTTTCATTGTGCCCCAAAATATATTAGTCGCCTTGTGATTTTGAACACAGATGTCATCTTTCGGCTTTAGTGGGATGTACGCAAGATAGCAGTAATGATGATTTGGACACTTCCATCCTCTGTAGTGCTTGTCCTCGTTAGTGTGCGTGAATTGGAACCTATTGAAACTGACTTTGGCTGAGAGGCGGTCAGCACCCTGGACTGAGATCACCAGTCAATCACAGGACACATAGACGAGGAACCAGTCACACTTAGATTAACACCTGCTCAATTCCATCTTGAATGAGCCCCATATGCATGTTTTGGGAAATCCATTTAAGCTCAGGGAGAACATGCAAATGTACGATAAAGGTAAAATAATAATTGAAAGTGAAACGTTTCCTGCACAGGTGATAGGAAGTGACAGCAAGTGTCTGTTATTGTTATAATTTAAATGTTTTTTTGACATCAATGTGTCAGCAAAAGTTTTCAACAGAGGGCAGTCAGTGAGTGGTGGGTTTTAAACTGCATTTTCTTGACACACTAACATGCATCCTCTGATACTAGAGAAACAGGAATATAGAAATGATACAGAAGCTGGTACATTAATGTCCACTTCAACCTCTTGTTCCATATTGGTACCAGTGTTACATTACACATGGCAGCAATGTGGGGAAAAAGATAACAAAAAGCCGGCTAAAAGGGCTTACACACATACTGAGTGTTAACATTTTAGCCAATTTTCATACTGCAACATCTTATTTTGTTAGCCTGCCTATGGCCTTTTGCATTGTGTGGCAGCTAGAACTGTTAACTTCAGAATGGCACCTCGAATTGGGCATCTACTGGATGTGGAAAAGCCCATCATCAAATCTGAATTTTCACTCTTAACAGAACGAATCTTACAATATCGTGCAACTTTCTTTATTCTGACAAGCTGCATTTTGGTGGGGCTATAAAATTGTCAATTTTATGTATGGTACTCAAAAGAAACTCTGACTTCGCCCAATTCTATGTCAACCTCAATGTGACGCTCTCTCTGCAGTGACCCACTTGGCTAACCCAGCTGACTTGGTGCCATAATGCACACCAGGGATTGGAAGCCCTCAAAGCCATATTCTAGAGATTGCACAATTTCTTCCTCCTTCTGACCTGTACTTCCCCTACTGGCAGCTGCTTTTTATCATTTGCTAGAAAAGGCAACACGCTGATATTTCACAGTACCTTTTTAAAGAGGTAATTGAGCAAAAAAAAAAAATTCTCTAGGGTGCGCCATGGTGCATGAAAGCAAGCCGGTTGTGTCATTGTGAGAAATAGAAGCTAGATCTGTGAATCTCCAGCACAGCACAGCTGGCTTGTGTTATACAGAGGTCACATCTTCACCTTCTCCTCCCTGAAGGAGCTCCGCTTATGGGTGTTCCCTCCATTGTTGTACTGTGCCTTTTGGCCATAACCTCCAGGAATGACTAGAATACTTCCTTTCTGGAATGGAAAAACTGGGAAATTCCTATTTGGATTGTTTACCTTTATTGAGATACTCATTTCTCGTGCTTTTGTGCCTTCTCCAGACTTTGGCTGTCTGCTGAAGTGATCCCGCCATGCGTGAATACAAGCTAGTGGTGTTAGGCTCTGGAGGTGTGGGCAAGTCCGCTCTGGTAAGTTTTCCCTCCTAAATACCTTCACTCACTCCACCTCTCAAACCATCTATTACACTTGCGCAGTACAGTTTTACTTTGTAAAACCCTCTGAAGTTAATTTAGCTATTCTTTATAAGTAGATTTGAAGGTAATTGCTGAAAACACGCAGACTGAGAACTATGTAGTACAGTGAAGATGGCGCATTAAACTCCTTTCAAAATTTCAGTTTTCCTTTGACTCATGTCTGTGTCAGGCATGGCGCTTGATCACCTTCATTCAGATCAGTGGTTATTTGTTGCAACTGCCAGTTAGTTATATTGAGAGCAAGCTGGTTGATAGGACCTCTCGTCATGACTTAAGTCTGGCATTGACCCGGTGGCATGTAGACCAGCCACTGGAGGGTTTAAGCAGATATACTTTTGGGGCTCAAACATGGGATGGGATATGTTGGGTTAAGGAAGTACTTTCCATTTTTCAGCGGTGTAGCGTTTCACACATTTAGTAGACAATCAGGCACATAGCGTCAGTATGCTGACAGTAGCATTTTCATTTATTTGTTTGTTTTAATTTAAACAGGAATTTTAAAGGCCTCATTTAATATAATTAAAGATTTTTTTTCAACTGTATTTACGAGACTCTTCCTTGGGGTGTCAAATTTAGAAGACATTTAATAGGGCTTTAAAGACTTTTTAGTCACTTCAGTAGGTTCATACTATATATTGGTAAAGTACCCTCATACCTTGCCGTGAAATATCTAAACGATACCACTAGGTGTGCAACATCGAGTTGATAAAAAATGATAAATATTTTGGCAATGAAATTCATTAGCAATTTGTTGCATTGCAAGATTATTATGTCCATCACATGCTCGGATTTATGCGTTACACATGCTTAGCTGCGGCCCCAGAATTCTGTCATGGGCGTGTTCTATTTGTATCTCGAAAACAATTCATACACTGAGTTTGGAGGATCTCGGCACTGGTAATACATATAATTGTATTTAGTTCTCTTACTGTTGTTTTTTTTTTATATAAGTGACCATTGCAACCCGAGCCTTTCGCTAAACAACTACAGTAATTGGGCTGAACATGGAAGGGTGCAGATTATTTTTTTTTGTAATGTGAATGTGGAACATAAGCACCAGGTGGAAAAAAATGTTCTGCCTGGTGGAAACATGGTTTTTAACCTACCTTGTGGAGTTTGTTTCCTTCGTCAGCGCCATAGTAGAGCATCTGGCATCAAACCGCTTTTGATTTTTGGTAACTTGTTTTATGCATCCATTGAGTGAGATAAATTGTCATGGTAACAGTATTCATGCATATATTGGCCGCTTAATAATATCTACAGAGCCAACAAAAGATAATTGAAATGCAGCAGTAAAGAGCAATTAATCTTTAACTTTATACTTTTGAGAGGGTTTCAAATATTTTCAACATATTGGGTCAGGGAAAGTGTGGACTGTGAAACTCGACATCCTTGTCGTATCTTTATGGCATTGTCGTCTACACAGTCACTCTCCTGACTCTGCTGCGGCCCTGATATTACAGCCAATGTCGAATATTGGCTGGAAAATCCCATCTTTGGCAGATGACGTAAAAAAGTCTTTAAATGCACCGTGATTGATCACGCATTGTCTTCTATTTTACAGACAGTTCAGTTTGTGCAGGGAATCTTTGTGGAAAAATATGACCCGACAATAGAAGACTCATACAGAAAGGTGAGGGTTCCGAAAGGGGGCAACTTTGTTACCTCACGCCATGTTGTTTGACTCTCCAATGTGTCGTCACATTCTGCGTCCTTCAGCCTCTGCCTGGTGTATTTTCCCCGAGTCTGAGCGTTCTTGTTCCTGAAACGTTTGACCTCTTATCAAATGCGGATGGCAATGTAACTGCAATTGATGCCTGTTATGCATGTTTGATAAACCATCTGTTCTTTTTCCTTGCAGCAAGTGGAGGTAGACGGGCAGCAATGTATGCTTGAAATTCTCGACACAGCCGGCACAGTAAGTAAATCCATGGTCAAAAAGTCACCGCTTGGTTTGTTGTTGAAGAGATGAGCTGGAATAGCATCTAAGTCTTTTCATGAAAGATATTATACATGCTATTTGACACAATTTCAAACTGTCTGTGGGTGTCTATGACGTGCTTTTGTTGAAATAACATCAGGAATTATTGAACACTTTATAGTAGCAGGCTGAAAACGGGTGCAGTGATCATGTATGGTTTCCCTCTAACTTTTTCAGTGATCAAAGTCCTCTGGATTTTCCTGGAATTTCAGATTTTTTTAATTTTCATGAAAATTGCTCCAGAAAATTGAGGAAAAATTGCCTTAAATTAATCCGGATATTAGTTGACAACATTGAACGAACATGCGTCTGGGTTCGTCGTTTTGCTTTCACAAGCTTAGCCATGTTGAGGCACTAACACTAGTAACAGTAACGCCCCTCCCCTCGTATTCGCTCAAGACGTCGCTTATTTTGTGTGGTCTTGACATTAATTTACGTGTTTATTTCATAAACGTTGTTAACTAAACAAGCCTACTCCAAAACAATCGGTATTCACCCGGAAAGAGGAAATGCAAGTTAGCCGTACGGAGCAGGTACGAAAGCGCACGTTTAGAGCTGCTTAACGGAATGCGAGTTGACATCATGAGCCATGTCAAAGGAAATTCAGTTACACCAGAGGTGCTCATTGGATCGATGGTGTGTGTGTGTGTAAAAAAAAAAAAAAAAAAAAAAAAAAAAAAAAAAAAAAAAAAATCCACCATGTCGCTTGATTCAGGTGTGGGCAATAAGTCGAGCGCATGCACATAAAGGTGCGTTCTAGCAAGCCGGCCTCCTAGTCACGGCAGTCCTGTGGTGCGTGCCCCCCCCCCCCAACAATACCTCATGTTTGCCGACAGGAATGTTTGTTCCAATGTATCGTTAGGTTGTTGCCACTAACGGCGATTTATATTGAACTAAACTTTCAGCATTTTCAAAACATTGCGAGTCTAGACGTTCGTGTTTATTCCTTGACAGGCCAGTGCCTTTACCTTTTATTCAGATAAAGTTTGTCAGATCAATAATTTTTTATGAAAATTTTTTTAAGTCGTTTTATATCATGTTCTATCAGTTGAAATTGGAAATGATCATTTCTGAGTTTTAAATTTTAGTTTTTTATTTTAGTTTTAATATGAGCAATGTGGTCGAATGTATCCGTATAACGTGACGCAAGTTTGAAACTTAAAACGTTAATAGTAATTACTACGGATCAACTTCTTGTTGATGAAATGTGATTTTGTGCCGAAAAAAGTTGCAGTGTTCCACTTGTTTGGGGGAGAAATTTGAAAAGATGATTGACTAAAAGTATTGTGTGCTTTGGGGATAAATAGCTTAGTAAAACTGCTGGAATGGAGAGCATGGGTGGTGGTATGCATAGAGGTCAAGGAGCAAGGATAGGTTGGGGTCTTGTCAATGAAAGGTTTGCAGATAAACATAAACCAGTGAATGAAGAGAGGCAAATTAACTAGGGAGTACAGTTCAGTGGTGCATCTTAAATGGAGCACCACTGACAAAGTGGAAGACATTACGGTGATGTATGTTGTCTGGCTTGTGGAGGGTTTTTGAAACCATCTAGGATGTCTCCGTAAAATAAGATCAGGAGGACAGTCATTTTAATGAAAAGCACTTAAGGAGAACAATGTTGTGGCGATGTTGATGTTGGTTTTTCTGCAGGCAGCTGTATATCCGGAGCTCACTTTTCCATAAATTTTGGCCCACGGCACAAAAAAAAAAAAAAAAAAAAAACTACGTGAAGTTGTAAGTTGGTGTACATGTAAGTCAGTTTTTCTGTGGCATTATCGCAGGGATTGTTACATTAGAGTGAGGTGGAAGTGGAGAATGATTTGCTCTCACATTTTTGAAATGGGCAGATACAAAAAAAATAATTTCATTGTCTAAATTTTTCACACTTGACAAAATATCAGGCACTGCAAAAAGACCGAACTTTGTGTCAGCCATTAAAAATCGATTTTACATAATGTGAGATGTCTACATGACTTCATACACTGTTTTCCAAAATACTGGTTAAAGCCATCCATGCATTGAGCTTGCTTGCGAATAGGTTAAAACAATTCTTCTATGGTGCTCTGAGGAATCCACTCTACAGTTCTAAAGATGCCTTAAGTAATACTTTGCGATCTGGATCCCAGATGAGAAATGATCATAGCTCTGTCCTCTCTCCTTTTAATTCCAACCATCCTTAGCTTTTGGTGTATTAACTGGTTGGCATTTATCAACAAAGCACCAGTTTGCGTAAATGTTGTCTTGCAGATGGACGTTTTCTAGCCGTCCACCTCTTTCTTAATCCATGCCACTGGACTGTTAGTACAATATGCCTGAAATCCTGTGTTTTTAGACCTTTTGGATGTAGCAACATTAAATAGGAGTTGAGTGTCTCTGTAGTGCTAATAATATGTCCACGCTGCATGTAAAAACCTGTCAAAACATCTTCTCAAGATAGAGCTCATCTCAAACCCAGTGACATCTTGTGACGACACGTCATATGATGAGACTCATGCCTTGTTTTTCCTCATGGTTTCAGGAACAGTTCACGGCAATGAGGGACTTGTACATGAAGAACGGCCAAGGATTTGCCCTGGTCTACTCCATCACAGCGCAGTCCACCTTTAACGACCTCCAGGACCTGAGGGAACAGATTCTACGAGTCAAGGACACCGAAGATGTAAGCGTGTGTGTGTGTCTGTGTGCGTACGTGTTTCTGTCACCTCTTCATGGCATGTTCTTTTTTTATTTTTATTCATGCTTTAAAGACTCACAGAGCACACAGCTGATAGATTATAGTCCCCCCGTGCTTCTGTTCTCAGCCGCCTACATTGTTCAGTTTCTATGGAGACCATTCAACGCCTAAGAACGGCATCTTATGCAGGGCAATTACAAATTCGTATTAGCTCAACACAATGGAGGCCGTGGTGTCCCAAACCCACTTGTGTGTTGCAAACAATGAGAGGGCGCACAGTGCAATTTGTACACTATGCATATCATTGTGTGGTACATGTCTAAGGGTTGGAACTGCTTCGTTTGTGGTCATTCCCCCTTGTAGTCGATGGATTTGATCTCAGTAAAAACAATGAATGTCTTTCCCGCAGCTCTTGCAATTAATTATCTGCGTCAGAATTACATTAGCATCTTATTAGTTGCTAAACGTCTAGCCTCTTTCCCACAGGCTGGTAAATTGCTGCATCAGAGCCACAACAGACGAGCTGCCACTTATTCACCTTTGCCTTTGATACAGAACCCTGTGGAGGCAGGATAGGGCCTCTACTTTTGCGCCATATTGTCAGCATAAGGTTAAAGTTAGCGTCTGCAAAAAGTTGATCTTTATACACGGTAATCCAACAAATTGCCACAGCAGAGCTCTAAAAGATCTATCTACCTATGCCTTTCACAGACAACCCAGTGAAGGCAGGATATTACCATGACTGTAGCTGTCTTTACCTTTCGTAATAAATTTTTTTGCATGATTGAATTTTTTTATTTATTTATTTTTTTAAAGCTGCAAAAAGTCCTAAACTCTCACACACTAAATTGGCGTATCGGACCCCAGTCAAAGCTCATTTAGTATTTGGCCACCTCTGCCTTTTATACAGAATCCAGCAAAGGTGGGCTATTGCCAATACAATGAGTCTTTGCCTCAGCTCTTATGACATTTAAAAAAAAAAAAAAAAAAAATCAAATAATCATCTCATCAGCTGCAAAAACTCTTCCCTCTTTCACACAGGTCTTTTAATTTGCTCCATCACAGGCATAACGAAAGATCAACATATGCATTTTACACAGAACACAGTGAATGCAGGCTATTCCTTTGACTGCAACTGTCTTGTTGCTAATGAATTAATTGAGTCTGCTGTTATGTACCTATACTTCACACCTGACAGTACCACTGAAGGTGAAAAATCTGTCAGGTTGAGTTTATCCTAAATAAAAGACAGTCTTGTCTGGGAGCTATTGTTTTCCACACGTCTCTACTTTTTGGTACATGTGGGTTGTGAGGCCCTTTTAGAGTGAAGCACCATTGCATTGCTGGTGTTCTGGTGCTGCAGGGATCACGTCATGCAATCAAGGATGTCCTTTTTTGAGGGTCTGGAACAAACGTTACCCCTCATTTTGTTTTCCCTTTTTCTCCCTTCACATAGCTGCATTTTGTGGCATAAAAGTCCCCACCACCCACCCCCAAAAAGTCCAACTCTTATTCAGTGCCTGTTTCTATGTTTTCCCCATTATTTTTCCCTCCCACTCTCTATGGCTAGGGGGCCTTGTGGCCTCATTGTGGTCTGGCACTCCATGTGAATGATTGGAACGCACGGCACTGATCTGCAAGAGAAACAGAGTTCATTAAAGCCACACTCCGCTGTGAGGTTGTGGTGTGTTTTATGAGAGCCGCTGTGGTTACAGAGCGAAGTCTAGCTCGCTTCGCGCCATTCAAGGTGAGGGAACAGTTGACTCTTACTGACGACCTGAGCAAACGTGTCCCGAAAACCCAGAGAACTGCGGTCAGTCACGATATCGCAGGACTTGAGCCCCGGGAGCATATTGTGAGACTTGTTACAAAATTGCCCAGGTTGTTATTGAATGTTTTCAGGAAAAGCGTAAAAACACAAGAAATTAAGGCTTTAATTAATTAAGGCCGGCTTTAAGGCGCATAAATGTATCTGACACTCATCTGTACAATATTTTGTATACATCTTTTGCTTGCAATTTTTGTGTTCAACTGCAATGGATTTTTAAAAAAATGTTTAAATGAGTCTAAAACATGTAGGAAAGGTAAAAATAAAAATGCGTTTCTTATGGTCTGTTGCAGTTTTCCACTTAGCAGGTGGGTCTGGAACATAGCATTCGTCATAAATGGAGTTTCACTGTGTTTGTGCTGTGGTTTTATTTGTGGCCACTTTGTTCGCGCTGGTGTCAGTCCACTGTTGACGCGTGGTTGAAGCCTCTTTTCAAGGATGGCACTGTTTATCTCTGCTGCACACAGGAACGTACAGCCAACGATGCTGGTGAACTTTTCCTTTTCATCCAAGGTCAAATTTGTCGAATGCCTTTACGGCCTTGCCAAGCTTAGAGCAGACATTCCCCGGTCGGCGGTCCAGCTGTTTTTGTTTTCCACGCGCCATTTCGCCGAGCTGGCAAAATGCACAGACACCCTTAATATCGCTAAGCTCAATTACAAGTCTTCAATGGGCTTCTTTGCAAAGTGCAGTACTATACGGTTGTATTGAGGCGTGTTGTTTGCAGCATATTGTCCTGCTCCAGAAGCCCAGTGGATTCCTACAGTGCTCAATTACCAGACTTTTAATGAGTCCACTTTGAGCACAGCAGGGCCAAATTTCATCATGATCTAAAGTGAGGGCATATTCTGTGGTACATTCACTCTCCGAACTTCCTTATGGCTCTTATGCAAGATGGGCGCTTGTGACTTTTCAGGACCATGTCAGTTTCTGCCAGCGGGTCTGGGACTGCAGTAATGCCCCGACCCCGGTTCTTTTGGCTCACTGTTCCTGTTTGTTTGAAAGTGCTGGCTGTGTTCATTTGAACTGCAATCCAATCTCCAAAGAATGCCACAGTGTGCGGGCTACGACCTGTCTGCAGCATGTTAGAGATGTCTGCGCAAGCGTGGACACTTCCAGTGGGCTAATGCTTCCTCGTGCTGACACTGAACATTTTTCATTCCTTCCATTTCTCTCTCTCTGTCACTCGCTCCCCCCCCCCTCCCCAATCCTTTTTATCACAGCTTGGCTCAACATTTCTGTTAGCAACGCATTCCTCGGCTCTCCCAGGACCCCTTGGGAGAAATGTCGTTGGGCAGACCAGTGCCCAAACGGCTTGTTTGGATATCAAACACGAAGCCACAACCTCTGTGGGATTAATGCAAACATCCCAGCTTCCTGTCGTCTATTCCGCGACCACGGGGGACAAGGATCATAGCCCCCACCGTATTTCTCCCCCACCGATTTACATTTTTCTGATGGAATACTGCGGCCGCAGAGTAGGGCTGCATGCTCATACATGTCCTCCTGATATCCAGTGTTTCCACATTTCCCAGGCAGGGAGAGAAAAGCAGGAATTCCCATGTAGTGATTTAGTAGTTGCTGGCCCACCACAAATAAATTTCTCCTGCAGATGTCTTGTTGGGAATGTTTTTCCACACATTTTAGGAAGATGTGCTCACTTGAGGATTTCTTACATGCTTAACAATGGAAGATGAATACGAAGCCCCGGTGTCCCATCGCGCGCACACAATCCAATACTGTCATGTATGGCACAGGACGGCCCCTATCATGAAATGCAGCTGAGATGTTTGGAAGCGCTCAGGAAGGAAAGCGATGCTATCCCGGCTGGGCGGGGCTGCCGCTGTTTCCTCCGAGCCCGACGAGCAGCTCCAGATAGCCGCTCAGGAAACAGCAGGCAGGATGAGACGTATCCCTACACTACGACAGAGCTGCAACCACGCTCACGCTATATACATTCTTCCTTTTCTTCTCCCACTGCCCTGTGTTACTGGAACATAAAAATGGTGGGCATTTCTTTAACCATTTGGGCTTCTTCTCAGTGGATACATTCACTTGGAGGAAAAACAAAACAAGTAGCACTATTAATATAGATTACATCATCAGTTATGTAACCACAACGATTTGTTTGACTTCCCAGAGGGACTAATTGATCTGTTTGGATTGTCCTTGTGGCTGTCCCCTAGAAGCTTTGCCAGTGTACTGTAATGTGGGGATCACTGACCTTTTAGAAACTGAGAGCTACTTCCTAATGTGAAAGGCTACCAGTTTGATACACACTAAGAAAAAAAAAACCATATCTGCTGACATTACTTTTGTTCATATTTCATGTTATTTAATTTCTGATCAAGTTAATGATTTCAAGTAATAATTACGAAACTGAAAAAGTGATTATCTAGTGCTTACAACATCAGTGGAAAAATAGCAACGAGCTTGATTAAAAAAAAAAATAATAAAATCTTTGCTTGTGGAGAGTGTTTTCTAGTTGATGGTAATCAGCAAAGGTAGAATGGAGGCAACTGTACCCTTGTTTATTTTTTCTAGTTTTCTGAAAATGGTTGAAAATTAGTTATGTGATGGGGGCTAAAAAAATTACGTTAACAATAAAATTGACTAGTGTTTTTATCGCGTATGGTCTCCTTTTAGATGTCCAACACACACATACTGATTTTTCCACCAGCAATCAAGGTTCTTGTGTCCAGTGATCATAGATGAGTGACTAAAATTAAGCAGCAGCCAAGAGTTGCTGTTGGCTTGTCATGTAAGGTTAAGGTTCTTCTCCCTCATGTCTGCTTTGCCTTATTCTACCTTATTTTCATTCTTTTATTTATATCTTAGGCTAGAATATAAAAAGTGAACGACCTGGTCCTCCATTTCAGTGATCCACTGTATATAATTATTGCATTGTGGTCTCCACCTTGTGGTTTACTGTTTTTCATCACTTTTTTTTTTTTCTTCCACTCAATATTGTCCAACAGGTGTGTTTAAAAAAAAAAACAAACAAAAAAAAAATCTGACGTTTGTGTTGTTTCCTCAGGTACCGATGATCCTGGTGGGCAACAAGTGTGACTTGGAGGATGAGCGCGTGGTGGGAAAGGAACAGGGCCAGAACCTGGCCAGACAGTGGAACCACTGTGCCTTTTTAGAGTCCTCTGCTAAGTCAAAGATCAATGTCCTCGATGTGAGTTACCAACAAACTTTTTATTTATTTATTTTTTGTTTTAAATCCAATGGTGATGACTTAATAGAAACCTTTTGTCAGAGATATCATGTTACAGCAAATTTTCCCTGACAGGGACTTGTCTTAAGAGGATGACTCACCTGGTAATTTATTTGCAGAAATGTGGCATTTGTTTTGACTTTGCTTAGTTGCATTTGTTCTCTCTCAGATCTTCTATGACCTGGTCAGACAGATAAATAGGAAAACGCCAGTGGAAAAGAAGAAGGCAAAAAAGAAATCCAACTGCGTGCTGCTTTAAAGACCCTCACATCCTAAAGCCCCTGCAGCAGCTCTGAGCCAGGTATGTGTTGAGATGGATGCTATACTGTTTTTTACATTTTCATACTATGCACTCCATTTCCACTTGTCACGCTAGTTCAAATCAAGCGGTATACAGGAGTAGTTTTGTCTCAAGCAAGTGCTGAGTTTGGCTTTTGTTACCATTATGACCAAGGTCTGAACAAGGCCACTGAGATATAGTAAGTGGCTAGGCAGTGTTGTCAGTTTAGCAGGTTTGACACTATTTTTAGACACTTTTCTGACAAAATTACAGACTGCTGGAGACTATGACTCAATCTGGAGCAGATGTTCACCCGTGTGCATCCAAACTGCACATGAGTAGAGTTTGCAGGAGTTAGTTGGTCTGGCTAATGTTGTGATGTCACGACTCAACATGATGAACTTCCAGCACACAGACAAATTTTTAGAAATGTGCAGCGTGCAAAAGAGTGCCGCCTTTTTTTCATTTTATTTTTGTATTATTTCACACTTGACTGAGGGCAGGTCCTCCAGAGAACCAACTCTTTGTATGTAACCTCTTAAAAAGTAAGTTTTCAGACTGCCATTTAAATAGCACACATGCCATGAAGAACAACCTGCTTGTGAATCACAAGCAGTGGTCAGGTTAAGTGTTGTATAATAGCATTGATATTGTAACTTTTGTGACTTATTGTGTATCACTTAAAGTGACATGCTTTTTTTTTTTTTTTGCACTATTACATTGTATCAACATATGTTTCACTTCCTCCTTTGAAAATTAAAAAAAAAAAAAAAGCCTCTGGGAGAGAAAGGGCTCCACCTCCAGGCAGCAAGGGGTACAACTTACTGACAAGTAGAAGCTGACAAGTCAATTGACCCCTCCGTACAGGGCACTTAACCACGCCTCCTGAAGTGACGTCACGCCACGTGCGCAGACGTAAGACAAACAGTAAAAATGGCCAATACAATACATTCTGAACTGAGACAGACTACATGCTTCTGATTTAATTCAAATTAACGATATATTATAGATTCTAAATACAATACATTCTTAACTGAGAGAGACGCCATGTTTCTGATTTCATTCAATCATTCACACGTAGCAATGTTATGCTAGCGCAGAACGTCTCATTCATTTATACGAGACGTGTATTAAAAATCAAATTTAGGGTATATCTTCGTGCAAACAGTCTGGTTAAGCTTCGGCCGCGAGCCAGCAAGAAATCAATACGTTTGTGCAGTCCGATCAGCGCTAAATATCGCTCAACAAAGAATAAGTGTGACAATCGTTCACACGTAGCAATGTTATGCTAGAGCAGAACGTCTCATTCATTTATACGAGACGTGGATTAAAAATCAAATTTAGGGCATATCTTCGTGCAAACACAGTCTGGTTGAGCTTCGGCCGCGAGCCAGCAAGAAATCAATACGTTTGTGCAGTCCGATCATCGCTAAATATCGCTCAACAAAGAATAAGTGTGGCAATTGTTCACACGTAGCAATGTTATGCTAGCGAAGAACTTCGAATTCATTTATACGAGACATCTATTGAAAATCAAATATAGGGCATACCTACGTGCAAACATATGTGTTCCGGTTGATATTAGATGGATTAAGTTGATGATGCGGTCTTCCACAAAGTTTGATCCATCGAAGGCATTTTTCGTACTGGGTCTTCGGTTTTGGAAAGGGTACGAATCGAACTCCACCAACTAGCCTTTCAGGATACCTGTCGTCACTATTACAAAGTCCGTGACTACACCTCTTAACCATATTTTTTGTTAAATAACCCAAATACGCGATAAAACGCTAACTAAACTTATACTGGACCATTCAATGTTGTCAGAGAAAATGGCGGGAGCAAAAACGGGCTTTGGTCTATGCAGATCTCTGGCCTCTGATTGGTCAGTGACGCCGATTGCGCAATATCCACGGAGGGGTCAATTTAGTGGCCTCTTTACTCCTGACCTGCACTCATGCATGTCTACTTAAAATGTACACATCTGGGAATGAAAAGATATTCTGGTAAAAGGAGAAGGACTGATCCAACTCATTAAGGAAAAGTAGAAAAAAAAGCCGCGTGAGATGTACAAAACTTTTACATTTTGATAATTGAGCACAGTGAAAAGGTACTTCATTTTTGGTTGCACAAGATTAAAATGAGTAAAGTGATCATTTTTCCCTCTTATCCTCATCAACAATCAAACCATCTGTTAACCTTAACACATTTTAATCATGTGCAACTGATGTAGCTGTTCAAATTAAATAAAAAAAAACCTCATTAAGTCAAGTCAATATTGTTTGTTTTGTTTTGTCGGAAAATGGTGTTCTCATAGATTTGCTGACATTGTGATCTGATCAAAAAAAGCCAAATTAGCTGATTCTATAAATCAAAAACCGAACTGTTTTCAAATCGGGAAGTAAAAAGGCAGAGAAATAAAGTAGATATTTTTTTTTGGGATAAGTAGTTGAATACTGGTTCACGTTCATTTAGTTGACAACAGAAATGTCAAAAATGTTATTCTAAGCTATAACTTGAACACAAACTGTGCCTTCTGCAATTACAGTAGATGATTTCTTATTGTGAATGGGTCCGGACAGGCTTGTATTCCCTGACTCAGCCTTGAAAAGTGTGAACGTTTCATCTGCATTTTTTTTTTTTCTTGGCATCTGCATGACTGAATGAGTCAGTGCCCAACTGGCCAACGCATTCACTCGTGGAAAACAGCCCATTCATTACTCTGAGGAAACTAAGATTTTGGGTTCTCTTGTATTTACATATATTTTGTTGCTCATCCAATCAATGAGAAATCAATATGTGCAATATTTAAATGACTAACGTTTCGGTCAGGATAGAGAGCAAAATTTTCCATCCCAACCTTTGCCACGAACCATGGATTAGTGCAACAGACAGCGCCATTGTGCCCGGCTCAGACATCATGGCGGCCCTAACCAACCGCTCTGTTCACCCAGTCGCTGCGAGTGTGTGTGTGAGAGTTCACACGCTGGACAGCCCGCTGACCCAACACTAACGGGATTACATCCGAAACTGTGCCGTCACTCTCTTGCAGAGTACATACTGGCACCCTCACCCCAGAGGCCATATTTATACAATACGGTGGGTGCTTGGACTGTGCGTAGAGGGACGGTTGTGTATTCAAATAATTAGTCATAATGAAGCATTATGAGCAATCGGGTAGGAGTGAAGTGCAATGCAGAAAGTAATTTTTAATCTTAACCGATTGTTGTAAAGAAAATGTGGGAAACTGACCTTAGAAGGGGTTGAACTGATAGTCATCAGATTGACTTTACAACTCTTGTTTAGTGCTTGACATTGACAGACTGGCAATCAGGTGTTTTTGTTTTGTCCACTTTAGTGGACATTCGACCCACTTGTATGCTGCCATCGCCACACTGTAACGCTCTGTGGAGCACCGAAAAAGTTTGCTAAAGCGCTACAGTGCATCCTCCACAAATGAAAACCCGAAGAAACAACCAAATGTTTCTGGGGGAAAAAATAGTAACAGAACTTGGACTTCAAACCTATAAAATACACTAGGTCAGAATATTGGTGAGCAAACGCCTCCTTGTACTGTTAACTTCAAGCTAAATGTAGTTTCCCTGATTACTTTTAAAGTGTTACACACACAAAAAAAGATCTGTACGGTTAAAGGTTTTGCGGTAGTGACAGGAGACTGGAACAGTTGAATCGACTACATGATTTGACTTTGGAGGTTCATGGTCTGACAATCTGACCATTAAAACAGTCAGTGTCCAGTTCGACTTTTTTTTTTTTTTTTTTTTTATCTATTGCTCATCCCATCAGTTTGTGTGTATTGCTGTACAATCACATTTCAGACAGTGAAAGTTGTTAATTAAAAGTAGCTCTGGATCTTCCCTCAACTGTATATTCAGTCATTTAGGCATCCGCATGTGTGTAGTGCAAAGATTTTGAATGTTAGTGTTTATCAAGTAAAAAGTCAGAAATTGGAAAAAAAAAATGCAGTCTGGATGTCACAATGTGGATTTGCTATCTCAGAAGATAATTTTTCCATCACTAGTTGTTACTGCAGCAGTCAGGAAAGTAGTGAGGGGGGAAAAAAAACAATTTGAGTTTGGGATCATTTCACTATTATTTATTTATTTTTTTTTAAGAGTGAAATGTGCTTATTGGGAAGTACAACTGGCTGAAGTTATAAAACTCCACGTATCTGCCCTTGTGTTTTTAAAACCAAATGATGTAATTTGGTGGCCACCCGGGGGCGCTGAGAAGCTGTCTTGCTTTTAGAACGCGATCTTCCAAGAAAGCAAGGACTTAACCACTGTGTCGCTTTGCAGAAATGCTGTAATGAAGAACTGTTGCCCTGATTGGAACATGCCAGCATTCCAACAGCCCCCACCCCACCCCACCCCAACCACCTGTATCCCGCCACTAAACTTCCACTCCATCAACAACAAACGGTGAATCAGCCGAGCGCTCACACCGCTCCTATCCGAGACGAGACAAGGATAACGATGTATGACGCGGACAGAAAAATCAAAGAGAAAGACAGTCGGCGAGAGGCGACTCTGCTCTCTGGCCTCGAGGACCTTCTTCCGGTGTGTGCGTGCGTGCGTGCGTGTGTGTCTACTGAAAGGACACATTTGGTCCATTTTTGCATCAAAAACCAAAAGGCTACAAACTGGTGACAACAGCGCAGGAAATCTGTTAAAAGATACAAACTTAATGTCCATGAGCTGCCTAGACACGGCTAAAACAACAGCCCCTGCCTGACCCCCCCACCCAACCCTTTCTTTTTTTTTTTTGACACTTTTAACACACAAAAAATAACAAATGAAACATTACAAATGGGATTCAGTATTTTTTTCCATCTTTTTCAATATATCGTATTTGAAAGACATGAATTTAGCTGTGTGATTATAAATGTACTTCAAAAATGAGCATGAAAAGTTGCATCAGTTCATAATTGTAGATGTGTGAAACCAAGTGGAAAAGTGAGAATCATTTTTTTTTTTTTTGTTGTTTTTTTTGGACGGCCATAAGCATTTTCTCCATGCCTGTCATGTCAGTGATGATAGATCAAGGTCTATAATTTGTCTTTTTTTTTTTTTTTTTCCACTTTCCCACCTCTTCTTGGTCATGGACTTCTACCGATCTTTCTCTCTGATGTGACTTGATTTTATACTTAGTCACTGGGAATTTCATAGCTCCCATAATATATTCTGCCATTTTTTTTTCTTTTTGCATAATAATGCTTCAGACAAAAATGGGTCTTTTATAGAAGAAATAAGGGGCGGGGAATAAGGAATGATTTCTATGTCTCTTGAAGCTGAAATATATTATACTAAACCAACTCGAATAATGCTTCTTGTGTTTTTCTGTCTACAATGTTCCAGCGTTTATGGATTATTAAAGTACATTTTAGTACATTTTCATGATATTGGTCAATGTATTTTTGTGAATTAAACTTTTAACCAAAGTGCTTCGGTTACAAGTTGATCTTTTTATCATGTACAGTATAATGCTATGCCCCCCACCCCTTAGTGGGTAGTTGAATACCACTAGTAAAGGAACACATGGAGACATTACTTTTGGGCTGTGTCCTTTGTGGAAAAAGTGTCCATAGTTGTTGTACCTTTTACCAAATCACTGAGAGTAATGGTGGATCTTTATTTGTGACTACAAATTAGGGATGTGAGGCAGACCCACAAATGGGGAAAAAATATATATCACTACTTGAGGGAGTCCATTTTCAGCAATGAAGCATAGTATTCTGTTTTCTTTTTAACAGTGTTACTGTTTTGTATACTTTGATTTCAGCAGCTGGAAAATTTTACAATTTTGTACAAGCCACCTACTATATTTGTGGAAATGACCTTCCCCTGAAAATTAATTTGATTTCTTTTTGCATTGGCTCAGGAAGGAATCCCGATTTGTGTGTGTGCGCAAATTAAAATTTGTTTTGCGTGAATGGAAATTGCCATCTTATGAAAGCACAAAATGATATTTGTCAATTTCTGGCAGTACCCAGGTTCCCATTGTGTTTGGGAAAGGTTTCATGACATTCCTAAATCTTCAAATTATCAAGTCAATAATTTTTTTTTTATCAACTTCAAATATTTTACTTTTGTGCACATTATATAGTAGATGAAAATGTAACTCCTTTGAAAGTGCAATTTTTTTAAAAATCCGTTTTTTAGTTGTACCTGGATTCCTGATGGGAGTGGCACACTGATCCACCCCATCAAAAAAATTGAATAATCTGTTTTCATATAAGATTGTCTGCATCATCTAATTGACAAAAACTCCAAATTTGTGAGTGCTCCCCCCGTACCCCCTTTGTGGATCTTGAAACGTCCACTTTTCCAGGAGGTTGAATTTTGACACCCCCCCCCCCCCCCCCCCCGCAACGCTTGCCCACATGTTCATCCCCATTCTAGGTGTTCCTAATGTTATGGCCAAGATGATGTTTGTGTGTGCTGGTGCAGGTGTGCGCTTGTGGGAGTGATACAGGGACGTGTGGGAAACTCCCCTTACATTCCCATGACTGACTGAGAGGGGGGGGGGGGCAAGACAATCTTACAGCCTTGCTCATCGGCCAGTCCAGGCTCCGAGTGACCATGTTACTACGTCGCTTCCCACTGTTCCTGCTGGCGCTGGGTGAGTCAACTTTCCTAATATTAAACCCCCTTTTATTTAATCTTTTTTTACACATAATATACACAAAATGATGCTCAAGTCGTTTTGGGGACACAGTAGGTGTTTACTGTCAGCATAATACTAATAATTGATAAACTGTGGATGGAATACACATTAGGGATGGGCGATTTACTACTCTTCCCTAATTGAGTACGTGGAAATGATCGATTACCAAATTGTTTTTTTCATCCATCCATTGTCTTTGCTGCTTATCCTCACAAGGGTTGCAGGGAGTGCTGGAGCCTATCCCAGCTGTCAATGGGCAGGAGGTGGGGTACACCATGAACTGGTCGCCAGCCAATCGCAAGGCACATAGAGACAAACAGCCGCACTCACAATCACACCTAGGGGCAATTTAGAGGGTCCAATTAATGTTGCATGTTTTTGGGATGTTGGAGGAAACCGGAGTGCCCGAAGAAAACCCACGCAGACACGGGGAGAACATGCAAACTCCACACAGGTGGGTCCAAAATTTATCCCGGGACCTCAGAACTGTGAGGCCAACGCTTCACCAGCTGCGCCACCGGGCCGCCCCAAATTATTTTTTTTCCAGATGGAATTAATTTTTGTTCATTGTAAGTGGAAGGAAAACATGGAGGGAAAATGTATCCTTTAATCTGTTTTTATAGACTTTTATTTTATTCTTTAAAATTAATACGGTAATTTTTAATTTAAAAAAATGAGAGAACCCTCATATCTGACACCCGGTTCATTAATACTGAATCAATAGTGCATCATAATTAATTTACAACTCTTATTCAATCAACAGAATGTTACCATACTCCATTGTTTCCCTACCTTTAGTGAGCCTAGGCACATATTTTGCATTCTTGTATTGATTGATAGACAAAGATATTGTACATTATTGGTTGTAAATAAATGTGAATTGAACTCCTATCTAAAGGCACCGCTGTATTTGAGGGAGGTGTTAATGTGTAAGTTTTCAATGAAAACATGGCTACTTCTCGAGGAAATTCAGGAAACATTCACGCAAACCAGATATTATCATCAACCTTGTAGTACATAATGACATTGACCCAGCGAAGTCCAACTCCAGCCGTCATCAAATTCACTTCCTCTCTCTTCCCAGAATGCATCTTTCCTCGTGCCTCCAGCCGGTCGGCGGGTGAGAGGAGGCAGTGCGCCTTCCAGGTCACCCCGCAGAACAGTGAATACCTGAAAGCGGGCAACGTGAGCGGCTCGGTGCAGCTGTGCGAGTACACCGACTGCTGCGTGGGCTACTACGTTGCCGTCCGAGGGCAACTGCACGTCGACGTCCTCGGTGAGAACGCGAGCCCACTCGTAGTTTTGCAGTTTTTTTCAGCATTGGGGAAAATCAGCTGGAAAGCGTTGGCCTCACAGTTCTGACGTCCCGGGTTCGATTTCGGACCCACCTATGTGGAGTTTGCATGCCCTCCCCGTGCCTGCGTGGGTTTTCTTCGGGCACTCCGGTTTCCTCCCACATCCCAACAACATGCAACATTAATTGGACACTCTAAATTGGCCCTAGGTGTGATTGTGAGTGGAGCTGTTTGTCTCTATGTGCCCTGCGATTGGCTGGCGACCAGTTCAGGGTGTACCCCGCCTCCTGCCCGTTGACAGCTGGGATAGGCTCCAGCATGCCTCGTGACCCTTGTGAGGATTAGCGGCAAAAGAAGGACGGATGGATATTACAAGAATAAAGCACTACACTTTAATGCTAGTTTTAGCTCATATTCGAATCGTAATATGAGCAAAAGTCAACTTTTTAGATACTTTTTGGGCTTTAAGCCATAATTTAAAGTCATATTTTGGGAATAAAACATGTTTTAGATTAAAGTAATAATAAAAAAAGTTCAATATTTTTTTGGAATAAAGATGACGTTTTAACCTAAAAAATGTCCTTTTTTCTCTCAATTTTTTATACTATAGCTTTTACGCATTTGCATTTAAAAAAAAAACCCCGTAGATTTTCCCTGAAAACATTGACTTTAATTTGAAAATATGCTCTTATGTCTGCAAAATCCGAGTACAGTAATCTAAAAAAAATGCTTCATACCAGACAAAAAAAAAAAAAAAAAATCATTCACAATTTTTTTTTTTTTTAATTTTAAATCTCGACTATATACAGTTCGATTCTTACAGAGTTAAAAATTCATTCTCCCAAATATCCAACTTGATTCTTATAAATAACACGACTTGGACAGTTTGCAGTTTCTCTTGAAGTACATCTTTATCTCTCAACGGTCCTTTGCCGTGACGTGACTGTCTTTCATTCTGCATCTGACTGCTGCCGTCTTCTTGTTCAAGCGTGCGACGTGACCGAAAAGTCTTGCCCGGAGGCCACCTGTAAGGCGCAGACGCGCTTCAACAAGCAGGTGGTGAAGTGTGTGTGCAGCGCGCACCTCTGCAACCGCAACCTCACGTGGACCGATCAGCCCGAAGGCCCGGTGCCCTCCGCCTCCGTGGGTAAGATCCTGATGCCTTTGCCGCTTTTAAAACCAGGAAAAGAGAAAAAGGAAAACATTACAATTGGATGGGGATACTTCCACAAATGCCTCCTGCAGTATTTTTTTTATTTATCACTTTCTAGACACTTTAGTTCCTGTGAAGAGTTCAAACACAAACGCAGACACCTTTGTTTTTTTCTGTATTTGGTAAAATGTTTTTTTTATTATTATTTCTGGTTTTCAGATTAAAGTTAATCTTTATTTAGCGTATTCTAAGAGATAAATTAATACACTCGTGAAGAAAAAAAAACACAGTGGTACGTTGGTTCCCTCTAGTGGTCCACAAAGTAATAACCGAGTATGGTTCTGTTGTATTTAAACCACTAGGTCAATACATCCATCCATCCATTTTCGATGCCGCTTATCCTCACAAGGGTCGCAGAGAGTGCTGGAGCCTATCCCAGGTGTCAACGGGCAGGAGGCGGGGTACACCCTGAACTGGTTGCCAGCCAATCTCAGGCCATATGGAGACAAACAGCCACACTGACAATCACACCTTGGGGCAATTTAGTGTCCGATTAATGTTGCATGTTGTTGGGATGTGGGAGGAAACCGGAGTGCCCGGTGAAAACCCACGCAGGCACGTGGAGAACATGCAAACTCCACACAGGCGGAGCCGGGATCGAACCCGGGTCCTCACAACTGTGAGGCCAACACTTTACCAGAGGACCCACCGTGCCACCTCATTTGAATCAAAATCATCACAATATCACCACCTAACGTATCATTTAAATACTCAGGTAGTACATGTAATAATCTCAATTCATTCACACAGAGGTGACATGCAGGTGCATCTCAATTAAAAAATTTCCAATAAAATGATTTTATATTTGTATTATATTTTATATATATATTAAATATTACATTATATATTTATATTATATTTCCATTTATTTCACTTTAATTATTAAACTTTATTTCAGTAATTCAATTCAAAAAGTGAATTCAAAGAATTTGTCACACAAGTTTGATGATGATAGTGTACATCGAAGAAAATCCCCAAATTTACCATAACATTTGAATGTTACATTCTAAAGTAGAATTTGGGTAAGACTTGTTTTGCAATACCTTGAATGCATCCGTGTAATATGTGGACCAATTAAATGGAGATGGCCTGAGCTAAAAAGTCTCCTTCGTCATTTATGCAACAACGCCTAACGGTATTTGGTTTTAAAGTTCACTTTCACTTGGGATAAACTCCAGTACAGTACTGTGTACCAGTAATGTTATACAAAAGGTTTGAATGAAGGCCTGAAAAGACTTGGAACAAATTCTGTGTGTTTTGTCCTGGCAGATGAAACCTGGGTTGTCATTGTCGCCATTGTGCTGGTCCTGTGCCTGGCGCTCGTGGCGGCGCAACTGAGATGTCTCTCGCGACACAAAAGTAACATTTTCCTTTCCTTTCATTTCACTCACTCAAAGCTTCATTCATTTTGCACGTTTCGTGTACGCGAAATGCAGCACAAAGTGGTGTACATAATAAAAGGGACAAAACCGGACAAACGTCCTTTTTGTACCCCCGCAGAACAAATGAAATAATAAGACTTGATCTCATTGCGTCGTGGTTCTGTGTCGAATGTCACGGTTTTTATCAAGGTGAGCAACGTTTTCAGTGTCGGAGATGAAAGACAAACCCTGGTATGGTATGTCCCGTCCCCCGTGCTTGCTTTTTGTCTGGCCTTGCAACTGTTTCTTTCCCCGCAGAGCTGACCTTGGTGCTTCTCTCTGCCGTAAACGCTCCCTGAACCCACTTGGGCTCCTTTTATTCCCTCAAATAGTAACAATAATCTATGCCGCGCGCCACTGAATTCCTATGTTGCGTGTTCGGGTTGGACGAAAGTAACACTATGAAAAGGGTAGCCCCAAAGTAGGTAAACACTTTCAGTTGTTTATTTACATCCCATTTTTAAACATCTATTCCGATTACGTTGATTGAACACATTCTAACCTCAAAATGTCCCTTTTGAACATTCCTCAAAACAAATTCCCATCTTTCCTTTGTCCTTCCTTTCTGCCTTTCCCCATCTTTCTTTCAGGGTAAAATGCATGCTCCATACGATTTAAGTCTGGAAATTGACTTTTGTGCCTTGTCCCCTGATTTTCATTGTCTGATTTGTATGTTCTTTTTTCCGACTTTAGAGAAAACCCAAGCTTCCCTCAGCACCTCTCCAATGTGTGCCTGCCAAACAACGCAACTGTCCCAGATTGACGTCGCCGATGTTCAACTGCATCAGGTAAACCGTTGGACTGTGTCAAATCTTGTCACAAAAATACTTGGTCCTGGTGTACTATACAGTGAAGAAAATAAGTATTTGAACACCCTGCTATATTGAAAGTTCTCCCACTTAGAAATTATGGAGGGGTCTGAAATTTTCATCATAGGTGCATGTCCACTGTGAGAGAGAGATAATCTAAAAAGAAAAATCCAGAAATCACAATGTATGATTTTTTTTAACGATTTATTTGTATGATACAGCTGCAAAAAAGTATTTGAACACCTGAGAAAACCAATGTTAATATTTGGTACAGTAGCCTTTGTTTGCAATTACAGAGGTCAAATGTTTCCTGTCGTTGTTCACCAGGATTGCACACACTGCAAGAGGGATTTTGGCCCACTCCTCCACACAGATCTTCTCTAGATCAGACAGGTTCCTGGGCTGTCGCTGAGAAACACGGAGTTTCAGCTCTCTCCAAATATTTTCTATTGGGTTTAGGTCTAGAGACTGACTAGACCACGCCAGAACCTTGATATGCATCTTCCGGAGCCAGTCCTTGGTTTTCCTGACTGTGTGCTTCGGGTCATTGTCATGTTGACCCAGCCACGACCCATCTTCAATCTTCTGGCTAAGAAAAAGAGATTATTCCCAAAATCTCACAATACATGGCCGTGGTCATCCTCTCCTTAATATAGTGCAGTCGTACTGTCCCATGTGCAGAAAAACACCCCCAAAGCATGATGCTACCACCCTCATGCTTCATAGTAGGGATGGTGTTCCTGGGATGGAACTCATCATTCGTCTTCCTCCAAACACGGTTAGTGAAATTATGACCAAAAAGTTCCATTTTGGTCTCATCTGACCGCAAAACTTTTCCCATGACTCCTCTGTATCATCCAAATGGTCATTGGCAAACTTAAGACTGGCCTTGACATGTGCTGGTTTAAGCAGGGGAACCTTCCGTGCCATGCATGATTTCAAACCATGACGTCTTAGTGTATTACCAACAGTCACCTTGGAAACGGTGGTCCCAGCTCTTTTCAGGTCATTGACCAAGTCCTGTCGTGTAGTCGTGGTCTGATTTCTCACCTTTCTAAGGATCATTGAGGCCCCACGAGGTGATAACTTGCATGGGGCCCCACTCTGATTGAGGTTGACTGTCATGTTTAGCTTCTTCCATTTCCTAATGATTGCTCCAACAGTGGACCTTTTTTCACCAAGCTGCTTGGCAATTTCTCCGTAGCCCTCTCCATTTGTGTGTAGTTGTACAATTTTGTCTCTGGTGTCTTTGGACAGCTCTTTGACCTTGGCCATGTTACAGGTTTGAGTCTTACTGATTGCATGGGGTGGACAGGGGTCTTTATGCAGCTTACGACCTCACACAGGTGCATTTGATTCAGGATAAAACATGGAGTGGAGGTGGACTTTTAAAGGCAGACTAACAGGTGTTTGAGCGTCAGAATTCTAGCTGATAGACAGGTGCTCAAATACTTATTTGCGGCTGTATCACACAAATAAATAATTAAAAAAACCATGCATTGTAATTTCTGGATTTTTCTTTTTAAATTATCTCTCTCACAGTGGACATGCACCTAAAATGAAAATTTCAGACACCTCCATGATTTCTAAGTGTGAGAACTTGCAACATAGCAGGGTGTTCAAATACTTATTTTCTTCACTGTATATCTCGCTCTCAGATCGCGGGCCGCGGGCATTTTGCCACGGTGTGGCGAGCCACGTATCGAGGATCCGCGGTGGCCGCCAAAGTTATCCCCGCCGCCGCAAAGCACGTGTTCATCTCTGAGAAGGACGTCTACGAGCTCCCGCTGATGAACCACGCCAGCATCATCCACTTCCTGGGCGCCGGGAGGTCTGACGACGGCAGCTGGCTCCTTGTCTTGCAATTTGCGGAATATGTGAGTGTCAAAATACGACCGATGCAAAGATTGTGCATAACTCCCTTCATGCGTCTGTTTTCGTGGGTGCGAGTACTGTAATTTCCAGCCGTTAAGCCGCGACTTTTTTCACACGCTTTCTACCCTGCGGTTTATGCGGTGATGCGGCTAATTTGTGCATTTTTTTTTCCAACGGCCGCAAGGGGGCACTCGAGTGGAAAAGGTAAGAGTGAGACCGGTGGAATATATGCGCCGAGGAAGTGACTTTTACAGGACCAACCCTGTTACCGCTATGCTAGTGTGTTACTGCTGTGTCTCAGTGATTTTTACCAGCATGTTTTTTTTTTCCAACCGGCCCTGTTAGCGCAGTGGCCCTCGCATTAGCGTTAGCGCAGCGGCGCTAGCGTTAAACTCTCTGTGTACCGTCTTTCTTTGTAAACTTCTCGTGTTTCCTTGTAAATATCGTGGGTTTCAATGTGGGCACTTGTG
Organism: Syngnathoides biaculeatus; assembly: GCF_019802595.1. Classification (NCBI taxonomy): domain Eukaryota; kingdom Metazoa; phylum Chordata; class Actinopteri; order Syngnathiformes; family Syngnathidae; genus Syngnathoides; species Syngnathoides biaculeatus. Next base: position 15,743,725 of record NC_084649.1, on the reverse strand, counting down.
GCTTTTACAAAGCTGCGGTGTATGTATGTACCAAATGGTATTTCCTTTACAAATGTACTGGGTGAGGCTTATAGCCAGGTGCGCTCTGTAGGCCGGGAATTCCGGTAGTTTGTTTTGTTTTCAGTTCAAATGTTTTCATTCGACAGCAAAGAACTGTCCTCGCTGTTCCAATATTTTTGGAAAGGAGTGTGCAGTTATTGAGACCCAAATGGAGTTCTGTTGTCATCTTTGTTGCATAAAATGTTTGTTCCAGCACATCGCACGACTGCCGCACAATATTTCACGTTTTAATGTTCTTTAGGGATGTGCAAATTGTGAATTTTGCTATGTTCCGGGTCCTCTTGTGTTGGCTAAATGTTCCACTGTTGATTTTCAGGGCTCTCTGCACTCGTTCCTGCGTCTGCACACCAGCAGCTGGCCAACGTCTCTCAAGCTGTGCTTGTCTTTATCACAGGGCCTCTCCTATCTCCACTCGGATCTGCACACGCAAGGTATTTCCGTTTTTACTTCCGATTGGTGCGATGGCCTTTTCCATTTTTGAAATTCAGATTCTGCTTTTTCAGAAGGTCACAAACCTCCAGTGGCCCACAGAGACTTGTGCAGCTTCAATGTTCTCGTCCGGGGAGACGGCACCTGTGCCCTGTGTGACTTCGGCAACTCCGCCATCCTGCGCTCGCACTCGGGCCACCGGCAAGCGGGAAACGCAATGGTGTGACGACTCTTTTAAGTGACTGCGTTGGGATGTCACGCGCTCATGGTGCGAGATTTGGGTCCGTCCGCAGGGTCACGCTCAAACGCCGGGCACCCTGTGCTACATGTCCCCCGAGATCTTGGAGGGTTCTGTGAACCTCAGCGGCTGGTGTCTGCACGGGGACGTCTACGCTTTGGGTTTGGTGCTCTGGGAGATCTGCATGCGCTGCTCCGACTTTTTCGAAGGTGAAATCCACGACCCGCACTCATGGGCCACATCTTTAGGCACAGCTCTCAGAACCAATCTCCTTCGCTAGTGCAGAGGCCGTGCAGTGCCTGAGGGGTTGCCATGTCTGCCTCACACGTCTGAGCTTAGGGGCTCAAATCTCAGCTGCAGCATTTCTGGTGCGGGGTTTGGATGTTCTACCCCGTACTTGCGCGGGCATCCTCCGGGTACTCCAGGTTCCTCCCACCTATGTGAATGGAATGTGAGCGTGAATGGTAGTTTGTTTGCCCTGCGATTAACTGGCGACCAATACAGGGTATATTGACTACGCCTCTAAATCAGCCTGGGATAGGCTTTAGCTCACCTGCTACCCTAATGAGGACAAGCACGATGGATAATGGACGGCTCCAGTGTCCAGCGAGTGTCTTCTCGGTGTTTCTGTGTGTGCAGACGGTGGCGTGCCACAGCACCTGCTACCTTATGAAGCCGAGCTGGGCGGCTTGTTGACATGGGAGAGCCTCACCATTCATGTGTCCCACAAGGAGGTAAGACCCTCCATACCCGACCATTGGCAGCTCCTGAAACAGGTACGTTTTATTTTTTTTCCCCACCTAACAAGTTCATAATTTAGGGATTGAGTTAAAGCATTGAAGGACGCTTTGGTTGGTCTCAGGGGCCGGCGCTGCAGGATCTACTCAGAGAGTGTTGGGACTTGGACCCGGATGCCAGGCTGACTGCTCAGTGTGTCGTGGACAGACTCGTCTCCCTTTAGTCACATTCTTCAGGATAACACTTTTTAATTTTTTTTTTTTTTTACGCCTTGTCTATTTGAGTCTTAAGAGACATTTTATGCATTTTTTGCCCAGTTTGAAACTGTTCCAATGTGTTTTAGAATCAATTAAGAAATACCTATCCATCCATTTTCTTTGCCGCTTATCCTCACGAGGCGTGCTGGAGCCTATTCCAGCTCTCAACGGGCAGGAGGCGGGGTACACCGTGAACTGGTTGCCAGCCAATCGCAGGGCACACAGAGACAAACATCTGCATGCACAATCACACCTAGGGGCAATTTAGTGTCCAATTAATGTTGCATGTTTTTGGGATGTGGGAGGAAACCGGAGTTCCCGGAGAAAACCCACGCAGGCACGGGGAGAACATGCAAACTCCACACAGGCGGGGCCGGGATCGAACCCGGGTCCTCAGAACTGTGAGGCCAACGCTTTACCAGCTGATTTGCCCAATTACTGTAAGAAATATTTTTAGTTAAAATAGTGAGGTAATGAATGAGGAACCTGATTGGCAATGTAACATGCCACATGTTGGGTTCTGCTCCAAAGTTCCCAACCGCCAAGTTGGGACCAAGTCCAAGTGTCCAGTTGGTTCTGATGTTACGCCATCAGCTGGTGGACCAGGAGTCCATGTTCAAGCACTTTGAGGACCTTGAAACTGGAAAAAGGTGATACAAGCAAAAGCCCATTTACCATCTATCGAGGTGCTTGCTTTTAATGTGTGCGACTCTGTTTCACCAACACGACACACAAACACTAGTGAATTTTGACATCATTTAAAACGCAAGAAAGGCAGTTATTTGCATTACTGCACACAAAGTCTTCAAATTTTCAAAGTGACTCATTGATGTGAAACCTTGCAGAAATTGAACTGAATTCACGTTATTTTTACAAAAGTTTAATTTATTATGATTTTATTTAAAGTGATGTTGCGCAATGTTTGAATTTGCATATGTTTATATTTTTTGTGTTCTTGACATTCATGCTGTGATTTAAAAAATAAAAATCACAAGATGCTTACTTGTTCGGTGGATTTCAGTCGCAATGGCGAAAGCTGTTTACTGTTTCTTATTTGATTGATTATTTTTTAGGCCTTAACAAGTGTTTTTCATAATCAGAATCAGCTTTATTCGCCAAGTATGTGACAACACACATACAATTTTGTCTCCGGTAGTTGGTGGAGCCCATATCAGACAAATATTTACCGTAATTCTGACTTTCATAAGTCAAACAGCGAGCGGCGTCGCCAACTGAGGAGTCAATGTATGACTTCCGCAAGTGTACCTAATGAAGTGTCCGTCTCCATTTATTTCCGTGACGTGTTCATGTCACGCAAATTGCGTGGGCGTGTCGAGGCTGGGCGCGGCTCGCCATGCGCTGCGCAAATTGCGCATGTTTGTTTCTTTCCTGTTGCTGCTCCCGAATACGGAAGACAAAACAATTTGAGGGCAGATTGAGGTGAGTTTCGCGATCGCGTCATACTTAAATATTGCACTTATGTATTACACATAATTAATACGCGTTTATCTAAAAAATATCAAAGTTATATCATCAAGGTAGAGGGATTCATGATTGCCGTAGTTGGGTTCAGTGATGTTCGATATTTTGTTAAAAACTTCACCAAAATGGCGACACATTTTTTTGTATTTTATTATGGGCTTTGGTAAACAAAATAGCGAAATATTGTTACTCAAGTAAGGGTACTAATATTTGGTAAGAGTGTCACTTGAGTAAAAAATCCTGAAAGTAAAAAAAAAAAAAAAACTTTAGTCTAGTGTCAATAGACGAAGCACAGTCGAAGGCGTCTTGGGCGGTCATGTGACTTCATTGTGCCGTTTGATTGGTGGACTAGATTAAAAGTAAAGTAAACAGCAAAATTGCCCACGGAATAGTCAATAAATAAGTAGCCTCCACCATTTTGATCATTGGACCAGAGTACAAGTACTTTCTTTGTAACAATTACTCAAACAAAAGTAAAACCTATGCAGTATTAAATTGTACTTATCAAAATAGTTCTCCTTGAGTAAATATGGCAGCTTAATACCCATCTCTGATTATGAGTTACAGTCTACTGGCGGTGGTTCGACTTTTTTATTTTAATTTGTCATTCTTTGATCGTTGTTTTTTCTTTTATTTTTGCATTTATTTGTTTTCATTCTGTCTTTCATTCTTCGGTCCTTCCATTGGTTATTTGAACAACTTTTTTGCATCTGTATAATTTTTGACGTAATTTATCATTGATTATATTACAGATTTTCAATTTAGTTTGTCTCCATATTATTTTTTGTCAGTACTGCTTTTATTTTAATTGGTAACCACAGTTTTTTTTTTTTAAGCAGGTACTGAAAATGCAAGTGAGTACATATGGGAATGTTATTTTCCAATGAAATGTTAATCCGTCCATTTTTCTCCATGTCCTTCCAGAACTTTCTATAACACCTGAAGTGTAAGAATGTGGCCAAATCAAGGTATATATAATTTTTTTTTTAATTTAAATGTGGGTACAGAATGGCATCTAACTGTAAATATTGGTGTATGTTTACAATTCAGGTCCACCCAACCCAGCCTTCCCCCCTGGTTACAACCCCGCATTTCCCTCCATCCCCCCCGCAGGTGCTTTCCCCCAGCCCCCACGCCAACAGTACCCGCCCGTCCAGTACCCAGCAGGCGTCAATCCAGCAATGATACCCAACATATTACCGCCAACCGCCCCGTCCCACGCCACGGTTCGGGGACCGCACTCCTACCCCTTGGCACCCGGCGGGTATCCGGTAGCCCTCGGCGGAGTTGTCCACCCTGGTGCGTACCCGCACTCCCCGAAAGGCCACCACCACAAAAAAAAGGACCACCACAAAAACAAGGCCCATCACTACCATGGGGGGGTCAACCCCATCAATCCCTTGAGCGGGGCACTAGGTGGGGGCCTCGCTGGCATGGCCATGGGAATGGTGGGACATAAACACCACAAGAAGTTGAAGAAGGGGAAGAAGCTGAAGGGGCACAAGATGCACGGCCATCACCATCATGGCGGCAAGGTGAGATGGGCACCACTCTCACACCATGCGTCCAGTCTAACTAAATAGAGTCCTACCTCTACTTACGAACATCTCTCGTAATGAAAAATTCCGGTTACGAAAAGTAAAAAAATTGGCGCTGGATTCGCAGCCCCCAAATTCCACGAACGTAAACATCCCATATCTTGGTTTGATAGTGGAGTGAGAGAGCTGCTCTCCCAGTGGCTGTTGCCGACGCAGCTTCCTGGCATCCTATAGAGCTCGTGCACCTACGTCATAAAATCACGTGACTTTTGTTTACCTCGCCATATTGCCGGTCAAGCTAAGCATCGCTCAATGCTAAGTCGGTTGGAGACGACACGGAAAATGTCTTGTAGCATGACGCCCGCAGTCTTGTCCGATGCTGTCAGACATTCAGAAGGTGAAAATAAACGACAGTACGTGGAAAAAATTAGCTAAACACGGCATAGAGGACCTGTATTTAATGCCGAAATCGATGTTTGCGCCGATAAGAAATTGGACTGTTAATTGGCTTCCGCTCGTCTTGGACAACTAGTTCTACACATGGATCTGATGACTAAGTCGTCGAGATTTACACGGAAAAGTTTGAAAGTGTATAAAAGTCTGGACACGTACCAATTCTTTGTTGCTGGATCTGTTCTCAGTCAGGAATAAATCCCACATAGTGATGGGTTGACAGCTTGTGAACACGGAAGCGTTCGACCACACCTTAACCTTTTCCGGAATCCATCGATCTTTTCAGCTAGTATTCAATACAAATACCAATATTTAAATAAATGATCCTTGGTTTTACACAAACTCGCATTCATTAACTAAGATTATAAAAAAAAGACAAAGAGCGAGTCGACTCCTCTGTAGCGTTTCCCAAGAAGTATTTATAATGTCAAGTTGGCTCATTTGTGAACAATGCGTTAAAAAAAATAAGATGGAGTCGGCTCCTCCGTACACGGAGCGTGTTGCGGCCACACGTTAACCTACGTAAACCTCTGTGTGACCGACAGTTTATTTTCTTTTTTTCAATACGCATTGAATTCATTTGAGAACAATGCATATTAAAAAAAAAAACCATCTGACATGGAGAGGTTGGCTGCAACACGCTTCCGTGTATGTTGGAGACGACTCCTTTTTGGGAATTTGAGATTGAGAAGAATAATTCCTACCTGAAATGAAGTGATCGCTACACAGTCGTGTGTTTTTGGTTGGGGACCATCCATCATGTTTAATTGCCGAAATCCATCAATCGTTTCTCGTCTTTTCAGCTGGTACTCTATAGAATGCCCTCTTTGAATATCTGTCTCGTCTGTTGTGACAACCGACAGCACAACAAGTCTCGGGCATTGTGTATATTCTGCTCTGGTTCAATGTCCCCCACACTGTCCAGCAGCTCTTTTTGACCTGCAATATGGCGCCATGAAAATGGTGACGTCACGTGCACGAGCTCTATTAGCTGGAGGGACGTCAGTCTTTACCCATGATGCTTTTCGAGCGTCACCAAGTCACACGCTAGCACTTTCACACGCTCACGTCAACATTATTCCCTGTGGGAATAACTCGGTTTTGTGGTGTCTTCAGAGTCGTAGTTTTATGCAGCTACATTCTTTTTACACTTGTATAACAATTTCAACCGTGACCAATACCATTACAGATCTCTTTGTGTGAGATAATCCACTTGACATTTTCTTTCGAGGAAAAACTTATTTTAAGATTTGAACACTTTGAAGTCAATCGCCTGCGTTCCACTTTGGACGTTCCACTCTAAGTGGACGTGAGTTCATTTTGAAACTGCAGCGGCATGTGGGGGGGGGGACTAAAGCACTACTTCAGCGACATGATACATGAGAAAATTGAGTGTTGACTTTCGCAATGACCACACATAATTAAACATTACGTGTATAGTGATGGTTCCTTCCCATTAACTTTAACAAGTATTATTATGTCTTTGCAGTCCTCCAGTAGCAGCAGCAGCAGTAGTAGCAGCAGCAGCAGCGACTCTGACTGATGGCATCATCCAATGTGTATGCCACGATACAATGATCACATGACTACTTGCTAAAACATATTGCTGTGTATCAATAGACACTGAATGGATTTTCTGGGTCGATACTGCTCTTCAAGACTATATATAAAGGGGAAAACTGGTAAAAGGTATTATTAGGGAATACTTCAACACACTTCATGTAAATGACACACGGCACTATTCTACAGGCTGCGTTTTGTATCATTGTAGAAATTCTCTCTGGGCATGTCACCGATAATATGTTGTTGTCATATCACTGTTGGGGAAACTAATCCATGAAAATAACCTATAGAGATTTGCTATCATAAATATATATATAAAAACTGCATCAACGATCCTTGTCTGTGCTGTTATTTCAAGTCTTCAAGTCAAAACTTGCATTATTTTTAGTTCAAAAAGTGAAAGACATTAAATCACATGGAGTGGAATATTTCATGATTTATTCCCTCCATCCATTTTCTTGGGTGCTTATCCTCACAAGGGTCGCAGGAGTGCTGGAGCCTATCCCATCTGTCACGGGCAGGAGGCAGAGCACACCCTGAATTGGTTGCCAGCCAATCGCAGGGCACATGGAGACAGACAACTGTCGCACTCACAATCACACCTAGGGGCAATTTGGAGTGTACAATTAATGTTGCATGTTTTTGGGATGTGGGGGGAAAACCCACACAGGCACGGGGAGAACATGCAAACTCCACACAGCTGTGGCCGGGATTGAACCTGGGACTTCAGAACTGTGAGGCCAACGCTTTCCAGCTGTGCCACCCTCGCACCCCATGATTTGTTGTGTTTTTAAAATCATTTTGATGATTATACTTTGGACCAAATTCAAAATACCCTCAATTTCCTAGCAGATTAATTGAGATTAATTTTTTCCTCAGTGAATAACAAAAAATATATATACAGTATCCCCCCCCAACATTTAAGAATTGTGGCATCATCTGCCCAAATTTAAAATTGAAAGCAATTCACCGTTATTGAGAGGTGAATTTTAAAACTACTCTGATATATATTTTTTCTACTTTTCACCTCTTAAATGTGTCAAATAGCATCGATCCATCCATTTTCTGAACCGCTTACCTGGAGGTGTGTATGTAGACTTTTAAATAAATAAAAAAAAAACATTTAACCCAACGGGTTAACAACGGGTGTGTGTATGTATGTGCAGTGGATGTCAGATGTATACATACACTGTGTTTCTATTGGTACCCTGAAGGCATTACACAAGCAACACAAAAATGTTTGTATCGTTAGTTTTATATTGTTTCTGTATTTTGCATCTCAAACATGAGTATAGTGTTTCCCTATTGTATTTCATATTGGGTGTGTTGATTATTTTTCATACTTATTTTGAAATATTGTATTGTTTTCTGCTTTACGTTTCTCAAACATGTCAAATGTTTTTAATAGGATCTTATTTATTAGCGTTGTTACCATTGATATTAACGTACGTGGTACAAAAATTATTTTAAAAATAGGAGCACCTCACGTTATGTACTGTAGACAAGCCGAATTTTTCTGAGGGTCCTTGAACGTCTCACAGAAACAACTCAAAGGTGTTTTTTTTACCCGCGCAGTTATTTTTACATTATTTTTTAATTTTCCTTCTCCAAAACGTGCGTATAATACTTTTGTAGATTATTGTGTTTTTTTATATTAGGCGGTTGAATCACAGGATGTGGGCTCTGGTTGGGTGAAAGGGGAAAGTTCGGAGGTGGCCATGTTGTTGTCTTTGTGTAAAGGAGTGGAGCTCGATCTCACATCACTGTTCCCTCTTCCCCCCCGAGTCCTTTCGAAACTCTTCCCCCCTGGGTTTCTACCCTCCCGAACCTCTCCCCTTCTACCCTCACAACCCCAACCCGTCCCCCGGTCACCTTCCAGCCTCCGACCCGGGTGAGTTTGTACCCCGACTTTAGGGTGTTTTCTTTGTTTAGTTTGTTTGACGATGTTGTTGTGTTCCGAAGTATCGGAGAGAAATCGCTTAGCTTAGCATTAGCTTGGGGTGCTAGTAGGCCGCGGCGGCCACGGTGTGTCCGCCGACGTTTCAAATTAGCTTTGTTAGCTTAGCTAGTCACCGGAAACCACAACCTTCGCGTGAATTCAAAGACCTAATCACCTTTTAGTTATCCACTACACGTATTAAGAGCATATAATGTGACCTGTATGTCATTTACTATGTAGCAAAATATCAATACGATGATTAAAAGACTGTTAAAAAGATGGGAGCTAGCGTGCGCATGCTCCATTCATCCCCCCCCCGACGAGCCTTCAAAATTCGAATTGGGAAAAATACGAGTACTTTATTTAGAAATTAATGCCGAAAATTAAATTGTGAGGCAAATACGTCCGAGCACTCGTGTTGAACAAGATTAGCTTTTTATTGTTTTTGAAGAGGGGAACGCCGACTTGGCACGCTGCTAATGATGACGAAACGGTTAGCCGGCAATTCGTGCTATTCGTAGAATCGATGTTTTTTCTTATTCCTTAATCACCAAGCCTAATTTGGTATGCACATAAACTCGGTTGCGTTGTCTCATATCACTTTAAATCATTTATTTTTACTTTTCACAAACATTTGGATGTTTTTGTCAATCTTTTGGCGTTGCCTTCTCACGTCATAGCATATGTCCGAACTTCGGAAGGCCATTTGTGCATTTTTTTCGAGATCATTGATATCAGGCGTGAGGGCCATATGCTGGCTCTCTGTCCTTACTTAAGACATTTCAGTGCATTAGTAAAGCAGCTAGGTAAGTTTGATGCATCCCCCCCCCCAGACCAGTACAAGTACTCTTAAAGGTACTCACCGATACATAAAGTTTCATTGAATGTAAAGACAGATAATTAACAGAGACCTTTCTTTCTGACGCACATGTTAATTCAAGTGAAGCATCCACTACTGGTGAGGAGGTCTGTCAATGTTACAGTGTTAGTGGCTAGTATCGGCACCCTTCCTGAATACCCAATATATTGAAGTAATGTTGATATTTGCTTGATACCTGGTATTATTACTCGCATCTTCCTGCTGATAATATTGTCACTGTTAATACATGTTTTTTCGGGAGACTCAAATGGGACAACTTTGGGATACTAGTTGACTAATTATCATCTAGCTCAGTTTTGGCTCACTAGCTCACACGTTGTACTCCTAGCATTTCAAAGTAGTCCTAGTTAGGGCAATCAGCATGCTGGTACATAAAGTGTATGTCAGATAGCAATGCTATTGAAGAAATGCTTAAATGGCTTTAAATAGCTTGTACAATTCAAACCCCTGGTTGAATGCAAAAAAAAGCCAGTTTGCATTTTTTTTTTATCCAGTGACTTTTAGCACTGTGGTACCAACCTGAAACTTATTCTTGTCTGATGCTTTGTACACTAGTAGTGCCACTTTATATTGACTTCACATAGACTCTCTCTGACTTTGTGTACCTTACCTTGGCAGCTAACATTATCATCTTCATGTGTAACATTGCACTCCCCTATCCTCCCTTTAGATCATCTCTGTGACCAAAGGCCCCCTCGCCCCCAAGTTCACAACAGAAGACCAACGTACGTGAGCTACAGCTATGGACTCCGGTGTGATTGAAGGAGGGCTCAATGTCACCCTTACCATAAGGCTGCTCATGCATGGCAAGGTGAGGTGTCAGCACGCAGTGCCGTTTATCACCACAATGATCTCCCACCCACCTTCCCCGCAGCCCACTCCTCAGGGACTTATGTGATGAGTCATGTGATTGACTTGGTATTGAGATCCTGCTTCATACAAAACCCATCGCAGGTGAAGGGCTGTGACAACCGTTTAATTCAAGTGATTGGTCGGCATGTCAAAGCTTTTGCAGGGAGCATTTTTCTCCTCGGAGCAATGTTACAGCAGAAACACGGCTCCATACAAGTGATCAAGGATAGAAATGAATGTTTATCATGTTATTCAATTGATCAATCGATCAGTCGATGGGATAATCTGTAAACCTCTTAGTTGTAAAAATGTTTACTAGCCACAGCCCATAAACGGTGTCATTGATTGAATTAAGTGTTGCTCATTTTGTACTCAAAAGCTAGACCTTTCCAATATTGCACTCATTTCAATTTCTTGTTGTATATTGTTGCTCTTTGCTTCATTGCTATCAATTGTATCCAAAGACCTCGACCATAAAACACTATTCATACATGTATGGTTTAAAGAGACATTTTTCAAGTGTAATTTATTCTCTGGTGTCTTCATATATCAGGTATCAAGTAACACTCAACACTTTGGTTCAAATCTGTTTGGAGCTGGTATGTCGCTCTGTCACGCAATTGCTGAGTTGTTTGTTGTTACCATGACAACCAGTGGTGGAGCCAGGGCATTGCTACGACGCAAGAGGCTTTTCAGTTTTTCCATTTAGCAAATATGAAACATTATTTAGCAACTTTGCTGATTTTGTGCCTTTTTTTTTTCCCCCAAAGGGACCATCAACAATTCTTGTGGCTTTTGTTGTTTTTATTTTAGACTTTTGGAGACTCTGAGACTTTCATGAAGCAAGCACACATTCACATTTGATTACATTGTCACTCGCAGTGGCAGTACTTTGTCAGCAAGCCGTCAACTTCACTTGTCAATTAAAATAGCTGATCCACGACTGCTCGGTTTACAGCTGCCAAGTGTGTACAAAATTCATGCAATGCAATCATGCAAGATTTATGCAATGTGAGAGGTATAGTTTTCATAATAATTTTGAATTCTTGGACATTGGTCGAGGAGCTATTAATGTTTAAGAAATATATACATTTCCCAAATATATTCTGAAACCTAATGGAACCATGTTTTGTCATTTCAGGAAGTTGGCAGTATCATTGGAAAGGTAAGGCTTCATGGAACACAATTACATTCAAGCGTTTGTCTGGCAAAATTTTATTTTTATGTTCCACTTTTAGAAAGGTGAATCTGTGAAGAAGATGAGAGAAGAGGTGTGTTTTCCCATATCATCATCATAATAATGTAGTGATTTTAATTGCCAAGTGGATGTTTTTGTTCATGCTTGTTCTCTACTGTGCAGAGCGGGGCACGCATCAACATCTCAGAGGGCAACTGTCCCGAGAGGATCATCACTTTAGCCGGGCCGACCATCGCCATCTTCAAAGCCTTCTCCATGATAATTGATAAACTGGAAGAGGTAGGGGTCTAGCTCAAAGAATTGTCTGCATTTGTATTAGTGCACAACCCCAAATAAGCATTTCTCAACATATTACTAACTCAAGGAATATATTTCACATTAGAATAAATATCATGCCATACCGCCAAACATAGAATGACAAAATATATTCACCGCTACCTTGACTTATGAATAGAGGTGGAATGAGTACTTGAATGTTGTATTTCGAGTACAAAATATGCTTGAGGATTTTTTTTTTCCTACCTCAGGGATCTTCTTAAAGTACTTATCCTGAGGAAATGTATTGTATTTGTCTATCATACAAATGTAGCTAAAATTTCATAAAAAAAAATATTGAAAAAATTCTCAGCAGAACAGAAATGAAATAAATTAGCGTCAAAGTCAGTCTCAAGATTTTGTTAGAAATGTCACTTAGATTCGTCAAGTTCCGGTACTCTCTGTAATGTGACATCAAGTCAGGACAACATTTAGCCAGAGAGTGAAAAAGCGATCAACGATAATGAGGAAGTCTGTTGCATACGGCTGTTCTGCGTCAAACGCTGACGGAGTCCGCTTACATGAATGGCCGAAAGATGAATCATAGGCAGGTTATGAACCAGGTTTGTGAAGACAAAGCGGGCGCATTGGACTTAGAAATCAAAGTGGACAGTAATATGTTCCAAGCATTTCACGGAGGATTGTTTTGAAAGCTTTCACTTGGCTTCGGTAGCAAGTAAGTACATATGTGATCAATTGTTTAGTGTTGACAAGTATCTACCTCGTTTTAAATGTAAGTACAATACCGATACAGATATGTCAGCTAATATCTGTATCCATGTGATATAGGTGATGAAATTTGGTCACTGTATAAAGTTAGTATAGTGTTGACGCTGAGGTCTTGCTGAAATTCGACTATGGCAGTGTGTGCTCTGAAGTGTTAGGTGCATTATTTAAAATTGGGCTAAATCTTTAAATGCTGAATGATAACAAAGGTTTCAATTTTTGTTTTAAGCCGACTCAGTCGCTAGTACAACAACAAACGACTCGCAGTTGTGTGCAAGCAGCATCAGATGTTTAAACGTGTTTGAATTAGATTTCGTCAGCAAAGTCTACATAGATTACTTGAGGCACCTACCAGTCTCTTTTTTGGGTGCGAAGTTCCACGTCAATGTTGTCATGTCTCGCTGAATCCCGTCCTTTTTGCATTTGACGCTCAGACCGTCACATCTATGGTTGAATTACACCTGCATGAGATGTTTTTCGAACATGGGAAGAATAAGAAAATTCTTCCTCTTCAGTTCCTATTTCTTCCACAGAGCATTCTGTAGATTATTGGTTATTTGTCACTATGCCGAGTAGGGGCATACACCTCTCCTAGGTGTTATGGGTTGGGTCCCTTATCTATGTTCTAGTTATTTACTGTACCAGTCTATGTGTAACCGCTCACTTTGTTCCATGTCCTCGGAATTCAATAAACACTCATTGCTTTGGAAACCTGTCTGATCTCTTATGCACGCACAAGACACCGGTAGCATTTACACATTCCATAAAAAATACCTTCTTTATCACTGCTGTCTATCTTCTCTAGATCCCACTCGCGTGTATGATTGTCTGTGTAGGAAGCCATTTCTGTACTGAGGTTGTCTAAGCGTGACCTCGCACGGAGGCAGCTTCAACAGAGCCTCGGTTTGAAACAGACACGGGAGGCTTTCGGATTACAAAGAAAATGTACACTTTGGCGCTAATTTATTCAATCTCTGTTGTGTTGAGAAATTTTTAAATATTTTAATGAAATTTTAGCTACATTTCCTCTGGATGAGTACTTTAACTAATTGATTGCCGTTTAGACTGACCAGTATAATATTGTTAAAAACGGTTAATGCCTGGATCTCTATAAACTGAGTTCATAGTGTGTTTGCTTGTCTAAGGAGAGTTTTGCTCAGGGTTTTACACCTGTGTGCGTGAGACACATGACTTGTGTATCTGTGGCTACATTTTGAATGTGAATTAAAAAAAAAAAGTTGCTTATCTCTAAAATGGTAGGTCGCAGTGAAATTGCTTATTTTTACTTGTGTATAAGTAAATAATTTATCAGAATACCTGGTTATTTGATGAAAATGTTGGGAGCGTACTGTAATAAAATATTCAATAGCTGGAGCCCTACATTGAAGTTAATTATTTTTATTTATTTTTTATTTTTGCTCTGTCTTGAACCAAAATTCTGCATATGAGCAGGATTCAGATTCACCAGTCACTCGAGTTAAGTTTAAAAAAACAAAAAGTCCCAACCAAGGCACTGTAAAACCTTCACATATGGGGATGGAGGCTTCATAGTTGAAGTTGCAGCTGTTTATTTGAATGGTTCAAACTGTTAAACAAATACAAAATGAAAACAAGCATGTCTTTTGGCCACAAGTCGCGCCCAGATGCTCAAATGCAAACTAATCAGCCAACCTGGCGCCACCTCCTAACGTCACTCCTTTTGGACACGGCCCTGTTAAAGGTACACATACATCATATGGATAATACACTAAGTGCAGAAATGGACCATGTGTACAGCACTTCCGCATTTGGTGTAAACGGAAATGCTTAGTGTTGCCCTGCATTTGGTCCATTATTTTTAGTGAACACTAATATTTAATTTATTAACTTTTTATTTATTGAAAACAAGCAAAATTGGGGGCTATAATAGCTTGTTGACATGTGAGTGGGGAAATTTGGTCTCACATGCAAGCAAGATTGGATAGCTTTCTGGTGCGCACATGGTGATATGTTATCACACAATTGGTTGTTAGTCACTGCGGTAAATGGCCCATATCTCTGCCCCTAGGACATCAGCAGCTCAATGACAAACAGCACAGCCACCAGCAAACCCCCAGTGACTCTTCGCATCGTGGTGCCCGCCAGCCAATGTGGCTCCCTCATTGGCAAAGGTGGCTGCAAGATTAAAGAAATCCGAGAGGTAAACGACCCATTTTAGAAGAGAAACAAAAGCAAGTGTGTGCTTTGTTTGCCTTCTTTTTCCTATTATTTTTTTCTCACTCCCCTTTGGTTTGTTGTGCTGTCAGTCAACCAGTGCTCAGGTCCAAGTGGCAGGTGACATGCTGCCCAACTCCACGGAGCGCGCCATCAGCATAGCTGGCACGCCCCAGTCTATTATCGAGTGTGTCAAGCAGATCTGTGTGGTCATGCTTGAGGTAAGGAGTCGTCTCCATAGAGGAATATTTCTATTTTAGTTGAATGATTTTTTTTTTTAAATAAATTACTGGAGTGATATTTGTAGTTACTGTTTAATAAATTAGTGTTTGAGGGAATTTATCCACTCTCCTGGCATTAGGCAGGAACCCTTCATTTGTTTGCATTTTTGTAATATTAAATTATTACAATTTTTTTAATATAAATACTAGTGGTTGGGTCTTTATTTATACGACTTTTACTCATCAACATTATTTTGTACAAACACATTTATATTAGAGATGGAACTATGTTGTATTTGAGTATCCTACTAAAAATTGTAGTAAATAATTGAGGTTTCAGGTAAATTGCATTTTTGGAGAGGATTATGAGTACATGAGAAAATAAGACTGCAGTCAATGAATGATCAATTGTTTTCCGTTTTTAGATGACAATTTTAATTTCTTAAACGTACAGGTTACATAGCAGCAAACTAATTTCATGTCCAGAAACATTTTCAGTGAGGCATTTTCAAACGCAAATAAAAGTAATAAAACACAACTATAAAATGTAATTTCATTCCCAGTATTTAAGTATAAACAAGGTATTCATAAAAAAGGCTGACACAGCATTTGTAGTGCAGCTTCACTTGACCAGCTAGCATTTTAGCATGATATTATGCAATACATTCATGGCTGTCCATTTATGATCCCAGACCAGAATAAATAAACTAAAAGACTCATTTAGAGGCAACACAAATCTTACCTTCATTTAGTTTTCATACATGACCAAATATACTCTAAAGTCCTCTCTGACCAACTTTTTTTTTTCTTTTCCTCCTCTGTACAGTCTCCCCCGAAAGGCGTCACAATTCCCTACCGACCCAAACCTTCAGGATCCCCTGTCATTTTCGCAGGCGGACAGGTACACACTATGCTCGAATGGTCGCTTTGAGATTGTTAAAAGCCCTTTGGTCTGTTAGTTTGTGTACAAATCTTAGGAACAAGCTACACCTTCCTCTGGCTTTACTTCATTTCTCTGTCACGTCCCTAAAGATGTTTCTTTTGCAAGAAATGTGGAGACTTTGGACAAGACTTGTTGATCTTTTTATTAGCTTTAGCCGACGTCCGATGCGAGGCCTATGAAAGTTGTGTTCTCATTTGTTACAGGCGTATGCCGTACAAGGACAACACGCCATTCCACAGCCAGATGTAAGTGAAGTATCTGCCTCTGTGAGTCCCCCTTCCCCACCACGGCAATCCCACCAATTCCCCTTTCATATCACCTTCCCTAAACTTAATGGCGCCTTTCGCCTCCTGCCCTTGTTAGGCGCAAGTGGGAATTTTTGTTTTCAGATGTCGCCGCCGGTTTATTCAGTTCCTCTAATGGTTGCCAGTTCCTTTTAGTCACCCTTAGTTATTGACAACTTTTCAAACACATGAATTATGCTTGTGCAAATGGATGAGCGCAGGCACACCAGTGAAACAAACCTGCCTTCTATTTCCAGTATTTTCTTGACTTCGTCAGGCTCTTTCACACAAAGATCACAAACATGGCATTAAATTAAACTTATGCAACCATAAAAAATGTCAACATGTTTTTAAGGCATTTTTTTGGTGGTTGTTTCTCTCCCAGTTCTTTAACATTTCAGCTGTTTAAAGGTCCTGTATCTTGGTTATTTAAAACTTAATAGAGTTAATCTCTTACATGGACTTGGTAAAGGTATTAATTAAAAAAAAAAAAGGCGAGAGGAGTGCTACCTCCATCTTACCTAGTCTTGTCACCTTTGTCCATATTTGGCTGAGACTGCCACTTGGACCTTTCCTCTGATTGCTTGCCTGCGTGTCAAAGACCCACTTGTAAGAGCACACGTTTGTTGACAGCGCTGGCTCAGTAGCCGAGAGGTAGGCAGAGGTCTTTGCTAGTGATGTTGAAAAGCTTGAGAAATTCGAATGACCTTATTTTAGACCTCCCTGCAGGAAAAAAAAAATCAAGGAATTTTAATTAATATTTTTCATATTTACTGAAGCATCATAGAGCCAATATGACATCCCAAGTTCTTGAAAAATGTGCTTTGGTAACATGTGGAACCTTTAATGATCAGTGGGAAACCAGTAAAACACAACTCACAGGAACTGCTGTCGGCAACAGCTCATGCTCACAAGCCAGCCCACCAAGCCCCACATCGTAAAGGCACGTGTTTATGGAGACAAAATATGTACAGTTTTTGTTCATTTTATGCAATTTTTTTCTTATGGCGTGCCCCCTGAGAGTACATTTTAATAAGTCTATATATATCTAAACCTTGTGGAGATTGCCATTTTCTGGTGTGATGAATCACATAATTTCTAGCTTTCAGTAGAACTTATACACTACCACAGTTTTTATTTATTGGTGATACACCAAAGGTAGAGATGATTGTTTAGGCAATTTCTTCCTAGCTCATTCTTTGGAAGTGTCATTTATAGATAAAAATGGCAACCTTTCAAAATGACAGATTTTACAGTCAGAGACTTGTTGCCAGATAGATTGTAATACGGAGTAGTGCCATGTAATGGATTTAAGTGGGTTACCTTTGTATTCCTGAACTTTTAGTCATGGTTCTTGGTAGATTCACCTGCATATGGGTTGGGTTTACCGTCTGTAACGATGCAGCTTTTGTTGGTTAGGGTTTGTCCAGACTCTCCACGGGTCCACCAATGACCATCTGCTGCTCTGCTGCTTGCTCTATCTGTTTTACCTTTTAAATAATCCCATATTGACCTTGACTTGACTTTCTTTTGCCTACCTGGTTCAAGTATCCTTCTGCTTATAATAGTATGTCGTAGCTTCTCTTGAAATTCTGCTGTCACAATGAGGGAACATTTGCCGGGCACTTTAGGTACAGTTACCCCCAACGAGAGCTTTATTGAAAGTTCTCCATTCTCAAAGGCTAGCTTTGCACTGCAGGTCCATGTGCCCAATTCCAATTGAATGACAATGATTGATGAATACGTCCATGTACATTTACAATACGTTTTATTGTCAACATTCGGCGATCCAATCAGTGATGCCATCGATCGGCTCCAGAAGTCGTTTACTCCGCGTCACCATTGTTCCCAGTATATTTGAATACAAAAGTGAGTTTTCTTTTTAAAGCGTTCTTGCGTCTTTCAACATAGAACTGTAAATATCTGATGGCCAATAAAAGAAAATTTGAAAAAAGGCTGCATGGGAGAGACGGACCAGCTACAAGACAAATTTGCGTTTTCACGATTGCACAATGTCAGACTACTGCAATGATAAATGTTTTGAACTGACTTTGATTTGTGTTTTTCCTTCCCCTTTCCCTCTCCTTGTTTCCCTCCAATTCTCCACCACTTCCTCCTCTCTCTCCCCCTTTTCACAGTCTTCCTCTGCTGCTATCTCTCCACAGCTCACCAAGCTTCATCAGCTGGCTATGCAGCAGAGCCCCTTCCCCATTGCACACAGCAACCAGGGATTCACTGGTACGGGCCGTAAAATGGGCACGCGGATTTACACGTGTGGCAACTGTTTGTGTTAAAATACGGTTATTTTCGCAAGGGATCGACACTTCAGCTCAGACCAGTTCTAATGAGATGAAAATTCCAAACGAGGTAAGTGTTCTTTCATAGATTTTAGGGGATGCATTTAATTCATCCTCGCTTAAGCGCTTCCTCTTCTCCAGCTCATCGGCTGCATCATCGGCCGTCAGGGAGCTAAGATCAACGAGATCAGACAAATGTCAGGTGCCCAGATCAAGATTGCAAACCCGGTGGACGGTTCCACCGACCGACAGGTGACCATCACCGGCTCGCCTGCCAGCATCAGCTTAGCAGAGTACCTCATCAATGCCAGGTTAGTAGACATGCCCACTTGTTAGTCAATTGAAGTGTTAGGCATGTTTCCACCAAGCAGTAAAACTTGGGTCATGCTGCAATTAGTGAAAATCTTTCCCAAGAGTTGCCACAATTGTGGGAAAGGACTGCAGGCACTTTTGTATTAGATAGGGCTCTGGTCTGACTAATGAGTCTCCTTCCCTCACTTCAAAATAGTTCTTGGTACCAGGATGTGAGATGGAATCCAAGTAATCATTTTCTATTAGATGGGGCTTTTCAGCAAATAATGGAGTCGGCATTCCCCACCGGAAAATCAGTAAAGGTGTGTTTGTGAATATGTGGGGAAACACCAATGATTTTTTAAAAAAAACATCCTAAAAATCTTCCTTTACATAGCGGCAGCAGGCCAATTTATTTACACAAATGCAGATCGGGGAAGAAATTTTTGGGGCAGCAAGAATTAATCAAAGACTGTAAAGTTTGTTTACCCAAAAATCCCGAAGCACATTCTCTGCCTTGAAGCTTTGCAGGAATGATTTTTCCACTGAAATTTATGTTGATCCAGTCGCATACATCACTGTATAGAAACAAAGTGGTGCAATGGTGGTAGGCCAGGAGGCAAGGTATGCATAAAAAAGATGATATTCAAACTTAGGGATGATATCATAATGACAAAACTTTAGTACACCTGGTAATGTACTAATGCCAGCCCATTTTTTTATGGCCGACTACTGCTTTTCAGAACATATTGAAATGACCCTGCATATAGTCAAAGATAGATGCAGCCAGCGGTGCATTTTTAGTCCTTTTATCCACTTCATGTGCTGATTTTGAATTTGTATCGTTGTTTAACAACGCAGAACTAATTTGTATCTGATGGGTCAATTAATCGATACGATTCTTGGTAGAATGCTCGAGGTTAACAATGTTTAACTGCTGCTGTACTCTTAAAATATCATCCGATCAGTCGGCGCTGGGTACAGTGGCTGTGGCGAAGTGAACCGTTCTGCTTGGTGGAAACGCGGAATGCCACTATTATTCACTTGAGTGCAGATCGGTCTTGACTGCTGTCCAATGAAAAACAAACATCTAAGTTTAGACTCAAGATTTTTTTTTTCTTACATCATATTTTAATTTAATCTTACATTTAAATATAAGATAAGTTTGAATGCAAAGAACTAATACATATCATGAAAACATCTATTTTTTTTAGAAAATCCACCAAATTTGGATTTACATGCATTTCATTGGACAACAACGTACTACCATGCTCACCCCTATTGCCCGAGAGCCTTATTTTAGTTAAAATGACGTGCTCGTGTTTTGCGGTCCCCCCTCTCAAAAAAAAAAAAAAACATCTCCTTCCGCCGCCATTTGCCCACCGACAAGCCTACCCTGTGACCCATCCCGACTGTGTTCTCCCTCTTTCTCTCTCCTTGTCTCTTTTCTACAGTGTAGAGTCCTCTAAACCTCCTCCTCCTCCTCCTCCTCCTCCTCTTCCTCCTCCTTGAACCCCGAACCGAGCAGCCCGTGCCCTTCCTCCACCTCTACTACTACTACTACCACTGCTACTACTACTAGCACCTCCTCTGCTTCCTCCTCCTGTGTGGTGCCCCCCTCAGCCTCCATCCCTCTGTCCTTGTTGCCTCCTGGGCCTCCTTCCTCCTCCACTTCCACCACCACCTCCTCCGACCCCTCTCCTGCCTGTGTGTCCAGTCTCCTCACACTCAAGCCCTTGCCTCTGCTGGCCCTCCATGTTGTCAGCGGGGCCGCCAACCCCGAGTCCAAAATGGCGCCCGAGCTGGGCTCCAAGTCCAAGCGCCGTCGGCTCTCCCCTTACTAACATGTTCCACTATCTACACCTGCTTTGGCCACGTGCACTAAACACACACACGCATAGCAGTTTGCAAAATTTCTGGTAAGTTTAAGGTAAATTTCCATGGAAAGGTAAGCTGGGAAAATTTAGATTAACTGTATTGTAATGGAATATTGTTCAAGCCTAAATATAAACATTTAGTTTCATAAGACAAAATAATACAATTAAAAGCATGGCCATTTCGCCTGATTTTATTTGTATGATTTAACTTTTAAACATTTCATTGAACAATCAATTCTTCTGTTTAACAACAAAAACCATGAACAAAATCATGCTGCTATACTGTTTATAATTAGTGTACTGATTTTATTTTGTGTCTTAACAGGAATGAACCTTTATGAATGATCCTGTTTTGTGTTGTGTAATTTTCTTTTCCCGCGCCTGCCCAAGAGTAACATACGAAATTAGCTACTAGCTTGCACTGGTCCAGTTTAATTGTGAACTGTCCTTGTAAAAATAAACTATACTTAAAATAAAAGTTGTACTCAAGTGTGTAAGTGTAGCTAAATGTTAATTTAGAATATGACTTAAAAGTAAAAGTACTAAAACATTACTTTCATAAATATTCATTGCAAAAACTGGTCCGGAACAATAGACTTATATACATATTTAAAAAAAATTATATAAAATTAGTAATGCCCATGCTTAGATTGTTCCACCTATATCGATAACCAAAAAAGCCTTTATAAAAAAAATCTTCATTCCAGGCCTTATCACACAGCACCCGACAATGCGCAGTGCGGCATCGACCTTCCTATTTATTCTCAATGCGCTGACGGGACGGTACCACAGAATGCCGTGGAAAGTGCAGAGGGCGACTGAAGTGACATTCTGGAGCGGTGTCACAAAGCGCCTCCCAATAAGAGAGAGGCTGGCTGAGTGATTTCTGTAAACCAGCTAGGGTGAAACGGGAGGAAGTCATCATAAACATGGTGTCCCTCTGTTTCCGAGGCAACTTCGCCAAAGGTTTAAAAACCGCTCAGCCCGAAAACGCCTCGCAAAGCACTCCTTGTGGAACTATATAGCTCACAAATGAGTTTATAAACTCACAGATCATACGATGAAATTCGCATAGAATGTACCCATTGCCTTCATTAAATAATTTTTTGGTTTGCTCCGGCGGCACGTTAAAATAAGGAAAACCAGCACGTTCTTTTGCAATTCTGACATATTGCAAAACTGCGAGGGATGCCTCGTGACTTCTTTTAGACTCTTAAATTTGGGGATGGTTGGCATTGGCCTACCGGATTTCTGTTTAAAAAAAAAAAAGCAGAAAACACTAACAGTCACATTTGAAAATGTTAATTAAAAATGGCACCATTTCCTTCCCAAATGTTTGCTTCAAAAGAAAAATCTTGAGCTTCTCAAACACTGCCTCCTCAATTTTGCTAAACCCTTCCAGTCAATAGGCTCGTCATAATCAAGATTACTTGCATGAAATGTTCTTATTCATGTCAGGATTATCCTCATATATGGTTTCCCATCCATATTTAAATTGTCTATTAAGAGGCAGCTTTCAATTTAGTTGATTCCCGGATTCCCCCAAATTCCCATGGAAAATTTACCACTTTGAACATTCCCAGTGTTTTGCAAGCCTGCACGCACACACACACACACACACACACACACACACACACACACACACACACACACACAGTTTGCCATATTTACTCAATTGCCTGTCAAGTGTGCTGATGATCGCCCCATCCTAAGTGACTTTTTGCATGCAGAGCTTCTTTCCTCTTTGTGTACGTAAGCTGTGCTCAGGTAACGGCTCTTTCTCTCAAGATGATGTCACACGCGCGCTAGTGATTTATTTAGGCATCACCATGGCGACGGCGAGTGCCGCTTGTTCAAAAAGGAGCTTTAGTCTGTGCTCAGGTATACACACCATGAATTGAAGTTGAGCTTCGACTTGTACGGTTTTTTTTTTTTTTAATTATTTTTTTTTGGGGTAGTGGCACTTGTCTATGACGTATATTTCTACCGTTATTTCAATCACTGTAGTCCTCAACATTAGTCCACTGAGCATCGTGGTCACTTTCTCTAGGGGTCTATGTGCCCAAGATATTGTGTAAGTACATATGTGTCTGTATGTCATTGATTGGCAGCATATGTTTATATATTTTGTTTTTGTTAAGTCTGGGCTCGAGAGCTGGCCCAGTGTTGCACGGATGTATCAGGGGAAGTGCCAAGTAACCCCCTACACGTCTAACTTGGAACTAAACATTGATTCATTGACCATTATCTTGCCTTTTCTGTTTCTGTACGTAACTTAAAAGTGACAAAAAAAAAAATAGTTAGCCCACTTTTAGGTCTGAGTGGCTCAAATGTACTTAAACCACTGGAAAAGGGAGCCAAACACAACTAAGATTGTGGAAATCTGCTCCCTCTTTCATTTTCTCTTAAGAAATAGTGGAGAAATGAATTGAAATGTTCCAGGACCTGAAGTACTATGACTGTGTTGGGTAAAAAATGTAATGGAAAAAAGACAAGTTCTATTAAAATTACAATAAAGTAAAAATATGAACCATTTGTTGATGCCTGACGCATAATAGAAGGTGTTGTCCTAATAATGTATTTACAGTGTTGTACAGCCGTACCTTTAGGAGTTTTATTCATTCCTTAACAATTGCAGCATAAAGCATTAGGGTTCCATCTAATGATTATTTTAATAATTGTTTCAGATCATTTTCTTTTTCCAGATTAGCGAGTCAGATTAAAAAAAAAATATATATTAAAAGCCGGGACATTATTTTAAATAAGAGTGCAGGAGATGCACAAAATCAATGGTTTATGATTCAGTTTTACTGGTTTAGTCAGAGAAAGGGCAAAAATACTGATCTTTGTTTTCTACCGTAAAAATAGGTTTTGGCAAACTTATTACCAACATGGCCTGGCAGTGTTTTACGAACCCCCCCCCCCCCCACCCCCCCGCGCCACCCCCACCACGCACCCCATTCAACTTCCCAACTTTCCGACAAAGTTGATGCACCTGCCTTGACTTTGTTGTTTTCAAAACCTGAGAAGCCCCCTCGCCAAATAGTGTTTTTTTTTATGACGATGCTTTATTCATTTTAGGAAAATAATCCCCCCCCCCCCCCCCAACCCCATCCCTTAGAATCACATTGCCTTAACTCACTGACTGACGTTCCAAAACTCTTTTCACCACAAACTTGTTTCAACCTCCTAAGATTTGGCGGACCCCTTCCCTCCTCTTGCATACATGTTCCCGTAGACTTTTTTTTTTTTTAAATAGCATTTTATCATTTTGTGGAGTTTTTATTTCGTGGCAACCCCCCCACCCCCCCTTTCCCCATCTCACTTCTACCTACTGACGAGCTTTCAAACTTTTTGCACGCACGCACCCCTTCATTCTGACAGTTTTCTGCACCCCCATCTCCAAATCAAAACGCGTATCTGGCGTAATTGAATATTCACCCGATGGAGCGAAACCCCCCCCCACCCCCCACCCCCGCCGCTGCACATTGGAATTTGAGGCCGCAAATCCTGCTGGGATTGTTGATCTCCAACCATGCATTGTATATTTGTGTGTATTTGTCCCGCTTCAGGCTTTCCTCGGAGGCCACCGGACTGCCAGCCAACTGATGAGACCCTCTGGTCTACACAACATCTCACCACCACGACCACCATCGACAACAACAACAAAAAAGCTATATTACACCTATATAACATCTTCCTTCCTATGTTAGCGTCACTTCATCCACAGCCTCCAGGACTATTTATTTTTTGTTTTAGTCCATCCCTGAACTAGTATTTTAATACCCTGTTTTTTGGGAGATGGGGTTTTAAATCAGTTGAGATTTATTATTTTTGTTTTTTTTTTTAAAAAATATATTTTTGTCTTGAAACGTTTTTCCAGCTTCTATGTTTCAATGCAGCAACAGAGGAAGATTTAGATTTAGTTGTGTACAGCGTAGGTTTCTTTGGAGATAAAAAAAAAGACACAAATAAAGGATCAAAAAGAAGAATAGAGTCACTCTTTTATTCCCCTAAAAATGTATTTTGTTACACGTCAGAGTAGTTAAACACACATACACACAGAGACGGTCACTAATGCGTCATTGGCATGTTCCCTCCCTTTTCTTGTCATTCCCCTCCTCGGGATACTGTTTTATTTTTTGTCGGGCTGGGAGTTGTTTTTTTTTCTCTTTAGGGTTTTAGAGGGGGGAAAGGTTTTTTCTTGTAAAAACTGCTCTATACTAAAAAAAAAAAAAAAAAAAAAAAACCAAGAAGTTGGAATATTTGTTTTAAATGGAAGGTTTTTTTTTCTTAATTACCAAAGGACGGGAGGGCCACTCACAAGAAATCAAAATGAAGACAAAGAAGGAGGTTGTAAGCTAACATTAGTTTCTTGCTCTTTGCTTTGCTCAGTTATTGATTTTCATTAATTGCAGGTGAAAGGACATTTGTGCACGTTATTCTTTTCTGAGACTAGCTCTTGGGTGCCACAAATTTGTTAAAAAAATAAAATAAAGATGTGAAATGCTCTAAACACACTACCTCGGCTTCTTGTCCTTTGTAATAAATGTAATCATATAAACAGTATTAAGTATGCTTATTGGACAGTAATTCAGTATGTTATGCAAAAGACGCGTTTATTTTATCCCGTTGATACTCTGGGCGGTCGGTGCTGCAGTCCACCTCAGTCTTTCGATCTTGTAGTACCGACACAGTCAACACGTTAGATGGCGCCCTCGCGGTTGTTTTGGATTTTAGGCGTTCTGCATGACTTCCGTCTGTCGAACTGATGATGTGACAAATGAATCCAAGTCACCTCTTTATTAGGAACATCTGTGTGTGTATACTACTGTATATATACAATGTGTATTTGTGTGTGTGTGTGTATATATATATATATATATATATATATATATATATAATGTACACATACTGTGCACCAAAGAGCACCAGGCATTAATTAGGTAATTTTGTTTTTTAATTTTATAAATACTTTTCCATATTGATTACCAGGTTTTTCGATATGATTTAAAGTATTTGTTTTTCAGGCTGTATTTTTTCTCACGTTCATGTATGTATATATAATCATATATGATGTATATGTATATATACATACAGTGAAGGAAATAAGCATTTGCTATATTGCAAGCTCCCCAACTTAGAAATCATGGAGGGGTCTGAAAATTTCATCGCAAGTGCATGTCCGCGGTGAGAGATATATTCTAAAAAGAAAAATCAAGAAATCACAATGTATGATTTTTTTTTTCATAATTTATTTGTGTGATACAGCCGCAAATAAGTATTTGAAGACCTATCAGCTAGAATTCTGACCCTCAAAGACGTGTTAGTCCCCCTTTAAAAGTCCACCTCCACTCCATGTTTTATCCTGAATCAAATGCACCTGTGTGAGGTCGTAAGCTGCATAAAGACCCCTGTCCACCCCATACAATCAGTAAGACTCAAAATTGTAACATGGCCAAGACCATAGAGCTGTCCAGAGACATCAGAGACAAAATCGTACAACTCCACACGGCTAGAAAGGGGGACGGAGAAACTGCCAAGCAGCTTGGTGAAAAAAAGTCCACTGTTGGAGCAATCATTAGAAAATGGAAGAAGCTAAACATGACAGTCAACCTCAATCAGAGTGGGGCCCCATGCAAGTTATCACCTCGTGGGGCTTCAATGATCCTTAGAAAGGTGAGAAATCAGACCAGGACTACACGACAGGACTTGCTCAATGACCTGAAAAGAGCTGGGACCACCGTTTCCAAGGTGACTGTTGGTAATACACTAAGACGTCATGGTTTGAAATCATGCAGGGTAGGGAAGGTTCCCCTGCTTAAACAAGCACATGTCAAGGCCCGTCTTAAGTTTGCCAATGACCATTTGGATGTTACAGAGGAGTCATGGGAGAAAGTTTTGTGGTCAGATGAGACCAAAATGGAACTTTTTGGTCATAATTCCACTAACCAGTGTTTGGAGGAAGACGAACGATGAGTTCCATCCCAAGAACACCATCCCTACTGTGAAGCGTGGGGGTGATAGCATCATGCTTTGGGGGTGTTTTTCTGCACATGGGAAAGGACAACTGCGAGAGGATGACTGCAGCCATGTATTGCGAGATTTTGGGGAACAACCTCTTTCCCTCAGTCGGCGCATTGAAGATACGTCGTTGCTGAGTCTTTCAACATGACAATGACCCGAAGCACACAGCCAGGAAAACCAAGGAGTTGCTCTGTAAGAAGCACATCAAGGTTCTGGGGTGGCCTAGCTAGTCTCCAGACCTAAACCCAATAGAAAATCTTTGGAGGGAGCTGAAACTTCGTGATTCTCTGCAACAGCCCAGAAACCTCTCTGATCTAGAGAAGATCTGTGTGGAGGAGTGGACCAAAATCCCTCCTGGAGAGTGTGCAAACCTGGTGAACAACTACAGGAAACGTTTGAGCTTTGTAAAAGCAAACAAAGGCAACTGTACCAAATATTAACATTGGTTTTCTCAGCTGTTCAAATACTCATTTTCTTCACCGTATATATATATATATACACACACACACACACGATATTTTTCTCAATATATTTCTGTATGTTCCATTATTATTATTAAGAAGTCTATTATACCAAACCAATGTCCGGAAGAACTTGAAGGTCAAATATGAAAAGTTATGTCTTCTATCCCACAATGCTGCTTGACAAACTAGTGGCAAATGTTGGCACCGACATGGAATTTTAAATGAAATTCCATACAATACACTTTATGTTCTTTTCTTGGAAGAATTGTAATTCAGAAATAAATTACAGTTATAATAGTTCCTTTTCAACCACCTTGTATATAAAAAGATTGAGCCGGAGAGAGAAATAAAAAAATAAATAAATCTCCCCCTTTGAAAGTGTTTATTGAAATATGAATTTATTTAAAAACAGATGTGTATTAAATTCATACACATGGTTGGAAAATTATTTGTGAAAGAAAATTATTCTCCAAACCAAATTGTAAAATTTTTCCAAGTTTAAAATTTAAACTGAATTCTAATTTTAAAATTCATTAAACAAAATAGAAAACTACAAATGAACAGGATTGTGTGTGGGTGCTATATTTTTAAAGCAAAATGAATAAAATAGTTTCTTACAAAAATATGGAAGTTTCAAGCATAGGTTTTTATTATAATAAAAAGAGTTGTTTTACAACTGATAACTGGGTGAACCATATTTTTTTTAATAAGGAATAAAAATGTACAGCTCATTTGCTAAAAATCTGACTCCTTTATTGTATGCAGTCAATGGTCCCTCCTTACAAAACTGCCACTTAAACCTTAAATATCCAATATTTATATATTAGAAGCATGCTTTTTAAAAATCATTTGAAAAAAAAAAGTATATACATACTCCAGTAAATGTTACTAAAGACTTTATTGGCCATATTGCTTCATCTTTGTTCACATGACTTCCTCTTTTGTTCCCCCG
This sequence comes from Syngnathoides biaculeatus, assembly GCF_019802595.1. Classification (NCBI taxonomy): domain Eukaryota; kingdom Metazoa; phylum Chordata; class Actinopteri; order Syngnathiformes; family Syngnathidae; genus Syngnathoides; species Syngnathoides biaculeatus. The sequence continues at coordinate 15,715,508 of NC_084649.1, read as the reverse complement.
TGTTGGGATGCGCAAGCAAGGATACATTCAACTAACAAAAAATAAATAATAATAATAATAATAAAAAGCTTTGTGGTCAACAAGTAGAAACGTCAGCACCTTTTTCTGTTTTTTTTTTTCCCCAAATGATACAATCACTCGCGTTAGAAATTTGTTCATTTTACACGCACGCCCTTTTTTTTATGTACACGTAGAAAATGGCAACGTAATCCACGACACAATGTAAACATTCTTGAGCACAATAAATAAATAAACAAATAAATAAACAAGTGAGTGCATAATTAGGCCAAACAAAACCTGATAGGATTCCATCATGATCACGTGACAGTGAGAAACCACACCCACTTTGTTCAGGCTGCTCACCCAAGTTCTCATTTCCTGTCGGCGTGCGCGTGATGGCGAGGCGTTCAATGACCCGGACTAGGTTGGTGCTAGTGGTTGGTTTCACCAGTTCTGGCTGGGGTCCACGCTGCTCGGTTGGTCCAGCTCGGCGCTATCGCAGTCTGAGTCGTCGTAGAGAACCTTGAAAAGCAAACAAAAAAAAAATTAAAAAGTCAGGTGCTTATTGGGCGTAAAAGTGTTTATGTTTATGGAGGCCTTCTATGAAACATGCATGCAGTCCCCTCCAAAAGTATCGGAACAGCAATGTCAATTTGTTTTCTTGTATATTGTATTGTGTTTGGGTTTCAGATCAAAGGATTGGCATGAGACAGAAGTTCAGAATTTAAGCTTTTATCTCATGGTACAGTGAAGAAAATAAGTATTTGAACACCCTGCTATATTGCAAGTTCTCCCACTTACAAATCATGGAGGGCTCTGAAATTTTCATTATAGGTGCATGTCCACTGTGACAGAAATAATTTACAAAAAAAAATCCAGAAATCACAATCTGATTTTTTTTAACGATTTATATGTGTGATACAGCTGCAAATAAGTATTTGAACACCTGTCTTTCAGCTAGAATTCTGACCCTCAAAGACGTGTTAGTCCCCCTTTAAAAGTCCACCTCCACTCCATGTATGATCCCGAATCAGATGCACCTGTGTGGGGTTGTTAGCTGCAGAAAGACATCTGTCCACCCCATGCAATCAGTAACAAACTTGTAACATGGCCAAGACCATAGAGCTGTCCAGAGACATCAGAGACAAAATCGTACAACTCCACACGGCTAGAAAGGGGGACGGAGAAACTGCCAAGCAGCTTGGTGAAAAAAAGTCCACTGTTGGAGCAATCATTAGAAAATGGAAGAAGCTAAACATGACAGTCAACCTCAATCGGAGTGGAGCCCCATGCAAGTTATCACCTCGTGGGGCCTCAATGATCCTCAGAAAGGTGAGAAATCAGCCCAGGACTACACGACAGAACTTGGTCAATGACCTGAATGGAGCTGGGACCCCCGTTTCCAAGGTTACTGTTGGTAATACACTAAGACGTCATGGTTTGAAATCATGCGTGGCACGGAAGGTTCCCCTGCTTAAACCAGCACAAGTTTGCCAATGACCATTTGCATGATACCGAGGAGTCATGGGAGAAGGTTTAATAGTCCGATGAGACCAAAATTGAACTTTTTGGTCATAATTCCACTAACGATGTTTGGATGGGAAACAATACATTGAAGCTGAAGCTTTTCTGTACTCAGCTCCAGAGTGCACCAGACGTTTATTAGAAAGGAGTCCTTGAATTGTCCCAATTAATTAGTGGCATATATTCACATGTATACTGTATTTGTGTTTTTCCCACAAATATATACAACAGTTGGCAGGAATTTGGAACCATTGCTGTGGGCAGAAGTGGCGTAACAGAACCAAATTTGTAGGCTGCCTAGCTCAGCCAAGTATTTCCGATGGGGTTCGGATCAGGGCTTTGTGATGCCATTGTCCATTTGGGAAAACCCATTTGCTGGCTGACATTGCTTCAGTACTTACACGTTATGTTCTTTCTTCATGACACCACCGAACTACTTTGTGAAGTGCACCAGTCCCTCTTATAGGAAACAACATCACAGCACGAGGTTGTCAACGCTGTATTTCAAAGTTGGGATGGTGTTCTCGGGCTCTTTCTGACAAAGTTGCCTTTCAGCTCACGTCACTAGAGTACTCGTTTCACCGTGGATAATGAACACACTTTTTGCTGCTTCAGCCAGCATCTTCACTAAATCTTCTACTTTTGTTTTGGGCTTCATATGCAACTTGTAGCTCAAAGGACCTTCAACTCTGGGGAACAGAATCTCGTTTGCATCCTGGGCGGCCTGATTGCTGGATATTCTCGTGACATTTATACTTGGGTATAATTGTTTGAGCAGATGGACATTGGACCTTCAGGCCGCTGGAAATTGCACCCGAGGATGAACCAGATTTGCACAAGTCCACGATTCTCTTCCTGATATCTCGGTTGATTTCTTTAGACTTCCCCATATTACACAAAGAAACAGCGTATTGAAGGTGTGCCTTCGAATACATAATCGCACCAATTCCATGTCTCGAGCTCGAATTCTACGTCCCCTTTTTGCGACAATGTGAGGAAGCCGAAAGGACGGCGCACTTCAAAAGGAAACCCACCTCGTAGTTCCGCTCGTGAGTGGCGAGCTGCGTCCTGACGTGGCGGACGGCAGCCTCCTTCTCGGACAGGCCGTCGGAGGCGGCGTGGGCGGGGTCGGCGGGGATCTCGGAGCCCTGCGAGAGGAGATCGTCGCTCTTGTCGTCCAGGCGCTCGTCCGTGTTGGTGCTGACCACGTCGGGGGTGCCGCTGTGCGAGTGGTCCGTGGTGTTGCCCTCCTCGCCGTCTGAGACCGACAGGTTCTCCGAGCTGAATGTGGACAGCGACTGGCATTTGCTGATGCTAGCTGGCCTCCTTAAATATTAAAAATAAATGAAAATTCAGTTATCAATTCCTTGCTGTTATTGCTATTCCTGTTATTTTATCACTACAGAGCGGACACACTGACTCCACTCTAAGCCGGTGACCACTCACCATCTTGTGGGCAGCTCCACCTCGCTGTCGACCTCTCCTTCCTCTTCCTCAGATGACACGCCCCGTCTCTGGAGGGCATTCACAAAGTCATACAATGTCCACCATGCCATGTCCACCATTATATGTCAGACTCAGCTCCTTTCTTGGATTCTCAGTGCAGCGGTAATATTAATCATACTTTGCAGAGGATAAAGAATATATGCCTTTGACTATTGTTGAATTTTATGTATACATGTGTTGCCCCATCCTTAATATCCATTGCTTTAAGGGAACCAGCACCTTACGGAGATGCTAACTTTTATCCCATGTGCCTGTGGCGTTTACCACTGAGAGGGTATGAACCGTACTTTCCGGCCTACAAGGTGCGACTTTTTTTCACACGCTTTCAACCCTGCGGTTTATGTGGTGATGGGGCGCTAGCGTTAGCGTACCTGGTTATAAGCCACGGTATACAGAAAGAAAGAAAGAAAGAAAGCGCCGTTCTAACGCTAGCCCCCGCTAACATCAACTTTCAGCTGAGAGCAGCAATAAGCATCTTGAAGCTTCTTTTTAGAAAGTATGTTTAATATCTGCTGGTTGTTGTGAAGTAAGCTCAGCCTCCTGCCATCTCAAAGCAAAAAATAAGCTGGTATTTTGAAAAACTCCCAAGTCACTCGTCTTTGAAGACACCGTTCTGTTTGGCAAAATGCCAACGTCTGAGTAAAATCTCTGAAAATTTCAGCAAAATCAAATATCCAGAAGTCATGTGTCGCCCATGATCGACATGTCTACCGATTTTCTTATTGCTCAGTGAAATTGGCTTTGGTAACTGAACTTTCCCCCCCAGAAATGTCCCAAAACATGCGCTTATCTTAAGACACCGCAATCATCACGGGCGTCAAACTGGACAAAACCAGATCCGGCCTGTGACCTTATTTCATGTGGTGCATTAAAACAAATTGTGTCTACATCATGTTTCTTGCTAAATGTATTTGTTCTTCTCATTTTGACAGAAAACCAATACAAAAATAGCATTTTTTTCCCTTCACTTTAACCAGTTTTTAAAAATCAAAAATTGGACGGGGCGACACGGTGGACCGGCTGGAAAAACGTTGTCCTCACAGTTCTGAAGTCCCGGGTTCAATACCGGACCCACATGTGTGGACCTGGCATGTTCTCCCCTCCCCGTGCCTGCGTGGGTTTTCTCAGGACACTCCGGTTTCCTCCCACATCCCAAAAACAAGCAACATTAATTGGACACTCTAAATTGTCCCTAGGTGTGATTGTGACTGTTTGTCTCGATGGTCCCTGCGATTGGCTGGCAACCAGTTTAGGGTGTACCCCGATTCCTGCCTGTTGAGAGCTGGGATAGGCTCCAGCACTCCCGTGACCCTCGTGACGATAAGCGGCTAAAGAAAATGGATGCATAGATAAAATGGACAATAGTGGCTTACCACTGTTTCCCAATACTTCCGATGTCAAAATAGATTTGTTGTTAAAGATATAAAGTATAATAACAATAAGATGCAGGGGAAATTGTGTATGTAATAATATGAGGACGTGATTGTACATGAATAGTGAATAGTGTGACTGGTGTCCTGTGACTGGCTTGCGACCAGTCCAGGGTGTGTCCTGCCTCTGGATCACCCGCAAGTGTTGCATATTGCTCATTTTGCTCCATTTCATGTTCTTACTTGACTGCGCGTGACTGCCGCTCTGTAAAGCAAGGCCGACGGCGTGAGGCGTTGACTTCTGGGCGAGCGCGTGATCACCGCGCCCTCCTCCTTCTCCTCGCCGTCCTGAGGAACGCGGGGGCTCCCGGCGGACGACGGCCGCCCCGCCGCCGCCCCCCTGCCGCACGGCGAGTCGGGGCTGCTGGCGAACGGGACGGAGGCGGCGTCTTCGCTGGGCGTGTCGCTGCGCGGGGGCGTTTCCGCCAGCTCTTCCGCCCCGGCGCTCACGTCCGGCCCGCCGTCCGGCCCGCCATCTTCCAACCCGGCCGAGGCGCTCTGGCTGCCCGCCCGGTCCAGGCCGGGTCCGGGCTGACCCTTCCTGCGTCCCTCGGCCTCCAGCGTGGTGGAGATGAGGTCGGGGCTCGAGGAGGACATCTTCTTGAGCAGCAGGTCGTGCTGCAGGCCCCTGAGCGCGGCGCTGGGGTCCAGACGTTGCTTGCTGCTGGGGACCGACGCGGTGGCGCTGATCATGGCCAGAGACGAAGACAGCGTGGCCTTCAGCTGGGCCAGCTCGCTGCTGCTGCCTTTGCCCGCCTTCCTGTAGCGTGGCTTCCCTCGCCGGGAGCGTCCGGGCGATGTGGAGCCCTTGGTGGGAATGGTCACCTGGGTCATGTTGGAGTCCAGTTTGGGAAGGATGACTTCTGACTTGAGTAAGTCTGGCCTGTGGGAGACAAAGAAGACATTTCAATGAACAATTTTTGGCCCACACCTGCCAAAAAACAGACACGCAGCACTTAAATGAAAGACAATCCCTTTTGTTGAGTGCACCTCGCTGACCTCTTGCTGTGCACCGGCAGCTTCTGAGGCACGTTGCGTTTCTTCATGAGTTTCTCCATGGAGTTGGAGGAGGCCGATTGTCTGGAGCTGTGGTGCTTGAAGCAGCCCGGGTACTTCTTGTCCAGTGACTGCTCCCTCCTGAGGTTTCACACACACGTGCACACACACAGAGTAAAGATTGAATTGATAGCCATGGCAGACAGTGCACGTGCCCCCCCCCACGGTGACGTCAGTTTCGTCTGGAAGTGTTGCGATGTGAGGCGAGACAAGGCGAGGTGAGCTCTCGTACTTGAGCAGCTCCTTCTCCTTGAGCTCCAGCTGCAGCATGATGGCGTTGAGCTCCATGTAGAGGTTGTTGGCTCGCTCCAGTTTCCTCTCGTAGTGCTCCCGGATGTCCAGCGCATGTCTGTGTAGAGGACAAATAAATAGATTCAAAATATTGACTTCAATCTACAAATTTTGCATATACAGATTCACTTGAGACCATGTAGAAATACAAATATGATACTCAATTAATATTTTTTATTAATACTTGTAAATGCTTGACAAGAATTTTATTTGAAATTCTTCCCTTTTCTACGATAACAAGGCTCTGTTTTGTGACATTTTTATTAATTGAATTGCATTTTATTTAATGATTTGACAGTATTTGTATTCATTTAATCATTTTTTTAAAATTAACTCATATAGTTAATTAATAGGTTGATTTAAAAAATGTATTTCAGGACATTTTTATTTGTTATTTTGAGGCTAATGGTACTGAAATTTATTATTACATTTTCACAATTATCTAATCAATTTCATATTCATATACATATACATAGACAATTTCTAAAAAAATATTTCCAGACTTATGACTATTTTTAATGGCCTTCTATGTATATTTTTTACTGTAGTTTGCAGTAATAGAGTGAAGTTAATCATGTTATCCTTCTTATGTAGCGACACGAGTGAAACCACAGCCACGATAATAAAAGATTTTAATGTGAAGACGTCTGACACTTCGAATGGGAACGAGTGACAATTTATGGGGTCTAATGGGACATCTGGGGTAATTAAAAAAATGCCATCACTTTTATTGATTGACTGCACTACGATAAAAATTTTAAATGACTAATCTCATTTTTGTATCAGTGTGGATTCGCTGGTGTTAATACAAGTAATTATATACTATATAAAGATACATATACATAGAATAGTAGAACCAGAAAACCAATATTATGCAAAATCCTTTCTCAGTATTTAAATTACCTTAACAGACGAACCTGCAACCCAGAAATTTGTGTAAAATTTTCAATGACATTTTTTTGTAAAAATTCAATTCACATTTTGAGTGTAGTTATTTCTTCTTCCTATCCTATCTGGCACCTAGCGGTTGCAACAGTGCCTTAGTGGTGTGCTCCACTTTGCGGCGGGGGGATCAGACCTCAGCTCCTCCCTGCGCCGTTTGATGAGCTCCTCATCCAGTCGGTGAAGACACGTTCCCTCGGACTTGATCTTCTCAAAGTGGTGCCTCACCTCATCCCTCCACTCGGCCTAAAAGGAAATATATAATATATATAATAATATATAAAAAATAATATTCAATAATAAAAAAAATAAATAAAAATGTTTTAAAATGATATATAAAAATGATATATTAAAAAATAAGAATATATATTAATATATATTAAAACCTTACAAATTACATCAAACCAGAGGAGCTGGGCCATGAGGACTTTTCCTGAACCAACCAAAAAGGATAACACTTAAATTGCCTGATAGTACAAATGCATAAAAACAACATTTATCCCTTCAGAAACATAAAGAATCATCTGAATCTGAATCATGGAGACGAAAGTCATTGGGGCGATTAATGACAATCAATACTCGGGGAGCAAAAGTGAACAAGAACCGACATGCCGTGAACACACAAAAACATGGACGCCGACTCGTGACGGCCGTAATTTGATACCTGTCATAGTGTGGAGGTCAGATGTGTGTGTGTGTGTGTGTGTGTGTTGCTTTCTTTCTGTGCACGACTGACACTCTTCTTATTAAGCTAATGGACTGGCTGTTCACTCTTCAATATGGCCAGATCCTTTTTTTTTTTTTTTTTTGCGCGCTCTCTGCTCCACACCATTAAAGAAATCAATACACTCCAGCAGCGGCAAATTTTTCTTCCCGACGTCACGAGAAAAATCCATTACGGGGCAGAGAGGACAGAAACCGTGCAGGACCAGGGGGTACAGGGAGAAATAAAGGATAAGTGGAGAGTGCTCGATGGAGGTTTTGCGCCGTGACCTTTGAAGAAAATTGGCAGTGTGTGCCGCGTGTTTTCTCGGCTCCCCCGACACACGCCCTTCTTTCGCTATGACACACTCGACTGGCTTAAAATGATGGAGGCTGGCTGGGAATTAGCGTGTGTAACGTGACAAACACAAAGAAACAACAGCAGCGATATATTCAAGACTCAAAGGAAGCTCAATCATTAGCCGGCTCCCAGGGGGCCAGACGGGGGGGGGGGGGGGGGGGGGGGGCGCTCGAGCCTCACCAGACTGGAAACAAATGTCACGCCTCTGACGGCGAATTATTAATGGGGCCCGTCGCAGGTTTTCCGGCGGATAAACATTTGGGAAGTCACTTTTAATTGAGCCACTTCTCGTTTGGGGGTTTTTGTGTAAAGCGGGATGCACTGTAATGAGCTGAAGAGGTATTTTTAGGGTTACTTGTGCACTTCAAGATGGGGGGGGGGGGGAGTCGATAACGCACGGCATTGAAAGCATCAGTTGGAAGGAGACAAAATGGAGGGGAACAGAGCAGCTTCGCATTTTTGGGGATTTTGTGTAAAATGGGATCCTCTGTAATTAGCTAAAGAGCTATTTTTGGGGGTGCATTTGAAAATGTGGAAATGGCAAAACACACGCCACATTGAATGGAACAGTCAAGAGTGCGACATTCAGTACTAAGAAGCTATGGATGGGATCATGTGACTCCTGTAGTGTTTACTGTATTTTTCAGCCTAAGGGTTAAGATCTTTATTGGTGGAAATTGAGTACCATGTGTAGATAGACGGACAGCTAGATAGACATATAGATAGATACTTCATACTTCATTAACCCTGACAGGGAACTCAATCTAGGGCTGCACAGTGTACATGTAGTAGAAAAGTACAGCGATACCAAATGTCAAAAATGAAGCGATACCAAATGTTTTTACAGAGGTAATTCTGTGCATTTTGGCCCAAAATAGGTGACGTATGCTAGCTTCAAGCTGTTTATTAGTCAATCTGGGAAATGAGTACAGTATGTTTATGTGGAAAGAATGAAATTCAGACAAGTGTGCCATCGTAGATGTAGACTACTTTATCCAGATTTTGGGGCCCCACAAAAAAACAGCACAGGAAGTGCAGAGGGACAACACCTGAAGCCACAATGGAAGAAAAAAAAAGGCTAATTCACCTTGCGATTGAAGTAAATCTGTATGAATTTGACACCAAAAAAACAATCAAATACTGTACTGCACATTTAAGTACTATAAAAATCAACCAAACCACACAATTTCAGAAAACACACTCAGAGTTATACAACAACACTAATAGACTAAGTCAGTCGTTCAGCTAAGGCACAGGTGTCAAACTCAAGGCCCAGGGGCCAGATGCGGCCCGCCATATGATTTTGTGTGGCCCGCAGAGGCAAATCATTTGTGTCACCTTCCATGATTTCTGTGAAAATCTGGACCAAAATTTCAAATTGTCATATAAATGAGAATGTTGAGATATTAATAAGCCTTTTTGTGTGGTCAAACCTGAATAATGGCTGAAAAAATCTCATGACCCTTGATTTTTGATTCCCAAACTAGTTCATAAATTTCGTGTGTAAATATGATACAGTGCTTAAACATTTTTCTGATTTCAGTCATCACGGCCCTCTGAGGGAAACCGTAACTACAATGTGGCCCACGACAAAAATGAGCTTGACATCCCTGAGCTATGACAAAGCAACAAAGGTAAGCTAAAATTAGCATGAGGTTTGATTTTTGTTGTTTCAAGCTGTATAGGACCTGGTAGTAAGTATTTGCTTTTCACAAAATAGGAGCACAATGAGTAGTGTTGCATTGCGCCGACCTTGTATTGTGCAGAGGGGGAAAAAAACAAAACAGGTATCCATCCATCCATTTTCTTTGCTGCTTATCCTCACGAGGGTCGCGGAGAGTGCTGGAGCCTATCCCAGCTGTCAACAAGGAGGAGGCTAGGTACACCCTAAACTGGTTGCCAGCCAATCGCAGGGCACATTGAGACAAACAGGCGCACTCACAATCACACCGAGGGGCAATTTAGAATGTCCAATTAATGTTGCATGTTTTTGGGATGTGGGAATGCAGCCCTATGGGGGCACAAACCAGTGCAATCTGTAGGCCGGTCCCAAGCCCGGATAAATGCAGAGGGTTGCGTCAGGAAGGGCATCCGGCGTAAAAACTGTGCCAAACAAATATGAGCGTTCATCTAAAGAATCCCATACCGGATCGGTCGTGGCCCGGGTTAACAACGCCCGCCCCCGGCACTGCTAACCAGCAGGGCGTCGGTGGAAATTCAGCTACTGTGGGTCGAAGACAAAGAAGAGGAGGAAACCGGATCCAGCGTCAGAAGAAAAAGAGGAATGCACAGAGCCTACAACTGAGTGTAGGGACTTTGAATGTTGGGACTATGACAGGAAAAGCACAGGAGTTGGTTGACATGATGATTAGGAGAAAGGTTGATATTCTGTGCATCCAAGAGAGCAGGTGGAAAGGTAGTAAGGCTAGAAGTTTGGGAGCAGGGTTTAAATTATTCTACCACGGAGTAGATGGGAAGAGAAATGGAGTAGGGGTTATTTTAAAGGAAGAGCTGGCTAAGAATGTCTTGGAGGTAAAAAGAGTATCAGATCGAGTGATGAGACTAAAATTTGAAATTGAGGGTGTTATGTATAATGTGGTTAGCGGCTATGCACCACAGGTGAATGAGAAAAGTAGAGGGGGAAGAGTGAGGCTTCAGGGAGAAGAGATAGCGAGGGTGGACGACTTCAAATACTTGGGGTCAACAATACAGAGCAATGGAGAGTGTGGTCAGGAAGTGAAGAAACGGGTCCAAGCAGGTTGGAACAGCTGGCGAAAGGTGTCTGGTGTGTTATGTGACAGAAGAGTGTCTGCTAGGATGAAGGGCAAAGTTTACAAAACAGTGGTGAGGCCGGCCATGATGTACGGATTAGAGACGGTGGCACTGAAGAAACAACAGGAAGCTGAACTGGAGGTGGCAGAAATGAAGATGTTGAGGTTCTCGCTCGGAGTGACCAGGTTGGATAGGATTAGAAATGAGCTCATTAGAGGGACAGCCAAAGATGGATGTTTTGGAGACAAGATTCGAGAGAGCAGACTTTGATGGTTTGGACATGTTCAGAGGCGAGAGAGTGAGTATATTGGTAGAAGGATGCTGAGGATGGAGCTCCCAGGCAAAAGAGCGAGAGGAAGACCAAAGAGAAGGTTTATGGATGTGGTGAGGGAAGACATGAGGGCAGTTGGGGTTAGAGAGGAAGATGCAGGAGATAGGCTAAGATGGCAAAAGATGACACGCTGTGGCGACCCCTAACGGGACAAGCCGAAAGGAAAAGAAGAAGAAGAAGTTTTTGGGATGTGGGAGGAAAACGGAGTCCCCGGAGAAAACCCACGCAGACACGGGGAGAACATGCACACAGGCAGGTCCGGGATTGAACTCGGGACCTCAGACCTGTGAGGCCAACGCTTTACCAGGTGAGCCACTGTGCTGCGAAACAGGTATTTATTTAGTTATTTTTAAGAACAACAACATCAAACCCGAGTGGAAAAAGTTATTCAAAAGATATTAAAATATATGTTGTGATTAACACTGCTGCCTCACAGTTGATAGGTTCTGGGTTCGAGTCCTTGCTTGCTTGGCCATGGTTGTGAATGGCAGTGTTACTTGTTGGTGTTCAGTAAGATCCTGGTCTCGGTCTTGTTTTTGCCATTTTATAGTTTAAAAGTGTTTTCAAATGTGGGGTTTTCCAGGTGCAGAAGAATTTTACCTGTGACTGGAAGTATGTCTCTTGCGGGGTCGACAAGATGTCCGCCGAAGCGATGTCCAGATGTAGGAGAATCTGTCGGAACGAAGGTCTGTTTCTTGGTTTGCAATTCCTGAATTAGTCGGCAAAGCAGCGAGAGAAAATGGCCTCTTTTTAATGTGTGATTCCTCCCCCCTCGAAAATTTGGGTTATCTTCCCTGCCCGCTCACCAGCTTTGCCTCAAGAGCAGTTTGAAGCTGTCGGGACAGCTGTCGGGTACGGGCAGCTGCAGGCTGTTGTTGCCCACTCCCCAGATGATGGCAGAGGAGTCCACGTCCTTGTAGGGTACCTCGCCTGTCAGCATCTCCCACAGCACAACCCCAAAAGACCTGCGCTCGCACACACGCACGTGCGCACACACAGACAACAGGGAAATATGACATATTTATTTCCCCAAATGATGTGAGAGGAACAGATGAAAGGTGGCATTACCTAAATGTCATGCTTTAAACTTTTACAGAACGCATCCTGCCTTCCTGTGACTTTTATCTCTGAAGGAAACTTTATCTTGCATGAACCACTAAAGCCCCCGGATATGGAAATTATAACTTTGAAACCATTTCCACTTTGTCAACAAATGATGAAATACTGTACTTTTCCGGTATCGCCAAAATATTAAAGTCATTGTTGTCATTGATGAGCCCACATGGGAAGGTCAGGGATCTACAGAGAGCCCGGTGTCGGCGCCTTCCTTCTGTTGCCATGGTGACAAGGTATCCAAGGAGCCAAGAGCGGCACTCACTTATAGCATCCAGATGGCGTGTTTACATTTGTAATGTTGACATCTCGCACATCATCTCTTTGCTTGAACAATCAGACGTCTCGTTTAATTGTTAGAGTTAAAGAAAAACTATGTGACTGAAGGATTCAGTCATACTAGACTAGTTTTTTTTTATGCGGATGGCTGGATGAGTAGCATTCCAAGCGTTGTCACGGTGACAGCTACTTTAATCATCTGGACCAGACGGGACACCTCTGATAGTGTGTGAGCGTTAGCGTTGCTGCTAACATATTGTCCAGATTATTATTTGCTATAAATACATGAAAATGTTGATATGAATACATGAGATGATATTCTAGCACTGTGGGTTCTATTGGCATTTTGCTTCACGCTTATCACAAGTCACGTTTATGGATTGGAGCACTTTTTTTGTTTTTTTAAAGGTCATTATTTTCTACTATTTATATGCCTCTCCTCTAGCTTGAGATGCTTGTCGCTGTTTCATGCTCTCCATTATCAGATGTGCCTGTTGTTGGTTTATGTTAGTGTTCTATTTTTAATTTTTATTTGATTAGATTTTGGTGAATGAATTTACAAGTTAGTTGGGTATGCTGTATCGCTCCAGTGATGACACTTTTTCCTTTTCTTTTTTTTTACTTTACCTGAAAGAAAATGAAAACTTTGGACAATTATTACAATTGTTAAGACCAATAATGATATGAATATTAATTCATAATTAACCCTCTCTGGACCAAATAAAATTTTGCAGACAGAAAAATCTGATACTTTCAGAAAATGATACTCTGGACTTAAAATTTTCAATTATATTAAACTGTTGCAAATTTGCAACCCTTGAAATAATGATTATCACTTCCACAATTATTAATTTGAAGAAAAAAAAGGCACAGTAAATGAATATAGTATGAAAAAAATCCATGAGAATTGTATATTAAATTGTGTATTGTTTCAAGAAAAAAAGTTTTATAATTTTTAGATTGAAGTAATTTTATAAGAATAGTGTTGTTATTGGTTGGTGTCATGAGCAAGAATATACCATGGCCATGAGGGGCGTGGCCTGGCCACCGCTTTGGTCTCATCTCTGACACGACGGTCACAGCTGTTTCGCATGAGGCAATGTGATTAGACCAAGTATTTAAAGGGCCGCTGTCGTGAAATGCATAATTCTTAGTATGATATTAATGAAAAAACGGCAGCCGGTATAGTTCCCTGTCTTTTTCCACCACAAAACATGATTTTGACGTATTTGGCTTTTTGTAACTCCCGCCATGAAAATCCTCTCGAGGGATTTGTTTTCGACAAGAAGCAGGAAGTGACGTTTGCAGCAGTAGCGCACTCAGGCTGGCTCATCTGTTTCTATTAGTTTCACCTGCGGGAAGGTAGCTTGTTTTTACATTGTGTTCGCTAAAATGCTGGCTTGTTGCATTGCTGGATATTGCTCGAAGATTTGGGAGGGTGGCTTTACCCCTCAAAAGTTTCCAGGATACCTGGTTTGTCGTAAAAAATGGATTGCACAGGGGCAAAGGACGAGGGCTTCGTGGGTTCCAAATGACAGGTAGGTGTGTATACAGCTACTAAAAAATATAATAGTTTGGGGCAGACCACGTAATCCGTCTCTCATAACGAAACAAAAGAGCCGCGTACGTATAACAGGGGTACTAAATGTGTCGATGTGCGCGTTGGACAGCTTCCTCATCGGGCTCACCGGCGACGAGCCACCCCGGACACCGGCCTTGCCGGCTGGGGCGGCTCATCTTCGCCGTGAAAGTGGACGGGGAGGCAGTTTGGCTGTGATCCGCATATCATCTAAATACGGCTCGAAACAATAGGGTAATATTGCCCCGGCAACTTCACTCGGTTGTGAGATGTTCTCTTCTTCGAAAAGAGCTTCTGTGTCAGAAGGGGCGCGTTCGTCTCCCACAGTAGGGTCCACAGCGTGTTTTCAATGGCAAATGTCTGGGGTGACGTCACGGGCTGGAGATGCAGCTAATATGGCAACCACTTGGATGTCGAATGACACTTCCGCAACTTTGTGCATGGATGACATGCTTTCTGCTCACATTTATTTTTTCGTATAGACATTGAAGGGAATAATGGTATGTATTTTTCATTACAATATCTATTTTAGAATGTGTATAGGGATGACACTTGACGTTTTGTCACTGGCATTTGCCAGTTCGTTGCCTTGAGTTGTTGAGTTGCGTTCACTGCCAGCAGTAATCTCTACCACTGAGAGAAAGTGTAGTGTGAGCTATCCTTGTCACAGCGATTCTGTGCCACCATAGTTTAGTCCCGTCTTAGTTCACGTTTCCAAGTTTGCCTCCTAGTCATCAGACCTCTCTTCATGTTTTTGGACTTTGCTCACAGCCTAGCATTGTCTTACAGTTTGATAAAGCCCATTCAACATCATGCCTTTGCCTGGGAGTCCTGCATTTGGGTCCGCCCCCGCACCGCTGGTTCTTGACAGATGGGTAGTTGTACTAAGATTAAATAATGATTATCACTTCCATAATTATTAATTTGGAGACAAAAAAGGTGCATGTTATTATGCATTTGCAGGGATTAATCTCGAAAGAAAATGGAAGGATTGATACGTTATAATTAGCATAACTGCCAAAGTAATTTTTGAATAACAAGAAAGAAAAAAAAAATCACCACAAGGAGTTCAGCATTTGCAAATTACCATGAGCTGCATGATTACCTACAAAGACATTAAGAAAGAACGCAATTTTTAGCAAGCGCATTGGTATTTCTGATTGCTATTGTGACATTAAGTTGACTTGGGCAATTTTTGCTAAGAGGGTAGCAAATTGTTAGCCTATTAGCTTGGAACGATTGGAAATTACTGATAGTACATGAACAAAGCTTATTTCTGTCTGTAAAAAATGCATTTTGACCATGCTTTTATTTATGTTCATCACACTAAAGGGTGACACGGTGAATCATCTGGTAAAGTGTTGGCCTCACAGTTCTGGAGTCCTGGGTTCAATCCCAGACCTGCCTGTGTGGCGTTTGCATGTTCTCCCCATGCCCGCGTGGGTTTTCTCTGGGCACTCCGGTTTCCTCCCACATCCCAAAAAAATGTGACATTAATTGGACACTCAAAATTGCCCCTAGGTGTGATTGTCAGTACGACTGTTTGTCTCTATGTGCCCTGTGATTGGCTGGCAACCAGGTCAGGGTGTACCCCGCCTCCTGCCTGTTGACAGCTGGGATAGGCTCCAGCACTCCCCGTACCCTCGTGAGGATAAGCGGCTAAGAAAATGGATGGATCACACTAAAGTCATTGGCGGTAAATAAAAAAATATACACGTAAAATACCCAGAAATTTTCTTACCATTTCTTGAATGTGGATGCAAAGTGCCGTTTTATTTGTATTTACTACAATATCTATAAAGTAAATAATACTGTACAATTGTGACGATAGCGTTTTGTACAAAAAACAAAAACCCTAATTACTACCACGTTAGTGCAGACAGTGCCATCTAATGGACTAATTGAAGTAGCTTTGATAAGATGCTCAACTATGAAATGTACGTGGCAGTATAACAACCGTTGTAGTATTTAGACTAAGTGCAAGCTAAGTATGTGCTCTCACAATCAAGTGAGCAGTGAGCAAGTGATTTACATACATTAAGAAGTACTCTATGGCATGTATAGGTGATGTGTGCTCATCCTGCATCGAAAAGCTTTTTAATCCTGTTTTCACCTCTCGGTTAATGCACTGCTGGCCCCGGGCCAAAGCAGCCGCAGGATTGGAAGGTTATTCCAGCCTCTCCTGAGCACTGCAGCATCTGGCAAATCAATTATTAAATTAGCCGGCGCTCCTTTTTTTTTTATTTTACAATGTGGGCAAGAGCGACGCAGGGATGGAGAGAGGAATGAGGAGTGGGGGAGCCGACGGTTTAGCACGGGGCACACCATCAAACATGGCGGGGAGCCTATAGAATTTCTTCTAATGAGATCTTGTGATAGATTTTGGTGAAACAAGACCCTTCCTGATGTACAGTATTAGCTTCCGGGCCAGCGGTTCTTAAATTGAGGTCTGCGAGGCTCGCCTTAGGGGTCCGCATAATAATTTTGAATACATTATTTAGTTGTAACATTTTTAGAGACCTGTTGGCACAAAAAAAAAAGAGAAAAGACTCCTCCTTAGCATGACTAAGCGGTGGTTTGATTGTGATGCATCACCACATCCTGTAAATTGGACAGCCCAGCATGAAGTTTTTTATTATTTTTTTTCAGACCAAAATGATTATTACAGAAAGCTCAGTTTGTTTTTAAATCAAGGACATTTTGGGGGGAATTAAAATCCTATTTTAAAATGACTAATTTCCAGAATACTTGGAGAAGCCATAATGTTAAAGAATAAAGGTATTAAATTAGCTCTTTATTCCTTTGTTACACTTAAGACTTTAATATAATATTTCTACTTTATCTTGGAAAAATCAGACTTTAGACTTGTAAGGTGGCAACTTTTTTTTTCTGACAGCATATGTTTTTTGTTTTTTGTTCTTGTGAAGACTTGGGGGGGAAAAAAAAGACCATCACCAAATGTCCAAAAAATATGAATTTGTGTAAGTACAGTTTTTTTTGTTTTTTTTTTTAAATTCTACAGTTAAAAGTCGGCATTTATGGGCACAGGTGTTTGGTTGGTGCCAGGATTATCAGGTGGCCTTGAAAAACATTCCCCCTGTAAGGGAGCCCCCAGATCCAAAAGGTTTGAGAAGCCCTTATCTAAGCAATACCACTCCGCCCAAAAAGGTTCACAGATGGTACATACCAGATATCCACCTTCTCTGAGACCGGCTCATTCCGTATGACCTCGGGGGCCATCCAGGCCACCGTACCGGCAAAGGACATCTTGGTGCTCTTGTCGCTGAGCTCTTTAGATGTGCCGAAATCGGAGATCTTCACCGCATCATCATATGTGATAAGAATACTGCAAGAGGAACCGCCATTAGCACCGTTCCCAGCTGTTACTTTCCAGATTGTCCGCGGAGCTCACTTTGGCGATTTGAGATCTCTGTGGATGATCTTGTGCAGGTGTAGGTAGTTCATCCCCCCGGCGACGCCCATGGCCCAGTCCATGAGGAGTGACGGCGTGATCTTCCTGCCCGCTCTCAGCACCTCGTACAGCTGGCCCTGGGCGCAGTACTCCATGAGGATGCAGTAGCACGGAGCCTGGGTGCAGATTCCTCTGTGCAAACATATGTTACAGCAGTGATTTCCAACTTTTATGGGGCCAAGGCACATGTTTTACAATTCAAGAGTCTCACAGCACACCAACAAACAAAAATCCCACCAAAAGTGTCTACCTTAATTATTATATGTACTTCCTGCCATCTAATAGAAGAGCTGTCACGATACCTCGTTGTCATAAATAGATGAACAAAAATACATTTCTTGCAAATGAATAATCTTTCTGAGCAATTATGTAAAATTTCATCATTTTGGTTGTTTTCTGGTGCCGTAGTGCAATGCAGACAGACAATCGGAATGACATCATTTCGGATCACAGATATATATTATGTCTAACGTAGGTCCATTCCCAAAAGGCCTTCCTCCTGTGTATAAAAGGTGAAACATTTTTATAGCTTTTTAAAAAATATATTTAATGACAATAACTTTGTACAGTACTCTAATGGGTGTTTTAAGCTACAAAACAATTTTGTACAGTACGCAGCACAGCGGAGCAGCTGGTAAAGCGTTGGCCTCAAAGTTCTGAGGACCAGGTTTCGAATCCCGGCCCCGCCTACGTGGAATTTGCATGTTCTCCCCATGCCTAGGTGGGTTTTCTCCGGGCACTCCGGGTTTCTCCCACATCCCAAAAACATGCAACATTAATTGGACACTAAATCGCCCGGCTGTTTTTCTCTATGTGCCCTGCGATTGTCTGGCGACCAGTTCAGGGTGTGCCGCGCCTCCTGCCCGTTGACAGCTGAGATAGGCTCCAGCACGCCCTGCAACTCTTCTGAGGATAAGCAGCAAAGAAATGGATGGATGGCATTTTGTAAAGTACTTTACAGTGAAACTCATCTCATAACTTTACTTAAAAAAAAAAAAAAAAAAAGGGCTGCGAGATGATTTGATTTAGAAAAATAGTTACCGGACACACATTTTTACATGCATAAGTAGAGAAGACTCCCTGTAACTTCCACTAACAATCCAGACTAAACTTAGCCCCTCCCCAAAAACATACAAAGCTTGTCTCTTAGTCTTCATGTATCACTTCAAAAGACTTTTTTGACCCTACATATTGGACTGCTTTGTTATTAATATATAATATAAATAATAATTATTTATTATTATTGGTGGCTTCAATTTGGGACATTTCAGAATGAGCATCAAAAAAATTAGCAAATTATGGTTTTCAGCGAACAGCTCGGGATTGGTTCCACAGTAAAAAAGCAAATAGATGAATTTGGAGCTTATCTGCTGTTGACTTCCACCACTGCCAGTAGCGATGCGGACCTTTCCCTGCGTCAGCTAGTTTATGTCCCTGCTTTCTTCGGCATCAACTCCACAAAAGCCCTCGACTGACTGTCTAAC